>NC_044555.1:71479933-71845690 GCF_007565055.1 Rhinopithecus roxellana
AAACCACAATGAGATACCATCTCACACCAGTTAGAACAGCAATCATTAAAAAGTCAGGAAACAACAGGTGTTGGAGAGGATGTGGAGAAATAGGAACACTTTTACACTGTTGGTGGGATTGTAAACTCGTTCAACCATTATGGAAAACAGTATGGCAATTCCTCAAGGATCTAGAACTAGATGTACCATATGACCCAGCCATCCCACTACTGGGTATATACCCAAAGGATTATAAATTATTCTACTACAAAGACACATGCACACGTATGTTTATTGCGGCACTATTCACAATAGCAAAGACTTGGAATCCACCCAAATGTCCATCTGTGACAGACTGGATTAAGAAAATGTGGCACATATACACCATGGAATACTATGCAGCCATAAAAAAGGATGAGTTTGCGTCCTTTGTAGGGACATGGATGCAGCTGGAAACCATCATTCTTAGCAAACTATCACAAGAAGAGAAAACCAAACACCACATGTTCTCACTCATAGGTGGGAACTGAACAATGAGATCACTTGGACTCGGGAAGGGGAATATCACACACTGGGGCCTATCATGGGGAGGGGGGAGGGGGGAGGGATTGCATTGGGAGTTATAAATGATATAAATGATGAATTGATGGGTGCTGACAAGTTGATGGGTGCAGCACACCAACATGGCACAAGTATACATATGTAACAAACCTGCACGTTATGCACATGTACCCTAGAACTTAAAGTATAGTAAAAAAAAAAAAAAAAAAAAAGAAAATGGGGCCTTTGCAGATATAATTAGTTAAGGACCTGCAGATAAAATTATCCTGAATTGAGGGTATAGCCCTAAATCCAATGACCGGTGTCTGTATAAGAAAAGGAGATGACATACAACAGAGGGAAGATAGCCTTGTGAAGATAGAGACAAACACCGAGGCCACCAGAGCTGAAAAGGCAAGAAAGGATCTTTCTGGAACCACCCAGGCAAAGGCAGCCCTGTCAACACGTTTATTTTAAACATCTGATTTCCCAAACTATGAAAGAGTAAATTTCTCTGGTTTAAAGCCATCACATTTGTGGTCATTTGTTATGGCTGCTCTAGAAAACTAATAAATGGAGATTACAGGATCATTTAGAAAACGGCCAGCCAATTACAAAATTCAGCAGAACTCTTAGAAAACCATGGTTTATGATCTTTTCGTAATGAGACATTTCAAATACCGATGCAAAGACCTAAAGAAAAAAAAATTCTACCATAGAGCTCAACTGTTTTGCTTTTATAACTTTCACAATCTGTTAAAAATATAAAGATAACGTAGATTTTTGTAAACTACAGGTTTCAATTCAAGATCAAATGCATGCCACAAATATAAAATATCTCCATTCCAGCTAACCTATGTGTAATGAATTATGATACAGGTATACATAGATATTTCGGGGAACACTGAATCTTCAATGTTTGTGAAAAAGAAACAGCTGCTAAGTGTAAAGAGTGGAAATAAACACAGTTTACCTGAAACTGGGCATTCACTGATTTTGAGAATCAGGAGTTCACTCAAAAAAAAAAAAATGTATGAGTAAACAGATTCACTCCTTTTTTAATTAGCTTGCATTTTGCAATTTGGAGCCAAAAATCCTGCAACGGCTAATTGTCCATAAAGTGCTTATTGTCTGGTAGATACTAGGGAGAGAAAGGTAGTATGAGCTATGATCACAGCCCTCAAGGACCTTAGAAACTGGTGTCAGGAAGCACACCTACAATCCCAGCATTTTGGGAGGCTGAGGCCGGTGGATCACCTGAGCCCAGGAGTTCATGACCGGCCTGGGCAACATGGTGAAAACCCCTCTCTAAACAAATATAAAAATTAGCTGGGCATGGTGGTACATGTCTGTAGTCCCAGCTTCTCAAGAGGGTGAGATAAGAGGATGGATTGAGCCCAAGAGGTTGGGATTTCAGTGAGCTGTGATCATGACACTGCACTCCAACCTATCTGAGAGAGCGAAACCTCATCTTTAAAATAAAATAAAAACAAATCAATTTAAAAAAGTGAACATCCTGGCCAGGCACAGTGACTCATGCCTGTAATCCAAGCACTTTGGGAGGCCAAGGCGAGCGGATCACGAGGTCAGGAGATCGACACCATCCTGGCCAACATGGTGAAACCCCATCTCTAGTAAAATACAAAAAAAAATTAGCCAGGGCATGGTGGCACGGGCCTGTAGTCCCAGCTACTTGGGAGGCTGAGGCAAGGGAATCGCCTGAACCCGGGAGGTGGGGGTTGCAGTGAGCCGAGATCGCGCCATTGCCCGGCAGCTTGGCAACAGAGCAAGACTCCATCTCAAAAAAAAAAAAAAAAAAAAAAAAAAAAGGTGAGGATCTTAAGATGAGAACTTACCCCGGTTCACCTGGATGAATCCAGGTAATCATAATGTTTGTTTGTTTGTTTGTTTTTTAAGATGGAGGGTTAGAAACAGAGAATGAGATCTAAGATATGTAGCCAGTTTTCAAAAGAAGACAAACAGACAGACCAAGGAAATGGATTCTCTCTTCGAATGCCAACACATTTGGGACTTTTAGCACCCAGAACTGTGAGATAATAAATCTGCATTGCTTTTAATTCCCTAGAGTTAACATCAGCGTTATAGCAAGTTGTGATAACTTGTTATAGCAGCAATAGGAAAGAAACAAATACAGATAGAAAGTAAGGGATGTTTTTCGTGAAGGAGAGAGTCATCCAGAACTCCAAATGGTTCTGGAAAATCAAAATCAAAATTTAAAATTTTCCAGCAAATTGAACCTTGAGAGTGCAGAGTGCAAGGCACTAATGGAACTGATAAGTAGTTTCATGGAGTAGAAGGGGCTAAATTCTGATCGAAATGGGTTCAAGAGAGAGAAACAAGAAAAACAGTGCACCCAGACAGGATGTTAACTTTTTTGTTGTTTTGAGGGCATGGGAGCCATTATTTTGCCTACTACAGTGTCGAGACTACTTCAACCTCTCAATTTTCTTGCTACCATAGTAGATGCACTCTGCTTATTGTTTTTCATCTTTCCACACTCTAAATATTGGAGGGTTGAAGGCTCTGGGTCTTAGAACTTTTCTGCACACTCTCTCACATAGAAATCTCGTTCAGTTTCTTGAACTTTAGATACAGAATGCGATGACATGCAGCTTGGCCCTCTCCCCTAAACTCCAGACTCACATCTATCTGCCCACTCTCTTTGTCTGTCTGATGATTACTACAGCATTCAAATTTAATATGCCCAACCTTGATCTCCTCATCTCCTAAACTTATTCCTCCTATGGTCTATTTCTTTTCTTTTCTTTTCTTTCTTTCTTTCTTTTTTTTTTTTTTTGAGATGGAGTTTCACTCTTGTTGCCCAGGCTGGAGTGCAGTGGTGCGATCTTGGCTCACTGCAACCTCTGCCTCCTGGGTTCAAGCGATTCTCCCGCCTCAGCCTCCCGAGTAGCTGGGATTACAGGCACCCGCCGCCATGGCTGGCTAATTTTTGTATTTTTAGTAGAGACGGGATTTCACCATGTTGGCCAGGCTGGTATTGAACTCCTGACCTCAGGTGATCCACCGTCTCAGCCTCCCAAAGTGCTGGGATTATAGGTGTGAGCCACCACACACGGCCATATGGCCTATTTCTTGTTGTTCTCAAAGTATACCTCTAATTGGCCAGTATTGTCCTGGAATCTTCTCGTTCTCTGCCACCCTGTATCCAATCTATCAACAAATCCTGTTGGATCTGCAAGACATTCAGAACAACCTTTTTCTTTTCTTTCTTTTTTTTTTTTTTTCTTTGCATTCTCACTGGTACTGCCTTGGTTTAAGCTAGTATTATTTGGTTTTAATTTAGTCCCTAGGAAAATTACTTTGCACCTCTATGTTTTATTCTCTAGGGTTCATTTCCATAAAGCTAATAACTTACTAACCTTGGATTGGACAAAAATAAGACAATTCTACTAGAACACAGCACATCTGTTTTTGTATCACTGCTGTCGTGCATGTACATATGTGCATATTCATGCTTCTTGTAGAACTGCCTGTGCTATTACAGGCTTGTAGGCAAATGTCAGGGGAAAAAAAGCTGCAGGCCAGAATATGTATAGTAGTCTTACTTTTTTAAAACTTTATGAGTAATTTGTGGGGTACTTGAGATGCTTTGGTACAGGCATGCAGTGCATAATAATCACATAGTCTTTAAACATCCCGCTCAGATTGCCTTTTAGAGATTTTTCCATTATCCTACTCGAAAGGACTAATTTCCTTGAATATATGCAGATACTGACAGAATTATCACCAGAACCCTAATTCCAATGTAGTTGAATTTGGCTCTCAATTTCAATGCTTATCCCTGGAACTTTCCATCATCCCTTGGGATACTCATCATACTCTTATTTTCATTTAGAGCACAACTTACGTCCTTCTGTCCCCAAGGAGAAAGAGGGCACGTCATCCTCATCAACTAAAACTGATCAACCTTTCACATACTGGATGAGAAGCAAAATGAAGGAAACAGGCTGAAGAGAGAAAGGGATGGTGTCTTTTAGAATTAAGAATCTTAAGAGACTGTTTTGAATGCAAAACTTTCAAATCCAGAACATTTTTAAGGCCTATTCTCTGTGACTACTAACTCATGCTCAAATGACATTCTACATTCAATTAACTGGGAATTATATATTGATGGAATAGATTCTTCTGTGAGTTTTGTTTGAATATTTTGACTTCTAAATATGGTTCTGCATGTAAAAATAAAATTTCAGCTTCTTTAAAGAAATCCTGAATCGTTTATAAATAAATCAAGGAGAGTCTCCACAGCATGACAGAGGCCGGATGATACTTTTGTGTATTTGGGATTGGAAAAAATAAGTCTTTGAAGAGGAATCTGCACTCCCATGTTCACTGCAGCACTAATCACAACAGCTGAAATATGGAATCAACTTGAATGTCCATCATTAGATGAATGAATACAGAAAATGGTGCTTATACACATAAGGAACTATTATTCTACCTCAAAAAAAGGAAAGAAATTGTGTCATTCAGGATTACATGGATGAACCAGAGGATATTATGTTAAGTGATACAAGCCAGACACAGAAAGACAAATATCACATCATCTTACTTATATGTGGAATCTAAAAAAGTCAAGCTTACAGAAGCAGAGTGGAATGTTCTCTTACAGAACTTGAGGCTTGAGGTGGAGAGGAAAAGGGCGATGTTGGCCAAAGGTTAAAAAGTTTCAGTTAGCAGGAAAAAGTTCAAAAGATCTGTACAATATGGCAAACATAGTTGAATCACAAGGAATTGAATATGTGAACATATCTAAGAAAGTAGATTTTAAGTGTTTGCACCACAAAAACAAGCATTTGAAGTAATGCACTTGTGAATTAGCTCGATTTAGCCATTTCTCAATGGATACATATTTCAAAAACATCACTTTGTACATGATCAATATATTCAATTTTTATTTGATGACTAAATGAATACATTAGGGATAAAAGCACTAAACAAAGAACATTCTTTTCTACCTTGTCTCCACTCCTCCCTTGATTTTCTTTTGAGTCTTTTTTAAAAATTTGAGAGAGGGTTTCACTCTGTTGCTGAGACTGGAGTGCAATCACAGCACACTGCAGCCTCGACCTCCTAGGCTCAAGCAATCCTCCCACCTCAGCCTTTCAAGTAGCTGGTACACCAGGCATACATCAGTACATCTGGCTAATTTTTCTTTTTCCTTCCTTCTTTTCTCTCTCTTTCTTTTTGAGACAGGGTCTCACTATGTTGTCCAAGCTGATCTTGAACTCCTGGCCTCAAGGGATCCTCCCACCTTGGCCTCCCAAAGTGCTGGGATTACAGGTGAGAGCCACTGTACCCAGCCTTCCCCTGATTTTCCTTGCCCAATAAATACCCTTCCATCTGATGTCTCGCTTGTTGTTGGGTCAGCTGAGGACCAGGGAGCCTCTTTGCTCTGCTGTTCTCATCAACTCTTATGTCAATGGCACCTTCCTGGTGAGAGAGTCCTTATCCCACTGCAGTCACCCCCATCTCTGCTCCATTTGCCTCTGAGGTCCTAAGGACAAAGCACTCATCCTTCATTTCCCCGATCTTCACATCCTGAATAAATCCAATGAATGCAGTGGGCTTTTGAGCCACTAGGAGGCAGAAGAGGAAAGTCCAAGCAAATGATCATTCTGAGAGCAAAAAACGTGATCCTGGTTTTGTTTGCCCCACCAAAGATCTGTCCACACCTATCAATCTGCAGTCACAACAACCATGGGATTACAGTGTTTCCAAGTGAGTATTCAATGCATCAAAACCTCATTATAAAGAAGATGACGATGAAAAACAAGACATTGTGGGTTTTTTTTTTTTTTTTCAAAGTGTCTTGGTTTTTCTTTATCTGATAATTTTTGGATTAGAGGTTGCCCTGTCTCTTCTCCAATATGTTCATTCTATTACTGTGTTATCTACAGCATGGACCCATGCCAACTCCCCAGGCTGGCTTTACCGATAACATCTGCCACCCAACCCACAAAGAGTCTTATTCTAAAGGCTCCCATTCTTTCTTCCACCTTTTGCTACTTCCTGGGTTTGAGTGCTCACACACACCATTCATCTTGTCTCAGGATTTCACTTTCTCACCCTTCTCTCATGCTTCTTTCACGTCTTTACTTTTGTTTATGTATTTCTCACTAAGTGCAATGCTTAACTTTCCTTTCTCCTCATTTAACTTTTTGCAGTGTTTTGTTTTAGTAATGCCTGGGTCCTCTTTTCAGACAGAGAGAGGGAATTCTTCCAGTCAAAGTCAGCCATTTAGAGATATCAAATCAGGGGGAATCTGAGACATTTTGGTTAGAGGAAGAGAGGAAAGGTATGCTAATGAAACCAGGAGAGTGGCATCAAGGTGTGTTGACTCTCCAAAAAGGAAATTATGCTTTCTTTTTTAGCATATATGCTTATGAAGTTTTGATTTGATATAAAAGATGTGTTCCATTTATCATTTCAAATAAAATCCTTCATAAAGCATTAAAAAAGAAAAGAAACATTGTTAGAAAAAAGAAATAAAATGGCAAATGTACCAAAAATAGAGCAACTCCTCTAACTTCCAAAGAGGAGAAGAACTTACAGGGCATTTATAAGATATCTTGACATTTTTCAGCAGATGTGCTTCAGGGAAATTATAGTGACCCATTGAATTCCCACTAATGTCAGATGCATGTCACATAAATGCAAATCCATGGAATTCGGCTGTAACTCTTGGGTAGAACGTATTAGTCCTCTCTTCTAATGATTTCCAGGCTTCTTTTGTTGAGTGGAATATTATACGGCTCACACATATCACAAAACTATAAAGGTGAGACGACTGGCTGATGTTGCAAGAATGCTTCAGAGCTCAGCCCACCCTTCCTCAATTTCAGAGGAAAACCCTACAAAGGAGACCGGAACAGGGAAAGCGAACACATTATTAGGCTGAGCGAATGCATATGGGTTAAGTCACCCAAATTATGACTACAAATGCTGTTTCTGCTATGTATGTCGGTTGCTTTTATATTAAACCATTTCTGTCTTATATTCAGCTATGCTCCAAAGCGCCTAATAGGTTTATTCAATGAATGGTCTTAAAGAGAAAGACAACTTCAGGAGACCATGATGCAACCTACCCTAAGATGACAATTTTCAGGACAGCTATAATATCTGAAAAATTGTAAGAAATGCACCAAAATGATCATTTGACTCAATTTATGCACACGAGACAGCAAGCAGGTTATGACATGGGAACTGCGGGTTGGACATCAAATTTGCTGATGAAGCACTAGTTCTACAGCACTGAAGAGTTTTGATGTGACAAATGCCATTGCTGTGGTTAATGCCACCATCACCATGAACCAAAGCAAACCAGTATTGATTGAATGGAAATCAACCAGCCTTCAAGGATCCACTCTGAGGAACTTAAAAATACACTGTAAGCATCTTATCACAATTGTGTATCTTGATCAGCAGTAAGAACTTTTTTTGCATAATGATCAAAGCTACATCTGATGCTAAAGTGATATTCAATTTCTTCACTCATTCCACGGTTTACTACTAATTCATACTTGACATTAATTAAGAAGATTCTGGATGCATTCTGAGTGGCAAGTCAGAGCTCTGGCTTCAGGTAGACCTGGGTTTCAGTCCCTGCTCTGACTGCTGGAAGGTATGATGCTATGAGTAAATCCCATCACCTCCTCATAGGTAGGACACAAGGTTAACTCCGCCAAGGGAGTTTATGAAAATTAAATGAACTAATATCCGCCAGTCACACAGAGGCACACAATGAGTTGATGTTATATAGTTGGAACTCTTTCGAAGCAACAATTAATTTCAGCATACACAAAACATGAAGTCATAGGATGACCAAAAAGGTGATAGTATCATGTGAGCTAAATGGAAATACATATTTAAATGGAGGCAGATGAAATCCAGTACAGGTGCAGACTTGCACTTGGAGACAATTGGAAGGGGGAAGGTAAGAATAAGTTCCAGGTGTTTCCATCAAAAATTACGAGCAAGATGCATTCTCTTTTACATTGAAGGTTGTTGGACTATCATGAATGAGAAAAAAAAAAAAAAAAAAAAAAAAACCAGATTTGGGAGAACTCAAGTTATAGTAAAGTAAGGGGCTAAGATGGAGAGAAGAGTATTTACTGATTGAGTAATAGCCTTACAAGAATTCAGATTTATCAGATTATCCTCTGCAGTTTCTGTCTGGAGGTGATTGTTCTGAAAGTTTATTACCTGGATTAATGTCTAATCTTCTTAGGGGTAAATGATATGTATGGATGTTGTGAGGTGAAAGGGTGATAGCGCATAGGTACTCAAGTGGGTAGGTGAGACCAGGCAAAGGCCCGGCATGTACAGCTCAGCAAGGATTTTGCTGGCTTCTGAGCAGATAGGAACACCATACACCCTGGGAATGACTAAGCAGGGAGGTACTGGTGAACTTCAGCTTTTCCAAATTCTTGAATATACATGTCAGAGATGTTTGAACCATCTTGAATAGGAGCTGGGTAACGTAAGGCTGGGACCTACTGGGCTGCATTCCCAGGAGGTTAGGCATTCTTAGTCACAGGATGAGCTAGGAGGTCAGCACAAGATACAGGGCACAAAGACCTTGTTGATAAAAGGATTCGGTAAAAAAGCCAGCCAAAACCCACCAAAATCAAGATGGCAACTAGAGTGATATCTGGTCGTCCTCACTACTCATTATACGCTAATTATAATGCATTAGCATGCTAAAAGACCCTCCCACAAGCACCATGACAGTTTACAAATGCCATGACAATGTCAGGAAGTTACCCTATATGGTCTAAAAGGGGGAGGAACCCTTTTTAGGAGTTGCCACCCCTTTCCTGGAAATCTCATGAATAATCAACCCCTTGTTTAGCATATAATCAAGAAATAATCATAAAAATAGCCAACCAGCAGCCCTCGGGGCTGCCCTGCTTATGGAGCAGTCATTCTTTATTCCTTTACTTTCCTAATAAACTTACTTTCACTTTACAGATTTGCCTCCAATTCTTTCTTGCACAAGACCCAAGAACCCTCTCTTAGGGTCTGGATTAGGATCCCTTTCTGGTAACATATACGCCTTTCTAGTGACAAGGGTGTACAACAGAACACATAAGAAATCTGTTTACAGAAGTGCAGCTTCTTTAAAAACAAACTGAACACCAATTCAATCAGAAGACATTTCATGTAGATATAAATAATTACTTTATAGCTATGATGATACGTCTCAGTTTGCCTGGAACAATCCCATTTTATTGATAGCACATGAGCAACTGTCAAACATGTCCTGGATTGGATCATAAATTGCATGGCCAATGGCTAACAAGACTGTATAGCACACTTCTGATTATTAAAAAAATAGCAAACATAATGATCTTCTGATTTATTTCATATCTAGGAGTGTCTTGTAATGATTTTTTTAAATTAACATGGTTCAGTCTGGATGCCAATATTTGATAGATATTAGCCATTACAGATTGGGTCAGCTACAATTCTTACTGTGGATAAACAGTAGTATTAATACAATGTGTAATGATATTAATAACACTAGAAATTGTAGTGTGACTGGGTATAATGGTTGCTGCTGAGAGCCTATGAAACTTCATCTACATGAGTCCATTAAACCTTTTTTAAAAGGTTATTTTTGGGCCGGGTACAGTGGCTCACGCCTGTAATCCCAGCAATTTGGGGGGCCGAGGCGGGTGGATCTCCTCAGGTCAGGAGTTCGAGACCAGCCTGACCAAATGGCAAAACCCTGTCTCTACTAAAAATACGAAAATTAGCGGGACGTGGTGGCGGGCGCCTGTAATCCCAGCTACTGTGGAGGCTGAGGCAGGAGAATCGCTTGGACCCAGGAGGTGGAGATTGCAGTGAGCCAAGATCGTGCCACTGCACTCCAGCCTGGGCAATAAGAGCAAGACTCCATCTCAAAAAAATAAATAAATAAATAAGTTTTTTTTATTGACAAGTAATTGTACAGATTATATATTAATGAGGTATTTTGAACCATGGAACTTTTATACTGTACAACAACCTTGCAAGGGAGAGACCACTGCCAGTACTACACCTAAGGAAAGAGTCTCAGGAAACGCTAGCTGACTTTCTCACGGTGGAGGTAGAGGAAAGATGTTAGCTCCTGTCTGTCTCCAGCTGCAATCTACATTCTTTCCAAAGCCAGCATTCCGCTTCTATTATGGGCATGTTTCATCTTTTTAATCCTCTCTTTTGGGTAACAGAAAATAGCATTTGTTATTCCATAAAAAAAAAAATCTTAAAACAATATTTTTCCATTCCTCAGGTAGGAAGATAACGTTTATGCATTTATGACTTTTTTTTTTTTTTTTTTTTTTTTTTTTTTTTTTTTTTTTTTTTTTTTTTGAGGCGGAGTCTCGCTCTGTCGCCCGGGCTGGAGTGCAGTGGCCGGATCTCAGCTCACTGCAAGCTCCGCCTCCCGGGTTTACGCCATTCTCCTGCCTCAGCCTCCCGAGTAGCTGGGACTACAGGCGCCCGCCACCTCGCCCGGCTAGTTTTTTTTGTATTTTTAGTAGAGACGGGGTTTCACCGTGTTCGCCAGGATGGTCTCGATCTCCTGACCTTGTGATCCGCCCGTCTCGGCCTCCCAAAGTGCTGGGATTACAGGCTTGAGCCACCGCGCCCGGCCGCATTTATGACTTTTATTGGAAGAAAAATAACTCAAAGAATATTTCAACCTTTTGCCTAAAATTGTATCTACTTGTATGAAATGCACTCACTGAAATGATCATTGCAGCGCCTGCTGTGTATTTTATTTGCTCATCTTTTTAAATATCTGGATGCCAAAGGTTTAAAAACATTTTTTCAAGACCGATAATAGGAATTTCCTGCAAGCAAAAAGTAAATGCCGCCTAGCCATTTTCAAGAGGACAGTAGTAAATGCAAGATCCATAATAAAAAACCAACGCAGTCACATTTTAAAGTCTCTATCGTCCTGTAAAATCAGCAAACTTGGCACATTTCATTCCATCAAATGAAAGGGGGTCTGTAGTATGCTTGGCTGTTCCACACTAGCTCATTGGAGGAATGTAAATAGACCGGCACAGAGATGCTAAATCGCTTCTTTTATTTCTTCCCCACCAATTTTACAGCTCTCTGTTATCTCATGACTTTTAAAAACTCTCCGTAACAAAAAGTAGACTTACAATTTTTCAATTAGTTTTTCTTTCCTCTAAAAAAACTGTGTATAATTTCCAGGCTAATTTGCAAAATGTGCAGTTGATTCACGAAGGGACAAAACTGATGAAAAACCATAGTGTAGAGTTGCTTGATACGACTGAGCTTTGGGGGAAAAGGAGATCAATTTCTTTTGAAATTCAATCTTATCAGACACATCAATCCATCACACATGCAACAGAATATTCTGTGATTCCAGCAAAGCAAGAATTTTCTCGATGCCCACTGCTTCCTTCAGAAAAGGATGCCCAAGCTTTCTTCCGTGTGGCCGTGCTACAGGCAGTGCACACACTGCTCCCTTTGAAGAAGGCCTGTGCAGTACCCTCACACGTACTTTACTCCTTCCACCTCTTTGTCAGAATGGACCTTTTGTAAAACATCAAGAAGCACGATTTCCTGTTTCCAACACTAGTAGTCAAAGCAACTATCCAGCGCCTCTGAAAAATATTCAGTGAAGCATGCAATTATCGCTATGCAAAGGTTCACAGACATTCTTCTGCCAAGATGTGGCTCACAGAAAACTACAAAAATTACAGGAAATAAAGCCAACGATATAATAAGTTTTTTGACACTAAAAGGTTTTTTGGTGGTGTTTATTTTCTTCAACGCAGAAACCAGTCTGGAACCTTGAGTTCTTTATCAATGTTTCAAAAGACACAACTTTAGCAACACCTGTGACTGACCTGCATTTCAAAGTAATAAATGCATTTCTCCTAGGGTTTCTTATACCACCTCTTAGGGTTTCTCAGCAGTTCACCACCTCTTAGGGCTTCTTACAGGTTAACGTTTTCACATAGGGAAAAAAAAAAACAAAACTCAGAATGAAATGAAGTCATCTGATTGAAAATAAAATATTCTTGGCAATATTTAACTATTTGAAGAAAACATTTTTAGTCATATTTCTTGTCTGACAGACCTCCTTTACTCCATTTTATTTTGTTTTTTATTTTAACTATTTTATTGTTTATTTTATTTATTTTTTATTTTTTTTTGAGAAAAATCTCGCTCCGTTGCCCAAGCTGGAGTGCAGTGGTGCTATCTCTGCTCATCGCGACCTCGGCCCCCTGGGTTCCAGAGATTCTCCTGCCTCAGCCCCCTGAGTAGCTAGGATTACAGGCACCTGCCACCAGGCTCGGTGAATCTTTGTATTTTTAGTAGAGAGTGGGTTTCACCACTTTGGCCAGGCTGTTTTCGAACTCCTGACCTCAAGTGATCTGCCTGCGTGGGCTTCCCAAAGTGCTGGGATTATAGGCGAGAGCTACCATGCCTGACCTCCATTTTATTTTGTATTTCATATTGTATCATAATCACACTGCAACCAATATACACATCTCTTTCATGGCTAACTTGTTAAAAATTTTATTTTCTACACCACTTCAATGCATTTTTGCCCAGAAAACAAATGTTTTTACATAGGCCTAGGAATATTATTTGCAAACTAACCAACACCAGGAAAGGCCATCTCAGAAGGTACTGAAATCTTACCCTGAAGATGTATAATTTTCCAACCTACAATTAAAAGAAGATGAATGATGGTCGGGCGCGGTGGCTCACACCTGTAATCCCAGCATTTGGGAGGCTGAGGCAGGCGGACCACGCGGTCAGGAGTTTGAGACCACCCTGGCCAATATGGTGAAACCTCGTGTCTATTAAAAATACAAAAATTAGCTGGGCGTGGTGGCATGAGCCTGTAGTCCCAGCTACTTGGGACGCTGAGGCAGAAGAATCACTTGAACCCGGGAGGCAGATGTTGCAGAGGTTGCAGTGAGCCGAGATCACACCACTGCACTCCAGCCTGGGCGACAGAGTGAGACTCCGTCTCCAAGAAAAAAAAAAAAAAAGAAAGAAAAGAAATGAAATACCAAAACAAGGAGGAACTAAACTTGAATTTCCATGTATTTAGCCTTTAATCACAGATCATCAATGGAACAAAAGTCAACTAACAGCTAAGTTTCCTTGCATGCAAATGCAATGGAACCAAAACAACAGATCTTCCAAAGGCTCAACATAATCAGTTAGAGAATTGGATAAAATCTTTTCCTCCACACAATATACTGATTCATAGAATGACACAACCAGAAAAGAAAGCTAAGATCTATGGCCATTCCCAACCATGATATCACCAAATATATATTCATTGTACAGGTCTATGTAGACAAACATATATTCATTGAACTCCAAGGGAGAAACATACTTTATATAAAATTTCATTTCATCTTGAAGATCCTAAAGTCTGCATTGTTTTGAGGAGGGATTCAGGTTCCACAAAATAAAATTATTGGATCAGAAATTGCAAGCTAAAAAAAAATAATAAAACAATAAAATGACCACGTTGCACGAAGGTAGTAAAAGGAGGAAACATATCTGATCACATAAAGTAAATACCGTAAAGTGGAATTAACCAGGAACTGGAATAACAGGATTCAAATCCACGAGCCCTGTCAAAATAAGAAGTGGACCTTTCATGTTTCCTGTTGTTCAGTCATTCACATGATGAAATCACTTACCTAGTATTCCCAGACGGTAGTTAATAGTGATCACGATGACATTTCCGTAGCTGGCCAAAATGCTGCCGTCAATCATGTTGCCAGTGCCCTCCATGTAAGATCCCCCATGGATATAGACCATAACCGGCTTCTTACTGTTCTGATCATGAATATCTGGAAAAAAAAGCCAAGTAAGGAAACACAATAAAGAATCACACTGACTCACCAATGCTCAATTAAGAACAAAGGAGATTCACTGATTTCCCTATTTTGACTTGAATTAAGCACATTTATTTTTATGGATGATATGACCCTTGATAAGAGTTTCTAAGGAAAATGATCAATGCTATTACGTTTTCTATTTATGGAAATGGTATTTTAAGAAGCATACAGACATTTGGCATCCTCTGCTCATGTAAGCTTCTATATATATCTAAAGCACTAAAAGAAATGGTTTTAGGTAAAGTACGCATTTCCTAAATTTGCTCAAACCCTAAAATGTGATTTAAATTGAATAAACACATGGGATCCTTGACAAAATATATTTTATCTTCTAATTAAGTATAAAAGCAACTTCAAAATTATAATTAATTTTAATATAGTTGCATCTTAATTCGCAGGTGAGTGTACAGACTCATCTTCAATGTAACAATAAAAACATAAAAGTAGTAGTGAAGCTATCAACTATCAGTAAGGGACAGATAATGACAAGAAAGCAAAATCAACAGTTAAAAACTATTAACAGAACAGAAATAAGGAAAAAAATGGAAAGATGTCCAAGCAAATGTCTTTGTTCCAGTGATTATAGTAACATACTAACATACTTAAGTGACAAAAATAAAAGAGATGTAATAAAAAATGGCAAAATAATCCGAATTATTTGAATGCTTTATATTTTCACAGGGACTATAAACTCCCATTGTGACTTGCAACCAAGGATTCCTCTTAATAATTTACTTTATTATTTAAATTAACAATGATGTAAAAACAATGATCTGTGATGACAGGAAGCTGGGGACCATCTGTAGGGCCTGCTTTGTGAAAAGTTATGATTTAATAACCTGTTTATAACATTAATCAGCCATTAGGGCTGCATTTAATCTTTAGAAGACTGACCTCACCTATAAATATTTCTGGATACAGATATGTGTGTGTGTGTGTGTGTGTGTGTGCGCGCGCGCGCGTGTGTGTGTGTACAATTTAAATATCTTTGTTACTAAAAGAAAACTCAAGTATGTATGCATATTGATTTCCAATTTTTTCTTCAATAAAGTTTTTTTTTTTCCCTCATAATTCGCAGGGACACTTTTGAGATATCGGAAAGGAATTCTGAGGATATGAATTACCATCGTTTGGACGGTGGCTCCAATTTGAATGAATTACGATCACAATTTTCCTGGGTGTACACAGAAGACATGACATACCCACTGGTCACAGTAAAGTACACAAAACAGTGTCAAGTTACCCAAGTATTTCTTTGCAGATATTTAATCCACGGCAGAAAAGTAGCTTTTATTTCTCATATTAAATTCAAATATAAAGTAAAAACCTTCTATTAATCATTTATTCATCATACACTATGGGAAATGTCTTCTGCTATATGAATAATAAATGGCTTTTCTCCTGATCCACTGCTTCTTTCTGATTCCTAATTTGCTGTTTTGGCCTCATTTCTTTTACCATTACCAGCGGTTGTCTAGTAAATTGTGGAAAAAAGGGTAAGTAGAGATTTTGAAGGGTTGCTTTAAAGTGCTCCCTTGGAAAACATGTGAGATTAACATCTCTTACCTTTCATAAAACACAGAACAAGACTCTCTTGAACTTGTGGAAGTAATAACCAGTTGTCATATTAATAATGAAAATTAGATGGCATTTTAATGGTAATAAAGATTCACTGGGAACATTGTGAAAACAGGTCCTAATTATAAAAGGGAAACGTATTAAAAAGAGAAGGCCAAACAGGATGCAAATTATAGCAGTATAAGGTATGAGACAACAAAAGTTTATTTCATTTTTATGTATTTGCTCAATGCTGATAAAATGTCAGGAATTTAGAAGCCCTTATCAAAGAAGGGGCTACCTGAAGCAGGTATAGATTTTGATCTTCCATGGCCATCAGAATTGAGATCTCTCAGAGAGCTACCTGAGGCAGTGACAGCCCTATGAGCTCAGTAAAAATAATAATATTCAAAATGTTAAGGGAAGACTGGGCATGGAAAAGGTGTTGGCAAGATTCCTTTTCTTGGAGAACAGTTGATTTATGAAGATAAGCAAGGCGGGGAGAAACTACAAGAACTGGTCAAAAGACCCTGTCATGGACGTTGGTCTTGACCAGCAAAGATAATTCAGGACTCACTTTTGGGCTTTAAATTGCCTTTCAGACAGAGACCCAAAGGTCCAGCCAGGGCCTTAATGGAGCTCCATGCATTTTGCTTCCCAGACGGGAAAAAAGTGCTTTTAGCTAATCCTATAGAGCCTTGCCAATGAAGGAGGGTTTGCTTGAGTACTTTTTTTGTTGCTTCCCCTCTTAAAAAAAAAAAAAAATCATTTCTGGTACAGAAAGGGCAGAAAAACAGCATGCAAGTTGTCTGCCTGAGTGCCTCAGACCTACCATCTTTAAAAAAAAATCCTTTCACTTCTGGTAGATAATGTGTTGAGCAATTTGGTAGCCTTAAGAAGAAACTTCACAGCAACAAAACATTTTAAGGAGAAAAACGTTTTCAAAAAAGCCGTGGTGTGAAAAGAATAGCTAGCTTTTTGTCCTTTTCCAGTTCTGAGATACTCTTATCTTTTTTTTTTTTTTTTCCTTTAAATGCTGTAAAAGGCAGTCCTGAAAGCATCAGGACTCGTTAACAACAGCATCTCGTTAAAACACTTTTTGCTGTACTTCACTGTGAGAAGATTATCAGAAATCTATGTTGGAATCAATATGTTTGTGAAGAAAAAAAAAACTGATATTTCAGCCCCACCCAAAAAAAATTATTCTAAGATGCTGCAGAGTTTTGCAGTTTATAAAAATAATTAAGAAGACCAAAGCTCCAAAGTAGTATATTAACTTACAAAATAACATTTGGAAGGAAGAAAATAGACTATACATGCATGTTTTAAAATTCCATTTTCTCTTCTTGTGACCAAGCCAAAAAAAGAAAAAACAAAAAAAATACATGGGCTTCTCTGTAAACAGTAGTTCATTACTCTTTTCATGTTTAGAAACAATGTTTATACTTCTCAGAGTGATTTGTTTCCTGTACATGGTAACTAGGATTAAAAATGACAGTGGTTTCTATACAAGAAGAAAATAATTAAAGAAGCACACCAAAGTGTACTAGTTTTAAATAAGGGGAGAAAAAACAGATTGAAATGAAAAAAAAAAGAGAGATAGATAGATATAAAATCATGCATCAGGGTCGAGCTTTGAAAAAACAAAAAATACCTTCATCTTCACCACGGTCATTACTGGTTATATCATCTGCGTTTTTCTTTGTGTTGGCTCCTGGGGTCATATTGAGAAGGAAAATAAAGGGAAAAAAGAGAATTCAAAAACAACAGGTTTGCAAAAAATTCAGAAAAGAGAGAGATGCTATCCAGTAAAAGAAAAAAAAAAGAATGTAACACAAAAAGTTGAAATCGGTTACATTTGGATTTCAAAAAAATGAGATAGGGAAATGCAAAATGCATATAAACATAAAGATGTCAAGAAGAACAAATTCAAAATGTTACTTGCAAAAAATATTAGATATCCTGTGAATATGCAGTTGGGGGTTAAAATGATGCTACTGCAAACAAAAAAAATGCTAACGTGAGTTGTTTTAAAAAAAGAGAAATTAAATTATTAGAAAAGATATTTCCCACATTCTTTAAAGAAATGCTTATGGCGTATTCAATGGTCCTCTGATTTTAACATGTTATAATTTAAATGAATTTTTGAATTGTTATCGATACATTATGGTTAGAAATTTTCATAAGCAAAAACACACAGTAAACAGGGAAGGACTTTAATCAAAATATCATAAAATTGACATTAATTTCATGCATTAAAAACCTATAAACATGCAATCTCAAAAAGTCAGAATTGTTACTAATTTAAATCACTAAGATTTACCTCTACTCTGTGTTTAGAGAAGTACTACCCATTATTCACTCTTGTTTTCTTCTATTAAAATCTACTACATGCAATAAATATTTAAGTCAGGACAAAACATTATAGACCACGTCCTATGTGTTTAAAATAGTTATTAAATATCATTTGAAAGTTAAGTCCTCTGTGTTTAAAACAGTTATTAAATATCATTTGAAGATTATGTCCTCTGTGTTTAAAATAGTTATTAAATATTATTTGAAAGTTATTGGTACTTGAATTTGTTGAAGAAAATGAAAATCGAAGTCATCTACCTTGATCACCTAAGTAAGAACTGCATAGGAATTTTAATACAGGCACAATGCAGGAAGCGGCCCTGAAGGATGGCACAAACTAGCTTATGGTCTTTCTGCACAGAGCACCATTTTGGTTTTTATACTCTCCACATTTAAATGGTGTGAACATTTAATTTTGCTTGAATTAATTAATTGGCTCCATTGCTTCCTTTTCATAGACAGATGCAGCCCATGTGTGCATATCCCACTATCAATAACTTTAACTGTGTCAATCAATTAAAACAGCCTTTGCCTTCCTGTAGGGTTAAGTGGATTAAGGCAGAGGGAAAATATTGTCATCTCCAACACTTGCAAATGAAAAACACTCTTCCGTTCTACATAACTCAGAAGAGCTTAAACATATTTTGAAACCAAGATTTGATAATGCTGTTTCCATACATCGAACAAAAGTTAAATAATGTCCATTTCATGGGGGCTTAATACCCTTTAAAACCAGACCTGGGTGGGTGTGTGGTTGTGATAGCCTTGCTGATTCACTTTCTATCTTTATAAGACTCGCCTTTTCTAGGCTTTTCACATAAATAAACTCATATAATATATGGTATTTTGTGTCTGGCTCCTTTTACTTAGCATGATGTTTTCAATGTCCTTCCATACTGTAGCATGAATCAATACTTCATTCCTTTTTTTTTTGAGACGGAGTCTCGCTCTGTCACCCAGGCTGAAGTGCAGTGGCCAGATCTCAGCTCACTGCAAGCTCCGCCTCCCGGGTTTACGCCATTCTCCTGCCTCAGCCTCCCGAGTAGCTGGGACTACAGGCGCCCGCCACCTCACCTGGATAGTTTTTGGTATTTTTAGTAGAGACAGGGTTTCACCGTGTTAGCCAGTATGGTCTCGATCTCCTGACCTCGTGATCCACCCGCCTCGGCCTCCCAAAGTGCTGGGATTACAGGCTTGAGCCACCGCGCCCAGCCTACTTCATTCCTTTTTATGGCTAAATTATTTTCCATTGTATGGGCATACCACATTTTAAAAATCCATTTATTTGTTGAGTGACATTTGGTTTATTTCTACTTGTTGATTATTACTAATAAAGCTGCTATGAACATTTATTTGTGTACTATTTTTTGCACGGATATATGTTTTCATCTCTATTGCAAAGATACGTAGGGGTGAAATTGCTGTTTCATAAGGCAAATTTATGCTTAATGTTTTAATAAACTGACAGACTATTTTCCAAATCAGCTGCAATACTTGGCATTCTCACCAACGGTGGTATAAAGGGTCTCCATTTCTCTATTACCTAGCCAAAACTTGCTAATATGTTTTTTTGTTATAACCATACTAATGGATGTCTCATTGTAGGGTTTTTTTTTTTTTGTCTTTTTTTTTCAAAGTCTTGCTCTGTTGCCCAGGTTGGAGTGCAGTGGCACGATCTCGGCTCACGACAACCTCCACCTCCTGGGTTTCAGCAATTCTCATGCCACACCTTCTTGAGTAGCTGGGACTATAGGTGTGCACCACTATTCCTGACTAATTTTTGTATTTTTAGAAGACATGGGTCTTGCCCTGTTGGCCAAGTTGGTCTTGAACTCCTGGCCTCAAGCAATCCATTCACCTTGGCCTCCTAAAGTGCTGGGATTACAGCCATGAGCCACTGCACCTGGCCTCATTGTAGTTTTCATTTGCATTTAGCTAATGTCTAGTAACTAATGATGTTAAATATCTTCTCATGTACACTCTCTTTGCAGAAATGTCTATTAATTTTTGCCTATTAAAAATAATTTCTTTCCTTCGTATTATTGAATAGTAAGTGGTTTGTTTAAGTATTTTCTAGATAAAAGTCTTTTATCAGGAATATGGTTGGTAAATCTCCTTTCCCAGTTTATGGCTTGTCTTTTGGTTTTCTCAACAAATAGCACTTTATGTTCTCAATGGTGCCTTTTGAAGTGTAAAAGTTTTTAATTTTGATGAGTTTCACTTGATCAGTTCTTTTCTTTTAAGGGTTGTACTTCTGAGGTCATATTTATGAAATCTTTCCCAATCCATGGCCCTGAAGACCTTCTCCTGTGTTTCCTAAAAGTTGCCTAAGTTTCCTAAAAGTTTAAGAGTTTTCATTCTTACATTTTCATCTGCCATTCATTTTGAGTCAATTTGGGGGTACAATAAGAGGTAAGAGTTGAAATTCATCTTTTTACATATGAATATCCAATTGTCTCAGCACCATTTATTGAAAAGACTATCCTTGCCAACTTTAATTGTTTTGACACCATTGTTAAAAAATCTACTGACTACAAATTGAAGGATTTATTTCTAAGCCTTTATAATTGATGCTTGAACAACACAGGTCTGAACTGTGCAGATCCACTTACATGTGGATTTTTTCTGCCTCTGCCATCCCTGAGACTGCAAGAACAACCTCTCCTCTCCCTCCTCCTCCTCAGCCTATTCAACCTGAAGATGAGGATAAAGACCTTTAAGAAGATCCACTTCCATTTAATGAGTGGTAAATATATGTTCTCTTCCTTATGATTTTCTTAATGGTGCTTTCTTTTCTCTTAGTTTATTGTGAGAATACAGTGTATTGTATATATAACATATAAAAGATGTGATAAGTAGCTGTTTATGTTATTGGTAAGGTTTCCAGTCAACAGTAGACTATTAGTTGTTAAGTACTGGTGGGGGGTAAAAAGTTTTAAGTGAATTTTCGAATGTGCAGGGGTTCTAACCTTCGTGTTGTTCAAGGACCAACTGTAATTAATTATATTTCATTGGTCTAAATTTATACCCATGTGAGTTGCCTGCTATCTTGATTACTATAGCTTTACAGTACCTTTTAAAATAGAGAAATGGAAGCTCTCCAACTTTCTTCCCCTTTTCCAAGGTCTTTTTGATAGCTCTAGATCCTATGACTCTCCATGAAAATTTCCAAATCAGCTTGTTAGTTGCAACAAAAATTCCTGCTGAGATTTCGATAGAAAATACTCGCCAAATCCCAATTTTAAGTGAATCTTATATATCAGAGCTTGACCCAGAAACATAATTAAATACTGTCTTTCCTGTTCTACGTATATTTAATTTGTTTATCATTTCATTCATTTTAAATAAACTGCTGCTCTATTTGTCCATGTAAATATAACTAATTAAATGCCTTTAAAACAAACCAAGTTCTCTTGAGTATCTAGTTTAGACACAACCATGGACTATGTAAATACACGTATTAGAAGATTCATAAAAACAATTTGTCTAGAGTTTATTCAAGAATAAACCCAGCTTGGGTTTGGTGCACGCGTACACACACACACACACACACACACACACACACAGCCCAAATAAAACCTAGGTAGGCTATGAGTTTCCTTTCTCTTCTCTATGTCTACCCTTCCTCAAAATTCCAGAATAATATTCCTTTTCATACAACAATAAGCATCTCTTTAAAACCTCTGTGCAGAACTGGCTTTAAATATTAAAGAGAAAATTTAAATACTCCAAGCAAAAGTACAACCATTCTATTATTAAAATTTAAATATCATTTTATAAATAAAATATCTCAATGTCCCTAATCCTGAAGAATAATCCAGCTTTTTTTAACCTATTCCTCTGATGTTCCCATTTCGTGCTTTATATGTTATTTTCAAAAGTCAGTCTATTTAAAATAGCACTTTATGTTATGAATGTAAGAGAAATACTTTGTAAAGAATTTGGAAAATGATAAGGGCACAGTGGCTCATGCCTGTAATCCCAACACTTTGGGACATCGAGGTGGGCGGAGGTCAGGAGTTCCAGACCAGACTGACCAACACGGTGAAACCTCCTCTCTACAAAAATTACAAAAAATTAGCCAGACATGGTGGTGCATGCCTGTAGTCCCAGCTATTCAGGAGACTGAGGTGGCAGGATCACCTGAGCCTGGGAGGCGGAGCTTGCAGTAAGCTGAGATCGCCCTGCCGCACTCCAGCCTCGGTGAAACAGTCAGACCTTATCACAAAACAAAACCTGGAAAATGAAGGCTATTGTCAAAGTGAAAATTAACATCAAAGGAAAACATCACAGTCACATATACTGCTGTTAACATTACAAGTTGGAAAAATAATTTAAATCTGTTTTTTAATATATATTATTGCCACTTACATATCTAAATCATCATAGAAAGTCAATAGATACAAACGTGATCTTGTTATCTAAGCAAGAATATAAGGAAATAATAGAACCAAAAGAACCTTCAGCATTATTGTTCTTCATGAAATATTATATTAAACTGTATTAGTAGTTCATATTTTACTGCATATTCTTTTTCTTTTAAGTGGGCAAGGTTAATTTTCAACTTAGTCTTGTTATCTTAAGTAGAGAAAGAGCCTTTTTAAGCTAAGTACATTATTTCCATACAGGGAAAGTTGCATACAGTGTGGGGGGAGGGGGCCTGGGGAAATAAATGCTTTCTTGGCTATCACAGATGTGGATGAGATTGATTATTTTGTCACTTGGCCATAGAGGAATATGAGCTTAATCTTCTAACCCAATGCAATATTCCCAGCTCTCTGCAGCAAGGAAGTGACTGGCATGTCCTCACAGACTGCCCATGACACATGGGTTTATTCGCTCATAAGTCCATTCCTTCTACAAATATGTATTGACCCTTTTAACATGCAGTCCTGACCAAGAGAGGTAATGCCATGCAGTCCTGGCTAAAAAAGGTAATGACACACCCACACTGAAGAAGGAGATGAACATCAGAGACAGACATGCACACAGATAATTCCAATGGGGCAGGAAAATCCATGCATGAATTTAGGATCCTCTGCTGTTCCTGGTCGGAGAGTCTGGGGATAGAGGGGTGGCTGGTGAGGAACTGGGTTAGGGCTTCTAAATATGCACAGAAGAGCTGGGGCCAGGAATACATTTATGGGAGCAAAGAAAACAGGTTGCTCTGAGCAAAAGCATGGGTTGAAGGGTGAGGGCACAGAAGGGACAAGAATAGCCCCAGAAAGATGAGAAGAACAGATACACAACCTGGACACCTCCTCTTTCCTCCATACACCTGGAGAACAGACTCTAGCTAGGGAAAATATTCCATGCATACATTTGAAATATACTTGAACCTCCACTTGAATAGCACTACCACAGTGAATTTGAAAGATGACCTTCAGATGATTTTCAGATTGGATCATTTACCAATGGGCTTCACCCAATGTATCTGCACCTTGAAGAATTGGTTAGCAACAGAAAAGTTCAGTTTCTGCATTTGAAAGAACTGCCATAGCTGACCTATGGCTTCTTTTTTCTTTTTCTGAAATCAGAACACCTGAACAGGACCTAACTTCACTCTTAACGGAAATATGTATAAGATAGGAGGCTCATTTTATGGAGCCTTCAGCAAAAGGCTTTTTTCCAGAAAGCAGCATTCAAAAAGATATTTCTTGTATTATAAGCCCTGGCAGAAAAGGTTGGTAACAACGTGTCATGCATACTGAAGGTCATCCTTTTGTGATGTGGGAAGAAGCTTTTGGTGGCCAGGAAGGCTTAGAAAGGAGAACATCTGGAGGCTGAGTACCTGAAAATTAATTTCTTTAAAATCATCAGCAGAATCACACTTTGAAAAATTTTGAAAAGACATCTGCCAGTTTGAAGACCCCAGCTCCAGGGCACATAACTACTAGATAGACAATTGTTGACTTAGAGGGTGTAGTCAATTGACAGGCAAAAGATTCCCACTTCTACAGTCCTCCCCGTGAATTTACTAATCCTCATACATAGAGATAGAGTCTGTATTTTCACCCCTTGAATCTTGAATGGCTTTATGACTACATTTTTTCAAAAGAAAAAATATAATGATGTGCTATTTCCAAGACTGGGACTCAAATCCCCTGTACCTATTCTTACTCTCTTGAGACTGCCACTGCCCTGTGAAAAATTCAGACTAGTGGGTTGGAGAACAAGAGATCTCATAGAGAAGAACCCACTGATCCCAACCTAGGCAAAATTACCTCCAGCAAACCCCCAATTACCTAAGAGAACTCACTCCAAATCAACAATGCGTACACATGAATGAGCCCAGCCAAGACCAAAATAAATTTCCAGCTAACAAGATGCAGAGGCTCATAAGCAGTAATAAGAGCTTATTGTCTTAAGGCATTGACTTTTAGAGTCCTTTGTTATGCAGCAGTAGCTAACTGATACATAGGGTAATACTAATTTTATCTTCAGTAGATACTGGCATATTTCTTTCCAAACAAGTTGTATTATGCTATATACCCAGTAGCAGGTAAGAAAATTTCCTGGTCCTTACCCTGTTGCCAACACTTGACATTATCAGACAATATATTTGCCACTTTAATGAGTATAAAATATTAACAGTTTATATTTCAATTTGCATTTTTCTTAAGACTAGTACAGATGCATTTCTATATTCTCATTCTAAATTCCCATCATGAATAGCAAGCCAATTTTTGACTGGCTAAATGTCTGTTATTGATTGGTAGGAAATCTTTATATTCATGGATGCTGGCCTCTTTTCGAGTATGTAAAAGCAAACATTTAACAGTGCATAGCAGTGCTGCATATGGTTATAAGGGCTTTATGTACATTGAATATGCATTTTGTTTGTTTGTTTTTTAGAGACAGTCTTGCTCTGTCACACAGGCTGGAGTGCAGTCACACAACTGTAGCTTACTGCAGCCTCCAACTCAAGGGCTCCAGTGATTCTTCCACCTCAGCCTCCCAAGTAGCTGGGACTACAGGCGTGCACCACCACACCTGGTTAATTTTTTTATATTTCTTGTAGAGATAGAGTCTCACTATGTTGTCCAGGCTAGTCTTGAACTCTTGGCCTCCAGCAAGTCTCCCACATCAGCCTCCCAAAGTGCTGTATTACAGGCGTGAGCCACTGCGTCCAGCTCTGAATATGCATTTTTCATAAATACCTTATGAGATGTGTAACTAATATCATTCTATAGCTGAGGAAAATTAGGTATATAGATATTAAATAATTTGCCCAAGTTTACACAGTTGATAACTGGTGATATCTAGTCTGTTGTCTTTAACCATTTTATTGATTTTTAATTATCTAAAGTAATGCTTTAGAATGCATATTATAATTTATCACTATTTTCTCTATAATTTCTGCTTTTTTTAAAAAAAGGATTATTTAATCCAGAAACATAAAGACATTTTATTTGCTTACATATTCTCCTAACAGTTTTAAGGTTTTATTTCATATCTGGGTCATAACTCACCTAGAATTTATTTATCTGGATGCTAGAGGAGAGATTATTTTAATTATTTCCTTAGATAACAGTTCCATTTTCAGCTACATAGGTATTACAGCTCTTTACTTACATGCCAAGTTTTATATCTGCTAGATTCTGTTTCTGTCTACCTTGTTCTATTCTATTTTTCTATATACCTAGCCTGTCTTATCTGGTTTATAGATAGATGATAGATAGATAGATAGATAGATAGATAGATAGATAGATAGATAGATAGATATGATAGATATTATTGCTTAACTGAGATATAATTAATATACCATACACACCACCGTGTCCAAGTATGCAATCCAATGGTTTTTAATATATTCATGGATCTGTGCAATAATCAACAATATCTAATGGCAGAACATTTTCATGATCCCCCCCCCCAAAATATGGTACCATTTAGTGGCCACTCTCAGCCCCTGGAAACTACCCATTCATTTGTGTCTTTCTGGATTTGCTTATCTGGACATTCTGGATGTGGAGGGTGACACACTGTCCTTATTCTTAGCTTTCATTATAAGAGGACTTGAACACATCTACATGCAACCCTGACAAGCTTCCATGAAGAGTCTATGCTAGCCTGTTAGAGGATTATATTCCACATGGAGCACTGTCAAGCACCCTGTTAAGATAGTGCTTGGCCAATGAGCACCCAACAGACCTGGAAGCTGACTCTAGACTGAAGAGCCTCCCAGCTGAGCACAGCCCAGATGTCCAGCCAAGAATCATAACCTAAATAGAGGCTGTTTGAGATACTTAGCTTTGAGATGGTTCCTTATGCAGCAAAAGCTAACTGATACACTACCAGGAACATGGCTTAACTCATTTCATCATCAGGTTTCCTTTAGAACTTTTGGGCATTCTGCTGTTTCCCCCATCTGCAAAGCCCATATTCTCCTGGAAGACTCATTTTTACTGATTGGCTTAAATTCCATTTCCTCAGAAAGGCATTCCCTGTTCATCCCAACTTTCGATTCATAAATGAACTTGAGTTCCTCAATTATTCACTGTTGTTGGCATTTTTCTTCACAAAATGAATTGTAATGTGTAACATGATACCTTGTTAAATAAGGTCTCCCTGTTAGATTGTTAGCAACAACAAAAAGGTGTTACCTGTGATTTTTCAACACCATATTCCTTAATTTGCAATGACTACCAAAATATTCAGCACATATAATGTAAGTTACATGGTAAATATCTGCTGGACGAATCATGTATTTTTGGCTGCAAGCCCACCTCTATTATAAGAGTCACAGTCATAACAGCTCTGACAACCAGTGATAAATACAGCCTTCTATGTAACAAGTGTAACTAATTCTCCTCTCAAGCAGGGAAATGCAATGTTGCATCTTCTTATTTAACTTTGAGAGTAGATATTAAATTATAATTCATGAAGTGGCAATAACATGATTTTGGTTAGCATATAGTATATAAGAATTCTGCCATTTGTCATTTCAAAAAACATGATGAAATGCTTTTGTGATGACAGTAAAAGGAAGGTCTAATTCTAATTTTCTACTAGCTCAAAAATGCTTCATTGTAATAATGGAAATAGGATTTTCTGTATTTTTCTTGTTTTTCTCTTAGTAGCTTTGGAAGACAGACTGAGAGAAAAAGGTGAATAGTAATTTTCCTTTGTTGTTTTGCTGGATTTGGCAATAATTGGTTTCACACTTTTTCAGGTAGGAATCAAAATAAATCTAAAGATTTTATGGGTCTCTGACCTATTCCTGTGCTTACTATTAGAGTCCTAGAGCATTGTCTAACTTTCCATAAGCATTTTTTGTTGCAAATTTTACTATTGAAATGTTTCTGTCCTCAGGAATGAAATATAAATCCTATTATATTTACATGAGCCTTTCCCATTTTTTTTTTTTTTAGAATTTTCAGCTGATAGACAATATTATCTTGAAGAATCTATGAGCTTGAGATTAAATCGCAGTGTTTTTAAAAATGGGGACTAAATAATGTATTTTGCTAGGTATTTTTAAATGCATGTTTATTAAGAAGAGTCACATTGGAAAGAAAATGGACTTTTATTTGCCCTAAGATGCTTGTTGAAATGTTGTATTAAAAACCTAACATACCCATAGCGGTTATATATATACACATAGTATACACTACATATATACACACACATGTACACAGAGCTATACATATAAATATAATTCTTGAAATGTTATACTAGAAGCCTAATAATGCCTGGCGCAGTGGCTGATGCCTGTAATCCTGGCACTTTCGGAGGCCAGGGAAGGCAGATCACCTGAGGCCAGGAGTTCACGACAAGTCTGGTCAACATGGTGAAAGACCCCATCTTTACTAAAAACACAAAAATTAGCCAGACGTGGGGGCACATGTCTGTAATCACAGCTACTTAAAAGACTGAGGCACAAGAATCACTAGAATCCAGGAGGCGGAGGCTGCAGTGAGCCAAGATCATTCCACTGCACTCCAGCCTGGACGACAGAGTGAGATGTAATCTCAAAAAGCAACAACAACAAAACAATCAAACAAGCAAAACCTAGTAACTTCTACACACACACACACTCACACACACATATATATTAACCTCTACAGGTATATATATACCTGTCAGAGGTTATTAGGTTTTTAATACAATATTTCAAGAGGTACCTTAGGGCAAATAAAAGTCGATTTTATTTCCAATGTGACTTTTCTTAATAAATATTCATAAAATATACCTAACAAAACAAAATATGTGTGTATATATACACATACACACACGTATATTTGTATGTGTTTACTATATATGTAACACATATTTTCTTATATATGTACACATATTATACGTACATATATGTTTTTTTTTTCCTTGCTATGAGATTGTGGAAAAGTTTGCATTCTGTTGCATCGTGCTTTTCTCTGTAGTCAGGACACAGCAGCTGATTAATAGGTGGAATTTCCGTCACAGGACTTTTTGGTGGTGTGGGACAAGGATTCTGAAGGGCTAGCACCTTTGGTGAATTCTCCTTTTGCTGTCTATGTAGGGAATAAACTGTCTACATCCAAAAGCAGCCCAACTATTGTTTCTAGTCAAATCATTCACAGCTCACCCTTAGCTTTTCTTGTGTGTGTGCCTGACATGGTAAATGGTTCTATTCATTTCAGAAAAACAAAATTAGTCTAGATTTATACAAAATCATCCCGCTCTTTAATTTCTGAGTATGCTGTAATAGAGGATATAAAGGCAATTGACTTCAATTAAGAGCCCTAAAATGTATATTTTAAGAAGCATAAGGTCACTCAAGTATTTGGAAGATAGGGTAATCACTACTGCCCACGAAGGCTTTTGCTACTCTTTTGAACTTGGCTGATTCACCATAATGAAGAGGTTCTTTATTCTGTTCAGTTAAACACTAAAGGAGGCTGGGTGCAGTGGCTCATGCCTGTAATTCCAGCACTCTGGGAGGCCAAGGCAAGAGGACTGCTTGAACGCTGGAGTTTGAGACCAGTCTAGGAACATAGTGAGACCCTGTTTCTATAAATAAATAAATAAATAAATAAATAAATAAATAAATAAATAGTAAAATCACACAGGTGTGTGCCTGTAGTCCCGGCTGCTCAGGAGGCTGAGGTGGGAGGATTGCTTGAGTCCAGGGATTCCAGGCTGCAGTGAGATACAATTGTGCCATACCGCACTCCAGTTTGGGTGAGTGAGACCTTGTCAACATAAGCGTAACTTAAGCATATGTCACTTATCTCTCTTTCAGTGTGACTGTGTTCACTCATTTTGTGTAGTGAGCTGTATTATTGGTTCAAAATAGTTCCTGTCCTTTCCTGGAGAGGTATTATTCTTTTCCCACCTTCTAATATCTGTCTATCTAGTAACAAGCAAGTCCACCCACAACAGACATGAACTTAGAAAAAAGAAATGAGCCTTTGTTGTTATAAACTGCTAAAATTGTGGAGGTTTTTTTATGGAGGATTTTTAGGGTTGCAGAACTATTCTGTGTGATACTATAATGGTGGATTTATGTTATTATAGATTTGTCCGAACCCATAGAATGTACACCACCACCAAGACTGTACCCTACTGTAAACAATGGACTTTGGGTGATGAAGATATCAGTGTAAGTTCATGGATTGTAACAAACACACCCCTCTGGTGGGTGATGTGGAACATAGGGAAGACCGTGCATGTGTGGGGGCGGGGGATATATGAGAACTCTCTGTATGTTCCCTTAAATTTTGTTGTGAACCTAAAACTGCTCTAATAAATAAAGTCTTAAAAAAGACACACAACATAGAATAAAAGACAACCATAGTTCTCTCAGGAACACTCGAAAGGAACACTTACATAATCATTTGTGATTTTTCATGGAGCAAAACAAGATGCAGTTTATTTCAGAGACATAAGAAGAGAACAGTCTGAGATAAAAGAATGAGTTGGCAAAGCATACTCCAAGAAAATATAAAGTGTATTGAAATAATTGAAATCCAGACCACTCATAAGGAAAAATACAGAAACAGAGATGTACCTTAGATCTGAGTAAAGGGAAGCAACCAGTGATACAGAAAAGACGCTGTAAAAAGGAATTGTTTAAGAAGATACTATGTGAACACTGCACCTACCGAAAATCAATGTATTTGCAAATCTTGGTCTTGAGGTAAAGATAATTTACAAGAGAATAACCATAAGGAGGTGAGACTATCAATAGAAAAATCTATATGATCAAGTTCTGGGCATTCAGTCAGGTGTAAACACCTTTAGCATCCCCAAGCACAGAAAATCCCAACAGTTCTTCATCCAAAACGCAGTTCAAAGGGCAAGAACACTAAAACGTAAAAGTTACTTGTAAAGAATCTTAACACATTCTGATTGTTCCTCCAATGATCGTTATAATAAATAGTGTGAAATATTAAATTTTAAAAAAACTATGCAATAAAATTTAAATTATTTTAAAATTTAAAATATTAAATTTTAAAAAAACTATAAGTTTTAAAAAAACTATGGAATTAGGTTGACTCTACAAATATAGTAAGATGGTTCAATGGGAAGAAGTAGAGTGTTTTGCTTTGCCTCATTCACATTTGAAGGAAAAAAGTCAAGTGGATAGTTGAAGGGAAGATCAAAGGAGAAAAAAGTTATTTGAAAGATGGCAAATAGCATCTGGTATTATTAATGTATTTAATTTAAAAAGTAGAGTACATGGAATATTTATTTTGGCAGGAAATCCTTTTTAATCTTATCAACAAATAGGAGAAGAAATGTTGCACTAAGTGAATTTTCACTAAAAGTATAAACAGGGCAATAGCGTTCTCACCATCACATTTCAAGATATTTCTGCAGACTCAAAGCCAATATGTTTTTATTAAAAAGTATTGAGAAATATCAGAAAGAAGGAGACGAAATAAAGTAACTACTGCATATGACTATCCAACCAGAGAGAGAGAATTTAGGGAATCAGCTAAATAAGTTAGAATGAATGATTTATTATTTAGAATTGTATAAAATTAACAAAAAAGGATCTTTCATATATGTGCATATAAATATATTTGAAAAAAATTCTTTACACATTCATGATAAATGTTCTAGTAATAACTCTAAGAAGTGATATTTCTCAACAATTTTTAATAAAAACACGTTACATAAAATATATAAAATAATGAGAAACATAAAGAACGCTTACATATTTAAAAACATTCATTCATCCAGGTATAAATCAAATGTGTAATAGTATCAATACCTCTTCAAAATAATTTATGACTTTAGAATTCCCAATAAGATCTTTGGTAACAGAACAACTGATTATAATATTGATGATTTAAATAAAACATGAATGTTAAATTGAATAAAACAAACAAACAAGTACAGATAATTATAGCTGGAACAAAGGAAGTTTTTCCCCATCATTACATTATTTCTCCCACTAGTAATAATTTGAGTATGATAAAGTCATTCTTTTTAAAAAGTACCATTAGCTAAAAATTTGAAAAAAGAGGGAGTTATAACAATCTCACCTTAAAACAAAATAAATATGGATTAATAATGTATGCTTAACACAATGAGCATGTTTGTTGAAATGTATATAATGCTGAGGTTGATACTGTGAACCAATGTATATTTATTAATAAAGAACTTATTAATGAAGATGATGGCATTTTTGCTGCATATATATGCACATAGACGATTATATGGTCAGCTTTTACAATGGTATTCTTTAAATGTGGTCATGAGTATGTACAAACACACAAATACACATATATGCACATACACTTTTATCAGATTAATGTTATATATATAATATATACACATAAACACATATATACACACATTGTTACAATTATTTGTATATATTATAAACACATATATATGTGTGTAAACATATATAGTACATATAGAACCAAACTGTGTATAAAATGTATATATAATGTATTCATAATATACATTATATACTAATGCTTACATTATATATAAATATATAATTATACATACATTATTTATTTCAATAAATAATAGAGTCATTTAGGATATATACACATATATGTATACTTTTGTGTACACATATATACATATACATTTTTAATAAAGAATGACATCACTCAGGAAATATATACATAAATCAGAAAAGAAAGATCACTGAATGTAGTCAAAAAAGTAAGTGACATTGTGACAGTGAACCAGTGGTATTAGTAAGTGTTGGAAAGAGAGGCAACCAACTGGTAAAGACAACATAAAGGCTGAGGCGGGCAGATCACTTGAGCCCAGGGGTTCGAGACTAGCCTGGGCAACATGGCAAAACCCCGTCTCTACTAACAACACAAAAATTAGCTGGCCGTGGGGTGTGCACCTGTAGTCCCAGCTACTTGGGGGCGCTGAGGTGGGAGGATCACCTGAGCCTGGGGCCAAGGCTGCAGCGAGCCGTGATCATGCCACTGCACTCCAATCTGGGTGATGGAGCAAGGCCTTGTCTCAAAAACAGAACGAAATTTTAAAAAGGAGATGGATGATGGAGTAGGAAGATGGAAATACCTGAAAGGAATCAGACGCGATTGAAAAGTATCTTTGTCACTTCAACATCCTTGCAGAGGCTGTTATTTCCAGAACAATTCACAAAAAGAGCTAGACATGGAGACATACCCTGGCAGTTTATTGTAAAAAATAGTGAAGTAAAGAAAAACAAACAAAATGTCCAGGATGGAGGGAGAAAAACAAAAGGTGTCTCTATAATAGTGGACACCTTTGGTGGTATCTGTGCAGATTATCTGCCCACTCCATCTAAAATGAGGTAGGTGGTCCCTGTATCTAAGGTGGTGAGGACGTGCACCACTCCACCCCACATGGGCCCGCCATACTGCTGGCTGGGATCTGAGTGCAGGTGACTCGGATGTAGGCCTCTTGGGTGGCTCATTTTCTCAAAGAAGTCAAACATGCTCAAAGCAGCATGCAGGTGAAGACTGAGCTGAGAAAGCCTGGGCCCCTGGAAGGAAAAACATCCTGGTCGTGGATTCTGTTCTTAGTTCCTGGTCCCATGAAATTCCCACTGTGCCCTGTCCTGTGCTTCCACCAGCTGCCATTGCTTTCAAGCCCTCTGTGCTCCATTGGTTTTTTTGTGATCCACTCAGCGAAATGTCTTTATGAGCACGCCACCAACACACAAAAATTTCACTTACCTTAGAACTCTCTGACATGAGACACAGTTGATAATGGAACAAGATCTACCATGCTTTGGTAGAAAAAGTTTCCCAATCTCTCCTTTGAAAAGGTATTTTTAGAGATTAGCGTGCTAAGAAAGTCCACCTAACTTAGGCATAGAGTAAAATCACAGGATAATTCACTCTAAGAAATCAAGCTCTGGGCAACTCAAATAAGTTCAAGAATGAAGTCAGAACTCAAGTTAAGAATGGGGAAGGTATGGCCTGGAAGCACTGATGATTCTAGACTGAAGGGTCATCATTTCAAAGATGTTATTAAAAACTATGAGTTTTCTAATAGTCACCATTCTGACTTGTGTGAAATGGTTTCCCAATGTGGTTATAAAGATATATGCAAGTGTATGTTCACTGCAGCACTATTCACAATAGCAAAGACATGGAATCAACCCAAATGCCCATCAATTATTGATTGGATAATGAAAATATGGTACATATACACCATGGAATACTACGCTGCCATAAAATGGAACAAGATCACGTCCTTTGCAGAGACATGGATGGAGATGGAAGCCATTATCCTCGGCAAACTAATGCAGGAACAGAAAACCAAACACCATATGTTCTCACTTATAAGTGTGAGCTGAACAATTGGAACACATGGACACAGGGAGGGAAACCACACACACTGGGGTCTGTCAGGGAGGGCGTGGGGAGGGAGAGCATTAGCATAAATAGGTAACGGATGCGGGGTTTAATACCTAAGTGATGGATTGGTAGGGGCAGCAAACCCCATGGCACACGTTTACCTATGCAACACACCTGCATGTCCTGCACATGGATCCCAGAACTTAAAACAAAATAAAATAAAAATTTTAAAAAGAAGAAGAGTATGCCAAATGAACATTATTTTTGCATATAGACATTTGGAAAATATTAAGAAACCACGTACAAAAGTTGTGAGTGGTATTTACAAAAATTCAGATTATAACAGGAGGATGTAAAGTGAAAGGTTGGCGGAATCTGCCACCCAAGAAATGCTATGTTGGTGTATAGTTATTTAAGCTCCAGGCCCTTAAAGGAAAGGAAAGGAAAAAAACAGCAGGTGCAAGAAAGCTGCTCTGATCCTGTTTTCCTTTCTGAAAGCAAGAGATGAAACTCCCGTATGGACTGGGCCCTCCCTATATCAGAAGGCAAAAGCATTCTTGTCAGTGAGAAGGGGAGGCTGAGATCAAGAGAATTGTGTACTAAAAGACTATGCTAAAATAATCCACATCTTTCTTTAGCCTCCACATAAGTTAGCTACTTTTCCACTATTGCCTCTCTTCGTTCAACCTTTTCTAAAAGCATTGAGGTGTTGCCACTTCTTTGAGTCTTTGTTTCCATCTGAGGGTTTTCTCATGTCACAGAAACCTTAAATTACATGAGCTTGTATGTTTTTCTCCATCTATCATCTATCCACCCATTCATCTCTATCTACCTATTTATCTATCTATTCATACATATATATCATCTATCTACCTATCTATATATCATCTATCTACCAATCTTTCTATCTGTCCATCTCCATCATCTATCTATTCACCCATGTCTGTCTGTCTGTCTGTCTGTCTATCTATTAATCTCTATCTATCTATCTATCTATCTATCTATCTATCTATCTATCTATTAATCTCTATCCACCTACCTATCTATCTGCTTACCTATTTATCTCCTGGTGACCCCATCTTCTCTAATGATTAGTGAGATATCACTTGAATATAACTCCTAGCCCAGGATGATCTGAATTAGGAGTTAAGGAGTTAGAAAGGGGGTTGTAAGGAAATATTCCAGAAAAGGGGAAGGAGAGTCCACTGCAAGATGAGACCAGAGGATTGGGCAGCGTCAGGTCATGGGCAAAGCTTGACGGGGTGTATTGGGTTGAATAATGTCCCAAAAATTCACATCCACCAAAATCTCAGAATGTGATCCTATGTGGAAATATATAACACCCCACATCATTATCTATGAGGATATGTTTCAAGGCCGGAAACTGCAGCTAGTATCATATTGTATAGATACTATGTTTCCTCCTATGTATTAATGGCTATGATAAAGTTCAATTTATAAATTATGCACAGTAAGAGATTAACTCTTAACCTCTCAAGAGTTAACTGACTAAGCCTAGAGATTAAATGATCACAGGGAACTGAAACCCTGGAAAGCAAAACCATGGATAAAGAGGTACTACTGCAGGGTCTTTGCAGATGTGATCATGTAATTTCCTTGGAGATAAAATCATCACAGATTTGCAGTGATCCCTAGATCCAATGACTAGTGTCCTTTTAAGAAGAGGAGAGGATCCAGAAACATACGGAGAGAAGAAGGCCTGTAAAGATGAAGACAGACATTGAAGTGACGCTTCCAAGAAAAGCCAGAAATTACCGGCAGTCCCCAGAACGTAGGAGAGAGACAAGGAACAGATTCTCCCTCAGAGGCTCCAGAAGAAACCAACCCTGTCAACACCTTGATTTTGGTTTTCTGGCCTCCAGAACCGGGAGAGAATAAATTTCTGTTGTTGTAAGTCACCCAGTTTACACCAATTACCACCCGGTGTTAATGTGTTATAGAAACCCTAGGAAGTTTATACATTAGAGCATTTATGACTCGGAAGGACCTAATAAGCCATGCCCTCCTGTAATCCCAGGAAGTTGAATTTGAGCTGGACCTATGAGATTGATAGAAGTCATCCCTTGAGTATATTACATTACCTAGGAAATGGGATGGGATGCCATTGCCTTGATTAGGTTATGTTATCTAAGATTATTTTCTTAGCTGACTGGAAGTAAGAGATTCTCCTGCTGGACTTGAAGATATGTGCTGCAAAATTGGGAGAGAGTCCCCGAGATGGCTTCATGGCAAGAAGCTGCCAGGGGGACCTCTAGGAGCTGACATCTGCCCCTGCTCACATTCAGCAAGAAAGAGGGGGCCTCAATCCTACAACCAAAATAAACCAGATTCTGCCAATACCTGAGGGAGCTTGGAAGAGGACCATGGGCCTCCTGAGAGTCATGCTGCCCAGCCGACACCTTGATTGCATCTCTGTGTGGCACTGAGCAGGAAATCCAGCTCAGACATGCCCAGACACCTGACCCACAGAAATTGTGAGATTATAAATGTGTGTGATTTTAAGCCACTGAGTTTGCAGTAGTTCAATATGCAGCAACAGAAAACTAATACACACAGGCAGCCATTGCATTCCTATTTGTCTATTCTCTTTCTGACCGCACATCACCAGTTATATAAGGAATCTGTTTAGCCAGCCCCACAAATTCCCTGAAATTTCAGGTAATGTGAATTCTGTTAGGGACCCAAGAAAGGCAGGACTTGAAGGCGTGCCAGCCAGCACCAGCAAGCCATCTGGAGTCCAGCAGTCTGCACGGGCATTTGGGCTGCCTGTCAGCTGTCCTGTGGTGTGGGGGCGGTATGCAGAGAGCATCCCCGTCTGTTCAAAACACACCACATTGGCCACCTCCGTCTCTACAGGCCAACCTGTGTATGTGTATGTGTGCCTTTCCCAATTGTTGTTTTTGTGATATTTAGAATTGAAGCCCCTATTGGGATTAAAGAATAGTATGTATTCCATGATACCACAACTGCTTCTAAATGTATAACACAGAACAGGCACAGCAGCAAATTATTTCTGCACATATCCATAGATTCCATAGAAGCTTCTGACATCACAAATTATAACAGAGTTCAGAAATAAAAGCAGTACCTGGATTGGTTCTGAGGCTTCCCTGGTGTTTTGAAAACCTTTCTCTGGTGTGAAAAAGAACCTTTCGTCGCTTCTTTTGTCTCCTTCCACTTTTAATTCACTTTCCTTTCTCTACATCAGCTCCAAGTGCCTCCTCCAACCCTACTGAGGCACTTGCTCAGATGGACACCCACCATATTACATGTGAAATTATAATGCCTAGAAAGCCCACGACTGAGGTTGATAAGACAAAGAAATCCCCCCATGAGACTGAAGCTGCGTTGTCTGCCAAGTCTGACTTTGCCCTTTTGGTCTATGAAAACAGAAATCTGGACTAAGATGGGATGCTTCAGTGAAGATGCAACAATTATCTGCATCCTCAAATGGCGTGTACACAGAGTAATAACCCGGGAAGGAGCAAGCATTTCCATTTACAGCATGAATTCAAAGGGAACACAAATCACTCATTTAGCAGCTTGTGAGCAGTTTAGGAAGATCATGTTTCTCCACTTGTTGTTCATGCAGCAGACTGGAACTCCACGAGCATGCTGGCTCAGGGCATCACAGAGCTGCGGCAAGCACCTCCAGTCACACACAAGTGGAAGATGGCCAATGGGTTTCTCAGCGCTCAGATGGTACACAATCATCACATAAATGAGGGGGAAGAGAGAGCTATTTTATAAGAGGTCAAATCCTTGCATTTACAGGCATATGACTATGCATTTTGATCCAGAGAGATGGCAACCTTTCTGATTTACAGTATAAATTATTACTAGGAAGATCATTTAGAAAACACCACCCAATTTCCTAGCAGCATTTCATAAACATCATCCAAATTGACTCTGGCTCCTCCAAAAGGAATCTTTCAGTGCCTGGCACCATATTTTACTGAGAAAGCTTTCAAAATTTTTGAGCTAACTAAGCCATTCAAGGCAGAAATATTCCATTTCAGTAGGATGCTTTCATGGCTATTAAATAGCAACATCAGGAAATAATCATTGCAGTCACCACACATTATCATATATGTTACACATTTCACTTGAAATTCTGGCAGGTCCTTTCTTTTATCGTTACTCTGTGACAAAGCCAGCTTTGTCATCAGAGTTTGCAAAGACAGAAATGATCTACAATCATGAAAGCACAGCAGCCACTAAAAATCAATAGCTCTAATGCACTGTTAGCATGAGTTAAGAAGCAATGGCTATCCCCAAGTGAAATCATTACAGCTGCCACTTAGCCAAGAGGGCATTTAATACACGCAACATTTTTTTTTTTTTAATTTTTGTCCCCAATTTAGAAATTCACATATTCATTGCAGGAACAATGTTAGCTACATTTTAAGCTTCATCATCTTTACCTAAAGAACAAAAATGTGTGTTCCAGTTGACCCTATTCTGCCAACAATACTATCAGAATTCCTATTGAGGATGAAGATAATGGTACAAATGTAAAAACAGCAACCAAGTGACTGGGCACTATCATATCTATAAACCCAGCACTTTGGAAGAACTAGGTGGGAGGATCCTTTGAGGCCAGGAGTTAAAGACCAGACTGGGCAGCAGAGTGAGACCCTGTTTCTACAAAAATAAAAATAGACAAATTAGCTAGGTGTAGTGGTGCATGCCTGTCGTTCAAGCTACTTGGGAAGCTGAGGTGGGAGGATCAGTTGACCTCAGGATTTCAAGGTTGCAGTGAGCTGTGATCATACCACTCCTGTTGAGGGAAGTCAAGGACCCTGAACGGAGGGACCAGCTGAAGCCATGGCAGAAGAACATAAATTGTGAAGATTTCATGGACATTTATTAGTTCCCCAAATTAATACTTTTATAATTTCTTACACCTGTCTTTACTGCAATCTCCAAACATAAATTGTGAAGATTTCATGGACACTTACCACTTCCCCAATCAAAACCCTTGTGATTTCCTATGCCTGTCTTTACTTTAATCCCTTAATCCTGTCATCTTCTTCGTAAGCTAAGGAGGATATATGTCGCCTCAGGACCCTGTGATGATTGCGTTAGCTGCACAAATTGTTTGTAGAGCATGTGTGTTTGAACAACATGAAATCTGGGCACCTTGAAAAAAGAACAGGATGACAGCAATGTTCAGGGAACAAGGGAGATAACTTTAAACTCTGACTGCCTATGAGCCGGGCGGAACAGAGCCATATTTCTCTTCTTTCAAAAGCAAAAGGAGAAATATCGCTGAATTCTTTTTCTCAGCAAGGAACATCCCTGAGAAAGAGAATGGCCCCTGAGGGGAGGCCTCTGAAATGGCTGCTTTGGGGACGGCTGTCTTTTACAGTTGTAGACAAAGGGATGAAATAAGCCCTGTCTCCTGTAGCGCCCCCAGCCTTATTAGGATGAGGAAATTCCCACCTAATAAATTTTGGTCAGACAGGTTGTCTGCTCTCAAACCCTGTCTCCTGATAAGATGTTATCAATGACAATGCGTGCCCAAAACTTCATTAGCAATTTTAATTTCACCCCGTCCTGTGGTCCTGTGATCTCGCTCACCCTGCCTCCATTTGCTTTGTGATATTTTATTACCCTGTGAAGCATGTGATCTTTGTGACCCACACCCTATTCGTACATTCCCTCCCCTTTTGAAAATCGCTAATAAAAACTTGCTGGTTTTATGGATCAGGGAGCATCACGGAACCTGCTGGCATGTGATGTCTCCCCCAGACACCCAGCTTTAAAATCTCTCTCTTTTGTACTGTTTCCCTTTATTTCTCAGACCAGCCGATGCTCAGGGAAATAGAAAAGAACGCACGTTGAATATCGGGGGTGGGGTTCACCCAATACACTCCAATCTGAGAGACAGAGCAAGACCCTGTCTCTAAAAAAAAATAATAAATAAATAAAATCAACAGTCAAAGGATAATTAATTTTTTTTGAGATGGAGTTTTTTGCTTGTTTTGCCCAAGGTGGAGTGTAATGGCACAAACTCGGTTCACTGCAACCTCCATCTCCTGGGTTCAAGCAATTCTCCTGCCTCAGTCTCCCGAGTAGCTGGGATTACAGGTGCATGCCATCACACCCAGCTAATTTTTGTGTTTTTAGTAGAGACGGAGTTTCACCATGTTGGTCGGGCTGGTTTTGAACTCCTGACCTCATGATCTGCCCTCCTCAGCCTCCCAAAGTGCTGGGATTACAGGTGTGAGCCACTGTGCCCAGCAGGAATTAAATTTTTAATGTGGCTCTCTAGAGTAATTCCATGCCAGAAAAAAAACCCTGGGATTCTGTTCCTCTGCAGACTTCTGTACTTCTCCCAATGGATCAACAGAACAATCTTCTGTTTTCCAATTGCCAGCAACCACAGTTCAGGTTGTCACCTACTCAGCTGTCTCAGGTAAACACATCTCAAAAAGATGGAAGGCTGTGGCAAGCAGACAAAACCCTTCTGTTGCCTGAAGCTCTTAAAGACCAAGCATTGGGGCTGTGCGAGGTGGCTCACACTTCTAATCCTGGTACACTGGAAGGCCTAGCCAGGAGGATCACTTGAGGCCAGGAGTTGGAGGCTGTGGTGAGCTTTGATTGCACTTGGGCAAAAGAGCAAGACACTGAGAACTACTATAGGGTGCTGGTTGTGGGGGGTTACAAAACTACCTATTGGATGTTATGCTCACTACCTGGGTGACAAGATCCTTCCTGTAAACCCCAACATGAGGCAATATTTCCATTTAATAAATCTGTACATGTATCAAATAAAAGTTGAAATTTAAAAAATAATAAAATAATGAAATAAATAACATTCTGCAAATTATGCAAGAGAAATGTCATATGTTTTAACACATTAAATATAAAAATAATTATCTGAAAAATGAATTATTCTGATATCAGTTAAATCATTCAAGTTGTACAGGATTTGATAAATGATTTAATTAAATTGTGTAGAATTACACGGTGGTTGTATCTAAATACCTTTGAAACTGATGCTGCCAAAGATTTGTTGAATTATTTAATTTGGTGCCTGCCATCATTTGATAGTCCAAGATGTTGGCAATTTCTTACCTTTCATATTGGTTTCCTGAACTTCATTTAAAAACAGAAAAGGAAAAGAAAGATGTCAACACTACTATATCATGCATGAAGATACATTAATACTATTGGTGCTCACAGCCTATTCCTATTTTATCCATTCAAAATGAAGAGTCTTAAGGCCATTAATAAAGAGCTGTAAGTTTAACTGGACAATTTCATGCTGTAAAAAGATAGGTAAGTGGGACCATATGAGTCTCAGCCTAAGAGATTTAAGATAAAACAAAGACAGGCTGGGGCAGTGGCTCATACCTGTAATCCCAGCATTTTGGGAGGCCAAGGTGGCTGGATCATTTGAGGTCAGGGGTTTGAGACCAGCCTGGCCAACATGGCGAAACCCCGTCTCTATTAAAAACACAAAAATTAGCCAGGTGTGGTGGTGCATGCCTGCAGTCCCAGCTACTCGGAAGGCTGAGGCAGGAGAACTGTGTGAACCCGGGAGGCGGAGGTTGTAGGGAGTGGGGTTAGAGCCACTGCACTCCAGCCAGGGTGGGAGAGTGAGATTCCATCTCAAAAACAAACAAAAAAAAGATAAAACATAGATCAACATCCTATAAGTGCCCTTTTGTTTTGCTTTGTTTGGGCTGAAAGGAGAAGAGAGACCCTTTATCAGAATTGTCTAGAAACATGTGTTAATTGGACAGCTAAATGGATACGTGTAACATGCACTACTGCTTTGAGACCAAACAATTAGAAGGAGATGACAGGAGACTGGCCAACACTGCATTAGCATCTTTTAGCCAGACAGTGTGAGTTGACAGGCTGAATAAAACACAGCAAATTGTGACCAGTTCACTGTGAAGGTGAATCTTAGTTATGAATCTAACATGTGTTGACTTGAATGCACAGTTTCAGAACATTTCCTAAGTCACCAGGAAAGAAAGAAGAAAAGCATCAATTGACAAAAATCGATGGAAAGCGAAGGATGGCCTCTGCATCCAAGCAAATGTCAGCAGGAACTGGATCAGGGTACAGATCGATACATTCCTTCGCTCCTGGGAAGTGACTTCAGCGATGCTATGAATATTTTTAATTATTCAGATTTAATGAAGTGAAGCAGCATAGGAAAATGAGAGGCAACAAATTATCACACTTAGCATCTAAGAGGTGTGTTGTCAATGGTGCCAGCTTGAAACCTCAAGGTGGCTTAAATGAATATATCATATTGTCAAAAGACCACATTTTGTGAACATCAAGCATTTCAAAAAGCAGTTTCATAATGTTGATTGAGTGACGTGCATTTGTAGTTGTTGATTTGCATAGACTAAGCAGCAGTGTTTTGGCAGCTTTGAGAAAAGTGTTCCTACAAACCTCAACAGGAGAAAAGAGATTCAGTGATCTGTCTAGAGGAAGCTCGATTCGGCCAACTCAAGTTCAAAGACTGCAAAGTGCATTGGAGTCACAGAACCAGAAATGATTCTCAAGTACACCAAGACAGAGATGACCAGACAGCTGGATGAAAAGCTGGGCAGAGATAAAAATCCGTAAGAGGCTTGAATCATTTAGATTACTAATAATTAGATAAATTAGGTGAATTAAGAATTAGATAAGTAAAAATTAGTGAATATCATATTAATCATTCATCAAGCAGATTAAATTACAAAATGTCTTTCATATTGGAAGATTAAAATGCACATGTATATATGTAAGGGTCACAGGTTTTATTAATATGCTGTGGTCATTGTTACAATTAGGCTAATTTAGCTTGATAAATCTCCATTTAGGTTCAAAGTTTTTGTTTGAATAAGATCTACTTAATATTTTCTGCCAGTTCATTACATGATGTAATCTAAGGGAAGATGATCTAGAAATAGACCATAAAAAAGAAGCCCTTACTCCCAAATTAGTAAAATAATGAAAATCAACAACAATGAAAATACAATCAGGTGAGCCCAAAGCAACTTACCCACACGCTCACCGTCAGATTTTTGTCAGAGACTATATAAAGTTTATACCTAAAAATATTCTCAATGTAATAGGTCTGATCAACTCATCATCACAAGAGAAGACTTCATACATGGGGTAATGAACATATGAAATATGAAATATCATAAAAATATGTTATTCACACATTGCAATTTTTCAGAAAGGCATACAATCTTAGCAATTTTTGGCAGAACTTCAGATATCTTAGTCATATGAAGAGAAAAAAAGGCCTTTCAGTAAACCATTACTTTAAAATTTGTGTATATATGTGCGCGCACACACACACAATGTTCATACACACACACACACGTTCATACACACACACGTTCATACACACACACACATGTTCATACACACACACACATGTTCATACACACACACACACATATATATATGAACACATGTAATAACTGAAGCATTGATAGCTTGGAAATAGTATAAATTGCAGTTTTCACCTCTATGGCAAATTTTTAATAGTAACCATTTGCTGCAGATAAGTTTGACCTTGTCAATGTGTTTAAGATACCAAATTTGTGATTAAATAATGAACATATTTCCCAAAATTTACTACAAATTGATCATTTAAAATTCGATGGAAATTAATTATCTCATCGAAAAACAAAAGCAACAGATTACGAAACAAAATAATTATTTTGTTTAAATCTTCTATTGAGATCCTTACTTGCATAGTTTGCTGGCACATTCATTGTCAGAAATTTTTATTTTAGCATATGATAAGAAAAGTGAACATCATGTATTTTTAGGGGTAAGAGTTAACTTACTTAACAACTTACAATGCTATATTTAAAAATAAAGGATTGATATTGGGCACATTTCAGTTGGTAACTTGGCACATTAGAGTTTTCCCTGGAATTAAAATCATTAAACATAATTTAAACTGACAAGATAAAATACGATCATTGTACTTTTATTCAGATATTTTGTCTATGTAGATAGCCTGAAGCTCTATGCAATTATATAACCTTTTTAAAAATAATAAAAACATTTAAGTGACAATATACAACAGAACATGATATGGATTTAATATGATGGATGTGTTTACTTTCAGTAAAAGAATGAATCATTCATGATTTAGTAGAAATACAATCTCAAAGTACCTCACCTTTGGTCTACTGAAAGATTAATCACAAAAATATTTTATGGTGAAGAAAACACAAGGAATTCATAGGAGATGACTATTGATCAAAGTGAATTAGATTTTGGAATTAGCTCAAAAAATATGCATTTGGTATACTTATTGAACCCTAGCAGACTTAAGACGTGGGCTAGAATGACTACTGAGTACTTGGGAATATTCCAGAAAGGCACTGAATGTGATTTGATTTTCTTTGCTGCTGTACTTCTTGTAGAATAGAACGGAAATTCATGATCCAAGTGTGTCTACATGTCAGTCTCTACATTTACAGGGCAGAGCAATTCTCTGGTAAGAGAAGCGAAGCCAAACAGCCATTCCTGGGAATACTACCAACTCAACATTGATTAGAGGGTAACAGCACATGAGAAAACACACCACCCCTGACAGCATCAGCCCACACTGATGATGTTTTCTTCCATTTTTCATTATTGTTCAAACCCATAATCAGCACCTTGCAACATCTGTGTTGCCTTGTTCTCTAATTGTCTACCCCACACACGGTGGCAGTTAATTATACATCATCTTATCCTTTAATTGCTGTCTGCCTTGGGTTTCTCAGCAAGACTTTGGCTCCTCCTGAACTGCTTCGAAACCTGTGCCCCTGTGGTAGCGGCTGCCTTACCTGCCTAGTGCAAAGTATTTCCAAAAAATACTTTCTGCTTGATAATAATTAATCAATGTCACAATACCTAATAGGTTGTGAAGAGGGCATCTTCAGTTGAGACACCAAAATAAGATCTTGACCCCAAAACCACTTACACCAGCCACTTATTTACTGAGAAAAACACATTTTTGCTATTTCCTGTCTCAGCACTGTATGATTTCACTGTCATGTCTTGTTTACTTTTTCATCAAACTAAGTAATTTTTCAGCAAGGCATGAAACCTGTTTTCGAGCCAAAAAAATTCAAAAAAAAATCTAATATTTTAACCGTCACCTACCTAATTATATAGCTGCCTTCATTGTACTACTCTTGGGTAAAAATTAAATACCTAATAAATTTCTACCATTTTTGTGGATTACATAGCTGTGGTAACATTTTTGCTACAGATACTACAAAACTGTATCTTCACTTTTTTTTTTTTTTTTTTTTTACTATTCACTGCTTTCATTTCACAAATTTATGGTTCACATCCTAGGGCAAATATACAAAATTGTACTAACATATACACAGAGAGTTATGGTGGAAATATAACTGATTTACTCTCTTTGAGGCCTGAGATCATAGACATACAAGCCCTCTGAATCTTGTAGAAAGTGACAAATGGTTTTGTTTCATTCGTTTGTCATTTCCATGATGAGGATGGTGGTACCAGATCTTCCTTTCTTAGAGTTGTGGAGTCATATCAAATCCACAATCCTTTAGACATCCTCAATTCTAATACAATCTTAATTCTTGATTCTTCCTTGGCAAAACTCCAACCCTGGTGAAATCCACCTCTCCACCCATCATGTGCCCGCCTCACCTTTGCTGATCAGCACAGATGAAAGAAAATATTTAATCATGCTGACTTATCTCACATTAAATTCATGAACACAAACCTCCAGTAGGTTAATCAAGATGCCTGTATATCATACTAAATTTATCTGATGAATTCCCTTAAAGGCTCTGCTAAATAGCACCTTCTTCTTCCTCCTCTAATCCACAATCCCTCCTGTTCCATCTTCACTGTTAGCATACAACGTGGCTTCTTACTACACTGAAAAAATTCTAACTATCTGAAGAAAACATGCACAAACCACCAGTAACCCATTTACCCACGTGACAATAATGGCCCCATCTGTTGTGCCCCCTCTTTCCATAAAAGAATAATTACAGGAACCCAATATAAGGGTGACACTCACCCATCAAACTCCATCAACTCTTGACAACCCAACAATAGAACACCTTGCTCTTGCTACATCCTCACAATTGTTTTCCTCTTGTATGTTGTATTATTGTGTAAAAAACTGTCCACACCTCTCAAGGGGACAAATACATACTTGCAAGACTTTCCCTGTCCCTAACTTCACGGACTCACCTCCATGACTTCAGTTACAGCTAATTGGCTTGCTTTGGCCAATGAAACATGAACAGAAATTAGCGGGGCTACTTCCAAGTGAAAACCTTAAGAGCTATAATGTGGTTCTGCCCATTTTTCCCCTTTGCTAAAATAATAAAAATAATTAGTAATAATACGAATAAATGAGTCTTCTCCATTAGCCTGGGTTCCAGAACTAAGAATACACAGAAAACAGCCACAGTCAACCCTTAGCGAACCTTGAACTTGAGCGAGAAATAAACTTTAGTGGCTGTGCATGTCGCTGCCATTTTAGGGATATTTATTAATGTAGCACACTATACACTGTACTGATTGATAACACCCCATGCCCCTAGATCAACCCTACAGCACAGAGAACTGTGGTTAGATTTTCCATCTTAAAAGCAATAAAACAATTTTCTCGTCTAAAAAAAAAAATATATATATATATGTATATGTATATATTGCTATATTGATTCCAATTTCATTGATCTTATTCTCTCTGAAACCTGCCCCAATTGGGGCTTTTATCCCCAATACTCCACCAAAATTATTACTTTTCCAGTAAAGGCCAAAAATGACATTTGCATTGCTATGTTCTCAATTTTCCTCATTCTTTTTGTCCCTCTGCCTACCTCCATTCAATCTCAACTGCCAGAGTCGGACAGACAAAAGCACGAGGACACTTTTTCCTTGCATCTGTAGTGGAAACCTTAGCAGCAGATGTGTGTTTATGACCTACTTGAATTACACCCAGTTGACTACCTCTCTCTCATTGAAATGCCTCTTTCCCCACTTGACTTCCACATTACCAGGCTTTCTTTTACACCCTGGACAACTATGTTCATTTCCTTTCCAGGTTCCTCCTATTATTACCAATCTCAAATTGTTGGCAAGCTCCAGCCTCGGTCCTTTCTCTTCTCTGTCCTCAGAACTCTCTTGATAATTTCATTCAGCCTCATGACTTTAGATACCATCGACACTATCTAGGCTGACGTTTTTTCTCTTCAGCACAGATTTCTCCCTTGAACTGCAGACTCTGACATCCATTTCCTTATGGGATATCTTCCGTTTGATGTCTCACAGACATTTCAAACTCAAGCATTCAAACTTTGATGATGCTTCAAGAATGTCTCTACCAGACCATCCTCCAATATCACCTGTGACCACCTCTACCTTTTCCAGTGTTTAGGCCAGAAACTCCGGGCTTCCTTCGATCTCCCACACTCCACATCCATATAATTAGCAAATCTTATTTCAAATGTATAAAAAACCCCAACCGCTTCTCCTCACCTCCCAGCTGTAGGTTCTTAAGCTGACTCTTGCATCAGGCTTCTAACTGGTCTCCCACATTCCACCTTTGCCCCTACAGGCAAGCCTCAGCTAAGCAAAGTGCTCCTTTAAAACACACCTTGACATATGAATCATCTGTTGAAATCCTTCCATTTGTTCTCCCTGGTTCTCAGAATTACAAAGTTCTCTATAGCATCACCCTACTCTGATACCTGCCATTCACTCTTCTCTAGAAACATGAATCTTACTGCTTGATATGGTTTGGCATCCATCCAAATCTCATCTTAAATTGTAGCTCCCCTAATTGTGGGAGGGACCTGATGGGAGGTAACTGAATCATGGGGGTGTGTCTTTCCCATGCTGTTCTCATGATAGTAAGTATCACGAGACCTGATGGTTTTGTAAAGGGACTGCACACGCTCTCTCTTGCCTGCCACCGTCCATGTAAGACATGACTTTGCTCCTCCTTGCCCTCTGCTACGATTGTGAGGTCTCCCCAACCATGTGGAACTGAGTCCACTAAAACTCTTTTCTTTATAAATTCCCAAGTCTTGAGCATATCTTTATTGGCAGCTTGAGAACAGACTAATACACTGCTCTGCCCTAAACAGAACAGGGACGTTCCTACCCCAGGGCCTTGACACTGGCTGTTCCGTCTGCCTGTAACATCCTTCTCATATATCATCATGGCCTTTTCCCTTAGCTCTTTCAATTATCTACTCCCATGTCCCCTTTACATTGAGGTTCTCATTGACCACCCTACTTAAAATGCTGCAACTTCCCCAGCAATTCTAATTCCATTTATCCTCTTCTAGGTTTCTTCATAGCACTCATCACCTTCTAAAACAATACAAAACTTTGGCCATGTATGGCGGCTCTTGTCTGTGATCCTAGTACTTTGGGAGGCCAAGGAGGGAGGATTGCTTGAACCTAAGAGTTCCAGACCAGCTTGCGCAACATAGCAAGACCCAATCTCTACAAAAAGAAAAAGACACAGAAAATATAGCTGGGCATGGTGGCACCACCTATAGTCCTAGGTACTTGGGAGGCTGATGTGAGAGGATTGCTTGAGCCCGGGAGTTGGAGAGTATGGTGAGCTATGATTACACACTGCACCCAGCCTGAATGACAGGGCAAGACCCTGTCTTTAAATAAAACCTAATTTATTTAACTCTTAAGTTTGTTTTCCACTCACCTGTAGAATATAAGTGGCACAAGGGAGGAAATTTTAGTTATTTTGTACATGGATGCATCCCTGAAGCTTAGAACAATACCTGGCATGTGACAGGCACTCAAATAATAACTGAAAGAAAGAATTAATAATGAAAATCAAATATTACAAGATACCATACTGTGAATGTTGCTTTAGAATTATACATGACTATGCTGATCCATAAGCCATTACAATTGAATGCTTAAAAATCTTAGAGAATAAATGATTTGAAGAGTCAAATTTTGGGGCTGGTTGAGAGATAATCACTTAAGGACAAATCAAGAAAATGCAGAGAAAGTGCTTCACAAAAAAAAAAAAAAAAAAAAAAAATACTAGGAAGTCCTCGTCCTTCCAAGGTTAGTGACACCTAACTCACATGGTTTGTTCCAGTCCTGCGGGTGGCTTTGTCTAGTTTTTCTGATTGGGCTCTTTGTTTTTGCCAGAGGTAAACTGCTACTTCATTTCCTTTTATTTCCTCCCTATTTCTGTCCTATTTTTAGATATTATAATTGAATCAACATTCCTGGAGCACAGACATCTAACAATTTGATAAACGGCATGTATTCTCTGGTCTGCTAAAGGCTTTCTCTTAATGTCTTTCCCTTCTGCCCCATTCTGTGCCTATATCCCCTTAACTCCATCTTCATAGAGGGTTAGAAGTCCCAGAGTCCTAAGGTTCTTGCAAAGTTGGGTTCAAAGCTACCTAGGTTTTCTCATTATTGACTCTACATGACGGCAAATCAATAATGAAGCCACACAGCGGGGAAGGCAGTGTGAATGCAGATAAAGCCAATGCCTCTCTTTCACAGATGGACACATGCCTTTATCACCTCAAAAACATGTCAGCCTCTGCTGGTCCTCATAGTGCTGAGAAAAGATTTCAGGATGTCTTTTTTCCTCCCCACTGCTGGGAGAATTTCCATTGTGAAAAACACATTTACAGCCACCTCACTTTAAAACCATGTAGAGAAGGGCAGGTGAGCTGAAGAGAGAAACACTGATGGAGAGGGAGAATCTTTAGCTGAGGAATCTTTAGTTGAAGCACGTGTGCACATGCATTTGTGGAGACATCTATGGAAGCAGGGGACAAGCATGTCATCAATAGTAGATGAGGCAAGTCCAGCGGGAATGGCCAGGAAAGAAAAAGGAGAGAATCAGGAGATCGAGGCAAAGTAAAAACTATTAAGAGACAAGTCGTTACCATTTGACCCAGCGTTCTCATTACTGGATATCTATCCAAAGGAATATAAGTCTTTCTACCAAACAGACACATGCACCTGCATGCTCAAGACAGCACTATTCACAATAGCAAAGACATGGAATCCACCCAGATGCCCATCAACGGCGAACTGGATAAAGAAAATGTAGTGTAATATACATCATGGAACACTACACAGCCATAAAAAGAACAAAATCATGTTCTTTGAAGCAACAGAGTGCAGCTGGAGGCCATTATCTTAAAAGAACTAACACAGAACAGAAAAGCAAGTACTGCATGTTCTTGCTTACAAGTGGGATCTAAACATTGAGGACGCATGGGCCCAAAGAGGGGAACAATTAATACCAGGGTCTACTTCAAAGTGGAGGGTGGGAAAGGCTGAGGGTCATAAAACCACCTATCAGGTACTATGCTCACTACCTGGGTGACAAAATCATCTGTACACCAAACCCCAGTGACACCCAATTGACCCATGTCACAAACCTGCACATGTACCCTCTGAACCTAAAATAAAAATTGAAAAGGAAAATATATATATATATATAATTCCCATAAACAAACAAACAAAAAGAGAGTATTGGTTAAGTATTGGCTAAGCGCCACTCTCCGGCCCTTCAAAAAAAAAAAAAAAAAAAAAAAAAAAGAAAGAAAAGAAAAGAGAGAAGAAAGAAGAAGAGTGGATAGGAAAAGATAAAGATGCAAAGATGTTAACACTGTTTCACATTTAAAACTGGTATCTCTCCATAACAGAACTTTAGGAAATACAGCAAAAAGGAAGAGAAAAGAAAATATGAAACCGAACTGCATATCATGACTGCTTATCCTCCAAATGCATAAGGGGAGAAGGCAGAAAACTTTGCGGTTAAATAATTACATAGTTAAAATTCCTCCTGGGCTACCAGTGTGATAGAAGTGCAATGTTTACTGGACACTTTCAAGCGGAATCCAATATATAATCTCTGGAAATTTTGTTTTGTGGAAACAAAAACAGAATCAGTACTTTCCAAAGATCAGCTCCCAACCAAAACACATAATATGGGTTAGGAAACACGTACTATATTATTTGGTGCCTAAATTTTCCTTCTGCCTATCTTGATACACTACATTATTTTTTAAGACTGTTTTTTAAAATAGCTAAATTGCATATTTTAAAATGTTAAATCAAAAGCCCAGCAAAAAACGTGTCAAATATGTTTAACATTCAATTCAATTATATTTCATCTAGGGAATAAAGTGGATGGTTTAAACATAGTTATATCATTATTAGAATTGATAATCAAATATCATACTCATTTTTAAAAGGCATTATCTGCACTAGGTTTAATATTTTGTGTCCTGACACACTGTAAGAGGTATTGGTAAGTATTTATGGTTTAACATGAGGTTACATGGTGTATGAGGTTCCCCCTTGACATGCGGCATTGTTCTGCTCTGAGGGCAAACCCTTTCCCATGTTTTCCTCTTCCTTGGTGATGACAGCTGCTTATGAACATCCTCTGCTTTTATCCTGTTAGGCGGTCAGTGTTTTATCTGTGATTTCTCATTTGCAATTCTTCTCAATCTTCCGTGTTAGCATGTTACCTCATCTTATCCTATGCTAGCCCGTCTTCTAGCCATACACTTTAATTCAGTCTCAGAGTCTACACGTTATTGCCTCTGCCTTCTTCTTTGGATGCTCTCTTCTGACTCTTGGATTTTCTTTTTCACCTGGCTCCACCGTTTCAAAATTCCCTTTCACAGTTTCAATATTGATTAAGAAAATAAAAGCACTAAATGTGCAAATGGGCTGGTCGCAGTGGCTCACGCCTGTAATCCCAGGACTTTGGGAGGCTGAGGCAGGCGGATCACGAGGTCAGGAGTTTGAAACCAGTCTGCCCAAAATAGTGAAACCCTGTCTCTACCAAAAATACAAAAAATTAGCTGGGTTTGGTGTTGGGCACCTGTAATCCCAGCTACTCAGGAGGCTGAGGCAGGAGAATTGCTTGAACCTAGCAGGCGGAGGTTGCAGTGAGCCAAGATCATGCCATTGCACTCCAGCCTGGGCAACAGAGCGAGACTCTGTCTCAAAAAACAAACAAACAAAAACAATAAATAAGCAAATGGGCTGGTCACAGTGGCTGACACCTGTAATCCCAGCACTTTGGGAGGCCAAGGCAGGAGGATCACTTGAGTCCAGGAGTTCCAGACCAGCCTGGGCAATACAATGAGACTCTGTCTCTGCAAAAAAAAATAACAAAATTAGCTGGACATAGTAGCACATGCCTGTAGTCCAAGCTACTTGGGAGGCTGAGGTGGGAGGGTCGCTTTAGCCCAGGAGTTCAAGGTTGCAGTAAACTAGGATTGTACCACTGCACATCAGCCTGGGCAACAGAGTGAGATACCATCCCTAAAAAAAAAAAAAAAAATTAAATAAAACTTATAAAAATATGCAAATGCATACAATTTTAAGCATAATCTCAGATGGTATGTCACTAACTAATGGCTATCATTGCCATTCCCAGTTTTAATACATAAACTGGTATAACTTTCTGGTGAATGATGCTTTCTTATGTGTTCACTGCCTGCCTGTAAGGGATCTCGTACTCCTTATATTTTTCAGAGATGCCCATTCTGCTTCCCATCTTCTTTTCTTCTAGTGTTTTTCCTCTTGCTTTGATTTTTCTCTTTTCCTCTACCTTTTCTTTTCTCCACTATCATTTTCATAGAATGCTGTAGTCGTGGCACTTTAATCCCAACAGATCACACACACACACACACACACACACACACACACACACACACACAGACTTATAATAAAGGTTTTATCTTCATGCATTCCTTCACTCCAATATCGTAGTTGGGCTGAGCTCACTGGAGTTCAATTCCACTGCAATGTTCCATGTTCTGCACCTTTGCAATCTAGTAACATACCCGGTCATGGCATGTTTCCAAGGAGAAGTCCAGGTTCCAGGTACCTCCTGCTATCTCTTTTCCCATCAGCATTAGATAGGGCATGTGGGGCAAACTATATTCCATATAATTATTTTTAACACTTACCCCAGTTTCTTATTGCCATTCTGCTTGCAAACACTTAAAACAGATGGATGTAAATAGCATGCCAGCTGATGCTAGAATTCCTCATGTTAAATAAACATTGCAATGAAGACCTTCCTCAGTGGTTTTACTGGATTCTGTTCTTCCCCAACTGCTAAGGAGGAAAGAAGCTGCCTCTCAATTCCATTTACTGGGACAAAAACTTAAAACAAAGAATTGTCCTTTGTCCAATCCCCAAATATTATAGCATTCTGCCTTCTCTATAATCCATGCGTTGGGATCTGAGACCCAGACTCCTTTGTGTCTACCGTAGAGTTTTAGGTGACCACATAAAATGCTATCTCTAATTAAATCTCACAGTATTAGTGACGAAGCATTTGCCAGCATGGGTTGTAAAATGGAGTCTTTAAAAAGCATGAAGGAGAATTTATTTTACCTGACAAGAAGCCCAAAGAAAATTGTTTACAGCTTAGTGATTCAACAGTGTCTATAAGGGCCCAAGTCTTACAGACACTCTATCAGTGTCTATAAGGGCTCTCCTGTCAGAACACCACCCTGGTCGGCAGTTGGGTTTCCATCTTGTTCGTCGATTTGCCAGCTCCTGACCTGAGATAAGCAGTGGGGTCCTGACAAAAGTACCTGCACCCACATGCAGGCAGAGGCAAGGGAGGGAGAGGGTACAAGATGTGTTGGTCCCTTCTATAGAGAAAAGTCTTCTCAGAAGTAGTCCCCATGAATGTCTATGAGTGTCTCCAGGGCTCTGCTTCTGCCTGACATTCCCTCCACTCCAGGAAGGCAAGGGAGGAGGAGATAGGGAAACAGTTTGGGGCTGGCATGAGAGTTTCTTCTAGATGTCAAATCTCGGAGATTAATGCCACAGAAAATAAAACTAAAAATTAAACAATGAATCAACAATTGTAAAAAGTAACCTGAAAATATACAATGATCTAATAGCTCATTCAGAAATGAAATCTATAAAGGGTTTTGGGTCAGCAGATCTAGGTGTATCCAGTCCTAGGGACTCATTTGCTCTGAATGGAAAATTCCATTCTGCTGATTAAATTTCACTGAGCTAAGATCCACTCATTTTTCTGATTAATCACATCCCTCACCTAAAAGCAACGATGTATTTGAACACTCCATTGCAAAAGAAGAAAATCAAATTACATAGTTCTCTACCATCAAGTAACAAAGAATACCTTATGAGGTGCTAAAGAAGACGTTGAAGAATTAAACATGCAGTTCTGGAGCTAAGAATTGAAGTAGCGAGGCATATAAAACATAAAATTGAATAAAAATTAAATAAAAGTGGGGCCGGGTGCGGTGGCTCAAGCCCGTAATCCCAGCACTTTGGGAGACTGACGCGGGTGGATCACGAGGTCAGGAGATCGAGACCATCCTGGCTAACACAGTGAAATCCTGTCTCTACTAAAAATACAAAAATGAGCCAGGCGTGGTGGCATGCACCTGTAATCCCAGCTACTCTGGAGGCTGAGGCAGGAGAATTGGTTGAACCCGGGCAGTGGAGGTTTCAGTGAGCCGAGATCATGGCACCGCACTCTAGCCAGGGTGCACAGCGAGACTCCGTCTCAAAAAAAAAAAAAATTAATTAAAGTGGACATCCATACCAGAAACTAATTTAAGGAAAGGACTAACTACAGCCAAAAGCAACGGCACAATCAATTGCTGTTACAAAGGAAGGCATAAGAGCATTAATGTATATCCATCTTTTTTCTCTTCTTGTTTTCAAATCTCAGAGATTAATGCAACAGAAAAAAAAAACTGAAAATTTAAACAATGAACCAACAATTTCAAACATTCACTTTAAAATATGTAATGATCTAATAGCTCATCCAGAAACATAAGGTATAAAGTGCTTGAATCATTTTAGAAATGACTACATTGGTCCTACTGGTGTTGTTATAACAAGGCCTGCCTTTTGGTAAAGTCTAAACACTTTACTGCGGAAATTTCGAAAATTTGTATCCACGCTGAAATACAAAATGGAGGAAAGCTTTCTTGAGGCCTCATATAAGAAATGCCTCACAGGTGTGCCTGTGTGAGATAATTGAGCAGAATTCTAGTTTGGCTGCTCAGAACAGCACCCCCTAACCCTAGTTTCACCCAAACCATGCATCTTAAGCTTCTCAAATAAATATTGCACATGATTAACCATTTTCATAGAATGTTGTAATCCTGGCACTTTAATACCAACAGATCACACACACACACACACACACACACACACATACTTATAATAAAGGTTTTGTCTTCATGTAGTCCTTCACTTCAATATTGCAGTTGGGTCAATCTCACTGGAGTTTAATTCCATTGCAATGTTTCATGTTCTCCTCCCTTGCAATCCAGTAACCAGTAACATACTAGTTACTGAATTTTCCACTGAAGGAAAATAATGATACACAATTCATAAATCTACTACAACAATAAGTCATAGCAATCCTCAATTCAAGCTACATTCTTTAAGGCTTCTTTCTTATGTAGCTGACACCACACTATGTACTAAAATAAGACATTTTACCACATCTTGAAATGTTTCCACGTTAGCAGGTGAGATCAATGGCAGAAACATCACCACCATCAACAAACAAAAACGTATATAACCTTTCAAAAAAGCAGGTACAAATTTTAGAAGCACACAGTAACCATTAAAACTGCTAAAAAGCTAGAGTTTTTCAAATTCCACAATTTCCTGAACATTAATAAAATATATTTTCATAGCATTGTTCTTTCCATTTAATAGAAACTTTTCAGACAGGTGCAGTGGATCATGCCTGTAATTCCAACACTTTGGGAGGTCAAGGTGGAAAGACTGCTCAAGGCCAAAAGTTTGAGACCAGCCTGAGCAACACAGTGAGACGCCATCTCTACAAAAATTTAAAAACAAACATAAACCAGCTGGCCGGGATGGCATGTGCCTGTAGTCCTAGTGTCTTAGTTTGTTTTCACACAGCTATACATAAATACCTGAGACTGGATAATTTTTATGAAGGAAAGAGGTTTAATTGAGCTCTGCATGGCATGGTCGGGGGCGGGGGGGGGGCTCAGGAAACTTACAAGCATGGCAGAAGGTGGCGGGGTGGAAGCAAGGACCTTTTCACATGGTGGGAAGAGAGAGAAGAATGCACGAAGGAGGAACCTGCCAGACACTTTTTAAACCATCAGATCTCATGAGAACTCACTCACTATCACTAAAACAGCATAAGGGAGACCACCCCCATGATCTGATCATCTCCCACCAGGTTCCACCCTCAACACCTGGGGATTACAATTCAAGATTTTATTTGAGTAGGGATAAAAAGCCAAACCAAAACACCTAGCTACTCAGGAAGCTAAGATGGGAAGATTGCTTGAGCCCAGAAGGTTGAGGCTGCAGTGAGCTATGATAGTGCCACTGCACTGCAGCCTGGGCAAGACAGTGACTAAAAAATATATACTTTTCATAAACTTGGGCAGACAAGCTCTCTTTGTCAGAAAATATTGAGACTTACCCATATGAAACAGTTTGTATCTTGGCTTATATGAAATCTTTGCATAAGACAGTAATAAACCATCCAATAATAAATAATGTTTTCACGACAATTAAGAAAGTAGTAATTGTGGCTGAAGACAGCACCCATGGTCTTATGGATTATTTTCATGTTCTAAATCATTAGTAGTGGGGTGGGGGGAGAATGATATGCCCATTTTAGGTTAACTTTATTTTAAAATAAAGCTTTCGTAACAAAACCAAAATGTGCATCTAAAATAATGTCTAAATCAGTCAAGAAAAGATTGTCCAATATGAGAACTGCTCTTACCACGAGAAAGGAATGAATTGAGAGTCAGCCAAGTTACATCTCTCCGTAGTTTCCTTCGGCTTCAGAAGCCCTAAGCAGATGGATCCCATCATAGTCCTGGAGAAATCCAGCTGGCTCTGCACCTTCTGATGTATCAAAGGCCTATCACTTAAACCATTTTGTTTCTAACATGGCCGGAGAAACCTCCAAATGTCAATTGAAAACCTGCCCTCACTCTGTCATGAGCAAGATTTGAATCTTAATGGGGTCACCAGGGCCTTGTGCCCAACATTAAATGAAGATGCTTGGAGAGTGCTTTGTGAACGACAGCCTGGCTACCGGGGAGCATAAAGCAGCACGTGGGAGCCTTTCCTGCACTCCAAGGTTTTGACTTGCCAGTATGATCCTTTCACTGTCAATTCAGTGCCATGGAGAGCTGATGACTCCTGAAAACACTCCATAGGAACCATCCACAGCAAACTCGGGTTCTGTCTTTTTATTTTCCTTTTTTTTTTTCCCATGAGCTAGGCTGTGGTCCAAGCAGGGCATGTATTTTCTGTCATTTTCATGGACTGCAAGAGAAAGCTGGAAATAGATTTCTCTGGTGTGTGGGAGAGATCTTACTGTCTGATTTTATCTAGAGGCCAGGGATATGTATCTTCAGCTTGCCTTTTTTCTTTTATTTATCTCTGTGAAACAAACCGAACTACTTAAGACTGCAGATCCTGGCCTTCTGCATATGAGATTTGGGATTTTGACTAACAGCCCTGCAACTAACCAATGCACAGAATGCCTGTTTTCCTAGCTGCTGTTGTTAGGTTTACATTTTACCTGGAATTATCTGAAAATGCCAGGACCCCCTCAAAGTGTCTGTGATATAACAGTGGGCCAAAATATACAAGGCTGAGATGCTTCGGGGACAGTTATTAGATCATATAGAACATACTGCACTGTAAATGAGGAAAAAGTAAAATGAGGACAGAGTGAAAAAAGCATGTTTGCACAACAGTGGGAATATTGCTAATATCCCTGAACTGTACATGGAAAAAGTATAGATCTTACATATATTTTGCCACAATTTAAAAAAATATGTTGGTAGCGCCTACTGAGCATCTGTCATAACCCTTCACACTCCCTTGCCGCTGTGCCATATGGAGTCCACCTCTGGGATGACGCCTGTGTCTGTCTGCTCTCCCATTCACTGCTGCTATAGCCCTTGTGAATGCTGCCTTGATTAACATTGATGCCTCATCCCTCACTGAACATATGCCCAAGCGCCTAACCAGAATCTCCAATTCCTTCTCTCCACCTTTGCAAATGTTACTCAATATCAATCGACCCATCTCTCCAGATACAAGGGCTGACCAGACCAGCAGCCCAAAGTAAGTTCAAGCTCTTTACTCCCATATTCATTGTACACTGAATCACCCCCAAATCTAGTCACAGATTCACTTTCCAGCCTATCATAAAACACATTCTGCATTAGTGAACAAGGACTCTGTGTTCTGAAATTATGCCTCAATCCTCTTCTGACGCCTTGCTTAAAATATTACTTCAGCTGTAACATCCAATGGCTCTGCTTCCAAAATTCCATTTGGAACTAGTTAAAGTGGCATGTCTTTCAGGATCCCTTTGTTAATGCTGCAACCAACTTATTCCTCCTGGGAGTCCCTATGGTACAAACCTGAAATCAGCCACCGCCTGCCTTCTCCAGGACTTAATGATATCCATATTTTATTTCCCTTACACTAGAAACTGACTTTTTACATTTTTCTGCAGCAGTACATATGGCCATATCTTGAACACATTTGGAACTCAATAAATGTTTGTTGATGGGATGAATTAATGAATCCTATAGAATGACAACACTAGCGCTCTATTCAAATATTTAAAATTAGGATTAAACTTCAGATTTATGCAGACTTTAGCACTGTTCCCAATGGTGACATTCTACAAAGAGGGCCAAAGCCATCCTTGGCAAATAAGTGTCATGATATACATAAAAAATAACAGGGAGGGGAGTGAAGAAAATGTACTGTGCAAGCACAATATTTCATGTGATGAAGGAGGAAGATTAGTAGGCCACAGTCTCTACCCTTAAGGTGTACCTGATATAACAGAGAACCAAAATATACAAGACTGAGATGCCCAGGACACATTTACTAGATCATATTTAAGATACTGCATTGAAAACCAGGAAAGAGCAAAATGAGGGCACAGAGTGAAAAAAAGCATGTTTGCACAACAATGTGAATGTGCTTAATGCTCCTGAACTGCACATGTGAAAATGGTACATTTTATGTCATGTTCATTTGGGCAAAATTTAAAGAATTTTTTTTTAACGTGGGATGAGAAAAGATAATGAAGGAATAATGCAAAGCTGAAGGTTGCACCAGATGTAAGAAGTGATTATGAAGGATAAAAGAAAAGGGCTTTCCAAGCAGGGAAGAGGCATCAGAGAGAAAAACAATTGTTGAGCCAGTATTCTGTCACAGGGACATTTGTCTTTGCTCTTTAATGTCCAGTAAGGGTCTTCTTAGGTTCCATTAGACACGCGGATTCACAAGATCACCCCCCAAAGTCACCATGGTGCCAACCAACTCAAAACAATACAGACAAGAAGCTCAGCTCATCAGGAAGGCTGCAGCAGGCATCTGGGAACCATCTGCTCCACAAAAGACAGCTGAGATGCAAAGATCCCTACAAAGCCCATATCCACGGGAGTTGGGTATTCCTTGGCATTGAAGTCCCAGCCTTCATAGCAGCCAATATTCCCTGTAAATACTCCATGAGCAGAGTTTCCATGGTCCCTAGAGTGAACACAGCAGCTGCAAAGCAACTCCAAAACTTGCCCTCTGGGAGCCTGAGGTGGGGTGGTATTCCCACTAGGTTCTTTCAGGTCTTTATGGTTTCTCCTGGTCCTGATGCTATTTACAAATAGGGGATCCTTTGCATTGTAAGCAATGTGGCCAAGAACATTGTTGCAATGTTCTTCATCCAACTGCCAGGAAAACAGAGCTAGACAGTCAAGCAAAGGTCAGATTATCATGCAGCAGGTTGAAGGTTTTGTTCACATTTAACCCACAGGTACTTCGCATATCCGAATTTGTGCCATTGTCATAGCAATGGCAGGCAGTAGAAACAACTATCAAAATTATACAGATGAGGAAACTGAGAGTCACGGACAGGAAGGTAATGGCCTTTAAGTATGCAGAGGAAAGCAATGAAATCATGAGACAAGAGTGAAAGTCTGATACTTTGTATATCTGAGTTCGTGCCATCATCAGCAATAGCAAACAATGGAAAGAACTATCAAAATTATACAGATGAGGAAATTGAGAGTCACAGAGAGAAAGGCACTCGCCTTTCAGTATGCAGAAGAAAGAAATGAAATCATGAGACAAGAGTGAAGGTCTGCTAGGTACAAAGCTTGTACTATCTATATTGATTCATGGAGAAAGAACCAAGGGCAAAGGTACAGAGGACAGATGACTAGGGAAAAAAGGATGATAAAGGGATGGATGTGGTAACAGCAAAGAGAACTCTAGAAGTCAAACAAGCATTTCTGGAGAGCCTGTTGCATTCCAGGCATTGTACTTGCCCACAGTAGCCCATACTCCTATAGGCAAGATGGCCACAGAAATGACTAATAACAAGAAGGTAAAAGCCTTAGGAAGATCATCAGAAAGGTTCACTGGAGGTAACACAGCTACACTGGACCAGGTGCAAAGAGCACTTTGCAGAGAAAGTAACATCCATTCTGAATCTTGAAGATACTTCAAGAAGTTACAAGACACTTCAGGATGCTGATCTTCTCTTCATCAACTGGCTCGCCAGTTGATGAAGATGCAACATGATGCTATAAAGAACAGGGAACCAGTAAAGCATACAAGCAAAAAAGAAACATGACTACATTTGCATTTTCCAAAGAGAACTCTAGATTAGTCACTGAAGATGAAAGGTGCACCTAAGGCGACAGAGTGCTATAGTCTGGATGTTTGTCCTCTCCAAATATCAGGCTGACATTTGATTCCCAATGTTGGAGGTGAAGCCTAGTGGGCGGTGTTTGAGTCATGGAGGTAGATCCTTTATGAGCAGCTTGGTGCTAGCCTTGCAGTAATGACTGAATTCTAGCTCTGTTCATTCCCCCAAGAGCTGACTGTTTAAAAGAGCCTAGCGCCTCCTTCCCCCAGTTCTCTTGCTTCTTCTCTTGCCACATGAGCTCTGCATACACCAGCTCTTCTTCACCTTCCACCATGAGTGGAAGCTTCCTGACACCCTCACTAGAAGGAGATCCTGATGCCATGATTCATGTACAGCCTGCAGAACCATAGCCAAATAAATCTCTTTTCTCTACACGTCACCCAGTCTGAGAGATTCCTTAATTGCAAAACTAAATGGACTAAGACACAGGGTGATCATACAAAATGAAGACAGTGTGAATTTGCACTGAGGCAAGGTAGAGAATATGGGGAGGAGAGGTAAGAGTTGGTCACTCAAGCCAGAAACACAAAATCCTCCCACACTTCATTTGTCCACTCCAAATCATGCCCCCCTCTTCCCGCATCATAAAATAAGGCCTCCAAGATTTGCCAGTCCTATATGCTAAATCTCTCTATAGCTCTAATTACAATATGATATTTAGCATCTGCACTAGAGACAGAAACAAAGGCTCCATATTTGAATGTCTTCAGACAGGTGAGACAGGCACTAGTTACACTCTATTAAATACTGCAGTAGGAAGTAATGTATATTATCAGAGAACACTCAAAATGTAAATACTGAGCAACAAAATCATCTTAATAAACAGCTCCATAAACTGGTCCTATGTTAGTCCTATCCACATCCATCTAGGGGCTCCCAGTCGATGACAAGAGCTTAAGGAATGACCATTTAGAAATAGAGACAGCTTTTGTATGACTCTGGCAATTTTTCTGGTTGTTCTCATTGTTTGTTTCAGTTTTGTGAAAGGACATATTTTACATGCTGGAATGGTCCAATTAGTCTCATTCCTTAGCAGCTAAGTAAGAGCAACAGCTTGGCTGATCAACAACGCAATAAATGCTCTGAGACCAGAGTTGTGGACTTCCCTTCACTAACTTATAAATGAATTCAGGGTGAAGCATTATCATCTAATGCAGCCTACCACGTGACTGGAAGAATGTATCAGATGAATACATCTGGCATACTCAACCGCACTCATTATTTCATCACTAAAATAAAATACCGATTCATTAGACCAATTCCTTGTGTCTTTACTATTACATAAACACAGGCAAATGATGACATATGAAGTTCACTTGGATAACGCTCTTTACTTTTTATGCAGTTGCTTCTCATGGTGTTTAGTGTGTTCATTTCAAATGGATGCCAACTAAAGCTGAAGGATCATGTTTAGCATCATCTGTGCTCAGACCATAAATGGAGAAAGTCCTCCATAATGTTTTCATAGTTCCAGTATGTTCTTTCATTAGAATTCTAAACTTAACATATTTCTACCTTTTTCCTTTCACTCCTACATGCATTTTAAATATAAAAAGTGATATACCACCTGCTATCCTATCCCTGACATCTGCACAAGTGTGTATTTGAAAATGTTTATGTTCAAATTTTGGTAACTAATGCACAGAGATTTATACCATGTGATTAAAATATATTTTATATGGTATTTTTCCACAATTCACTTTAGCATCAATATTATTACATTCCAAAATTTTATAGTTTGTGTGTGTGTGTGTGTGTGAGAGAGAGAGAGAGAGAGAGAGAGAGAGAGAGAGAGAGAGAGAGAGAGAGAGAGAGAGAGAGGGTCTCACTCTACCAGCCAGGACAGGGTGCACGGAGGCCTTGACCTCTCGGGTTCAAGCAATTCTCCTTGCCTCAGCCTCCCTCATAGCTCGGACCATAGCCACACACCATGATGCCTGGCTAATTTCTGTAGAGATGGGATTTCACTATGTTGCCCAGGCTGGTCTTGAACTCCTGGGGTCAAATGATCCTCCTGCCTTGGCTTCCCAAAGTGCTACGACTACAGGTGTCAGCCACCATGCCCAGTCTAAAATTTTATAGTTTACACACCAAAATTATCTCACTTTTCCTTAAAACTTTGTCTGATTAACCTCATTTCAAATCATTAAATAGGAGTTACTTTCTGTATTTTTAATCTGCCTTCCTCCTATTTCAGCAACATTTAGCTAATCATCCAACTGTTCACCAACTCAACCAAAAAAGGAAAACTAATATAGAAGTTTAGCTTGTGACCAAATCCAGGATTCAGAGAAAGATATGTCTCTTTTGCCAGATACAGGGATTGTTCTTTGCTTGCCAAATGACAAGAGATCGTTCCTTCTACTTCATCCCCAGCCTTAGAACCTGCAAATGGGATTTCCAGCAACAAACCCCTTCTAACCTCACCATTCACAAAGAAAGCTTGGTTTCTTGTAGTGTTACCTGAACTCCTACCATTAAGTTTATTAAATTTTGTGAGATCGTTTCACACAATTAAAAGGCTGATGTTTGAGTCAGAACCTGTGTCTGGGATGCTTAAATTCCTCACCCTCATAAAGACATGCCCTGGCCACTCCATCTCAAAGATCCTCAAAACCCACGTTAGATGTTATCACTGCTTCATTTCCCTCAAAGCTATGATCACAATCAGCAATTTTCTCCGTCACGCATTGGATCACTGCTTTATCTTCTGTACCCATAACTAAAGTAACAGCAGGACAATTTGTGCATCCTGTTTGCTATGGTATCCTCAGAGTCAACAACAATGGGTCATGAATAGTTAATTCATGGATGAAAGATGAATGAATGGATCAATGAGTGCAGACTCATTTAACCTCCTCCTATGCATGTATGTTGTTACTGCTATGGAGGGGGGATCTTCTAGACAGTTGGCCCACTTCCACTTACTTCTGACTTCTCCTGATGTCTAGCAACTCACTATCGAGTAGGTCAATCACAGCCAGGTTGGTTTCACTTGGGGAAGAAGGTACAGGGTGGTTTCCATGACTATTAACAGCAACTCTAATAATGTGTTGCAGCAATTATTGACCCCAAGATGCAGCATGTCATCTGCTGATCCTAGCCACTGATGTCAGGTTCACCATTTTTAAATTTACAATTAAACTATAATATTGATAACTTCTAAATTCTATTAAAACCATTCCTGAGTGTGTCCCTATTGCTCACTAAGGAATGGTTGCAGGGTAGTTGATCAAGGTAATTAAATGGCAGGTGATATGGTCTGGCTCTGTGTCTCCACCCAAATCTCATCTTGAATTGTAATCCAAATTGTAATCCCCACGTGTTGGAGAAGGGACCTCGTTGGGGGTGATTAGACCATGGGGACAGTTCCCCCATGATGTTCTCATGATAGTGAGTGATTTCTCACAAGATATGATGGTTTTAAATGGTGTTCTTCCTCCTTGCTCGGCACTTCTCTCCTTCCTGCTGCCCTGTGAAGAAGATGCCTTTCTTCCCTTTCACCTTTTGCATGATTGTAAGTTTCCTGAGGCCTTCCCAGCTATGTGGAACTGTGAGTCAATTAAACCTCTTTCCTTTATAAATTACCCAGTCTCAGGTATTTCTTTATAGCAGTGTGAGAATGGACTAATACAGCAGGGAAGGCAGGCAACAGGAATTGGGTTGGTTCCTCTCTTATACCACGGAAGGTGGCAAGTTGTTAAGAGTATGTGCAGCGTAGCCCATGAGATTTGCATTAAAGACTATCAGCCGTATTCCTAATCTGGGTGAGTTACTCAATCATCCTAATCTCGGTTTCCACATCTCTGTAATGCAGTTAATAAACGGTAGTGTAATCTCATGGCCCTACTGTGAAAATTAAAGCAGATAAGTCTTGCCTATGTTTCTTGTTCAAATGCCATCTTGCAGAGATGTATGTCCTAAACTCCTCATTTAACCTAGCCCTTCAATCACTACTGATCCCAATCCAACTTGAATTATCCTAAGACCACCTTCGCTATTTTATATGCTTGAGCCTGTCTTTACTTTTTCCCACATGGGTACATGAGCACCATGATATTGGGGCAGTGTTAGTACTCATGACAGTTGTATCTCCAGTGTTGGGCACAGAGTAGGCACTAAATAAACACTTGTTTCATGTGTGAACAAATATCCCCAAGCACATAATTGTATCTTACACATAGTAAGCACTCAATAAATGTGAACTATTGTTTATGTGCTTATAATACCAAGGAGATAATTGGCATCATCCTGTGGGTCAGCTTCATTACCCAAGAGAATAGGGTATTTACATTTACTGAGGAGCTCCTAACTTTAAGGAATCCTTACTGCAATCCTCTGAGGTCTCAGTTCTAGATTTTCCAGACAGCTGTATTAATTCACCCCAGATCACACAGGTAAGATTTCAAACAAGATCCCCTGACTCAAATGGACTCCATCTTCTCTGTGAAAATGCTTTCTGTTTCCTGCCATCATCTCTACTCAAAGTTGGGTGAAGACATAAAGCAGCTATATCCCCTCCCTTTGGAGAGCTTACAACTTAGGAGGAAACATAATGTGAATGCATGAATGCTTACGGTCTAGAAACCAGAAAAACAACCCAGAACAATAAGCCCAAGGGGAGAAAAATGCCAGATGCTGTTAAGAGGAAAAAAGGAATACACGATGATCTTATTGTCTAAGTAAAAGCCATATGAAAATGACTGTATTTGAAAGCTTTGGGTCTAAGAAAATGTCAACCCCATATGGTTCAGTCTCATACATACTAAGAAGAAACTCTCCTTAAGTTCCAAGTGAGCAGTACTGACACTCCGAATCCAAAGCAGAGATTTTTCATCTTTTCTTCTAGGTCACAGACTTCTTTGAGGAGACACTCCTCTCCAAGAAAAATCCATTCTCGCCTACTCATAAAGTGACATAGAGTTTGGGGGTCCCCTGGGAGTTCATGACTGTCAGTTGAATGACATCTCGTGCCAAGGATGCAAAATCACCCTCCGTTGAAGAATCCAGGTAACAGCTCAAGAGAAATGGGTTTTAACTCTCACTATCACCACCTAATAAGAGCACCTGTCCCTTTCACACCAGAATTAGTTTCTTTCTAAAAAGGGTTGTGGTTTTGCTGAAAGACACCCCATAAACTGTTTCCCCATAACCCACAAAATCTTCCAGGGCAAAGTGGAAACATTATCAATACAGCAGAGACTGAGAAACACCGTTGCCCAAGAGAAGGTGTCACTGCATTAAAGACCTAAATGTGACAAATGAAGTATCCACATCTTCAGAGGTTTATAACTATCTGAAAATTTATAATTTGTTTATTTATTTTTTTAGTAGAGACAGCATCTCACTATGTCACCCACGGTGGAATGTGATCCTGGCTCACTGTATCCTCAAACTCCTAGGCTCAGGCAATCCTTCTGCTTCAGCCTCCTAAGTAGCTGAGACTACTAGCACAGTAATTCAAAAAAAATTGTAGAGGCTGGGTGCAGTGGCTTACACCTGTAATCCCAGCACTTTGGGAGGCCAAGGCTGGCGGATCACCGGAGGTCAGGAGTTCAAGACCAGCCTGGCCCACATGGCAAAACCCTGTCTCTACCAAAAAATACAAAAATTATCCAGGCATGGTGGTGCACACCTGTGGTCCCAGCTACTCCAGACAGAGGTGGGAGGAGTGCTTGAGCCTAAGAGGTTGAGACTGCAGGGAGCTGTGATCATGCCACTGCAATCCAGCCTGGGTGACAGACTGAGACCCTATCTCAAAAAAAAATTGTAGAGATGGGGTCTCATTATGTTGCCTGGGCTGGTCATGATCTCCTGGTCTCAAGCAATCCTCCCGCCCTAGCCTCCCAAAGTGCTGGGATTACAGGCATGAGCCACTATGCCCAGCAGAAATGCAGAATTTAAATGAAAATAGCACATCTCTCTTTTTTGATACAAATGCATGCTGAAGGTTCTGGCCTCACTCCTGGTAAAGGCAAAGTATCAGGATGAGAAAGGGTGTCTGAGAAGGGCCTTTTCCCAGTAAGCTGGCCTGCTGGACAAAAGGGCTCCATCTATAAAGGGGAGGGGAATACGAGGCTGGTGATACTAGTTTGGAAAGGGCTGCAGGCAAGAAAAAGAACTGCCTGTGTCAAGGGAGTTGCAATCAGACTCTAAGATGCCTGGCCTGCAGGGCATGACACCGTCTCACTATAGTAACTTCCTTCCATCTTGATTTCTACTTCTTACTCATGCTCTAGAAACTAGAAACCAAACTCATAACAGTAGGCCCAAGAGGAATAAAAAAATGCAAGGTTATAAAAGAAACACAAAGGAAAATTCCAACTTATTTTCCAGTCTGGGGGCGGTGCTGCCAATGTACAGTTGCGATCAATAAAGAAGTGTTAGTATCAAAGCTTGAGAAGAAACACCATGGGAACCCTACATTTCTTCAACTTCATTATGATGCATAAACACTTAGACCATTCATGTCTCGATCTCTGTTAAATTCTCAACACTTACCACACATGAAATAAACAAACATTTTAATAATACTTTGAATAATCTTCTAATATAAAATAATCCCCTATTTTTGACCTAAATTCTCTCAAGGTTACCCTATGGTTTCAATATTCTGTATTTTGGCAAACTCTCATTTCATTCATGCATTTAACAATCCAGAAATCATTTGTTGAGTATTATTTGGAAAAGACAAATGAGGTAGGCATTAAAACAACAAGGATAACGCCAGACACAGTGCCATAGGCATGTAATCCCAGCATTTTAGGAGGCTGATGCAGGCGGAATGCTTGAGTCCAGGAATTCAAAAACAGCCTGGGCAATATAGTGGGACTTTGTCTCCACAAAAAAAGTACAAAAACTAGCCGGGCATGGTGGTATGCACCTGTAGTCCCAGATACTTGGGAGGCTGAGGTGGGAGGATTGCTTGAGCCCAGGAGGTCGAGGTTGCAGTGAGCTGTGATCATGCCACTGCAATCCAGCCTGGGTGACAGACTGAGACTCTGTCTCAAAAAATATATATAAAAATAAGCCAAAACAAGATGCATCTAATAGATAGATAGCATACATATGCGTATATATATATATATATATGTATACATACAAATATTATATGAAGGAATATAAATAAAATCCTTTTCACTGGGCCTGAACAAATGAATGACTGGGATCTTCCAAGATGGAGAGTGGGGAGGAATTCATCAAGATACAACTTATCGGAAGGCAGCTCCTGGGCAGGTAGAAGGGTGGGTGTGCTGAGGGAACTGTAAGCTGTTTGTTCTAAGGGGCAAGGGCACAAGGTGTACAAGAAAAAGTAAAAGAAACTAACACTGGAAAAGGGACACATGGGCAGATTAAGGAGTCTTCTGTGCTGTCCCAACAGTCTTAGGTTTTCCCAGGTGGTAAAAAGGGTGCCACTCAAGAGATTTTGCCATGATGCGTTTTTAATGGCTTGCAGGAGTGGATTCGCTCTCTTGAGCTCTTCGCCCCGGTGCCATTTGATGATGTGCAAAATGGTCTTGTTAGATGATGGTGCCTTGATCTTGGACTTCCCAGCCTCTAGAACTATGAGAAATACATTTCTACTTTTTATAACCCAGTTTCAGGTATTTTGTTGTAGCGGCACAAAACAAAGTGAGAAAGACTGGAATGCATCACTTAGCCATTGAAGTCATTGAATGTGAGAATCAGGAAGATGACTCCAATAGTAGCTTGAAGGTAGGAGGCAGAAGAGTAATGGATTGCATAACAATCTAAACTGAGATAAAGAAGCTGTCACAGTGAGCCACAGGCAGAGAGCACATAGCTAGGAATGTTTTGCAGGGCAGAAATGAGAAGTAGACGTCCATTTACATAAGTGGTGAGAAAAGAGAAGTAAAATCCAACAGAGTTTATATCTTGGACACACTGGTACACGGGGCACCTTTAACTAACGGGAGGGTGCAAAGAGAGGAATAGGTTTTAGAAGAAGAGCATCTCTTAATACTTGAATGTGCTGTGTTTGGAGTGTCTATGTGACACTCAACTAGAGATTTCTAATAGGGGCTAAAATTACAAACACTGTAACTGAAGCTAGTGGCCTGAGCTGGAAATAAAGACTGGAGAATCATCCACATAGAGGCAGATAGTTGAAGATAAGAAGATGCAATGAATTACCCAGACATACAATATACAGAATGAAGTCAAGAACAAACCCTGGGAAAAGCCAACATATAAGAATAATAAGAGAAGAAAATACAGAAGAACTTCTCACAATTGTAGAATAAAACCAGAACACAGTGATACAATGAAAAGGAATAAGAATTCTGCAAGTGGTAAGTGCCCATCAAACTGATATAGGATCATCACTAAAAAGACACCACTGGGTTTTGGCAATGTAGAAATCACTGGTCATACTTTAATGAGATTTGTTAGCATAAAATTGAAAGGATAGAGAATCAGTTTTGGAGAACTGGAGGACAAAGAAGAAAGTATAAATTCCTATTTCAATAATGGTCACTATTAATGGAAGGAGAAAAATATGTCATAACTCAAGAAAAGACAGGACTGAGGCTGACTGGCCATTGGACACGGGAGGAGTACTTGGGTTGATGGTGGAGTTAACTCCTAGATCCCACTTGGGAGGAGGAAAACTGATCCAGATTCTGGAAGACAGGAGAGTTACAGAAACAAATGAATCTGTGAATATGAAAATGAGACACAATGAAAACAAAAAAGGAAAGGTCACAAAACCTAAAATTGATGCCCTTTTGAAAATAAACCCTGACGAGGAGAGAGTGTAAATGGGTTGTCCTATGGTGTGAATGTGTCCCCAGAATTCACGCACTGGCATGAATATTACTAACCCCTAGTAAGAAAGTGTCATGGGGGAGGGGACAATGGCAGGTGTTTAGGTAACAAGGTCTCTGCCTTCATGAATAGATGAATGTAATTATAAAAAGGGTTTGCAGGAGTGGATTCACTCTCTTAAGCTCTTTGCCCTTCTGCCATTTGATGATGTTCAAGGTCTTGCCAGATGATGGTGCCTTGATCTTGGACTTGCTAGCCTCTGGAACTATGAGAAATAAATTTCTATGTTTTACAACCCAGTTTCAGGTATTCTGTTATAGCAGCACAAAACGGACTAAGACAGATTGCAAACCAACAGTAAGATCTCAAGTGTTTCTGAAAACCACACATTAATAATGAGGCCAAACCATGCGGTAATTCACTTAATGCTAGCAGTGCTATGGGACACAAGAAATCGATATCTGGATGGACTCTTGGCTGAGAAACAACAGGGTGAGCCCACTACAAACAGAGGCGGAAATTGAGGGTCTTAGTGAGAGACTTAAAGTCAGATCCAACGATCTATGTCAGACATTTGGTGGCTGGAAGGATACTCAGTACTAGGAGGTTTGCAAGGATTCATGGAAGAGTGATCAAAGTGGGAAGGAAGAAGTGATAGCCAGAAGAAGAGGAGGTTTAGGTTAGGGTCATTATTTCAGAGTTTTCAGTATTCAGAGTAGAATACGGACTTTAGTAATCATTTTCTGGGTGATAAATCGTAGCTCCACACCATTGTCCTTTAGTAAGTCAGAAAGAGGCAAAAGGCAACCGAATGAGGACTGTGAGGCAGTCGTGCAATGGAGCTGAAGTCTTAAATAAAGGAGGTCAAGAAACTTGCTTTCATCAGCTTCTTTCAGCCCTTCCAGTCAACACTGGCTTCACGGATATAACATTCATTCTTCAACATCCACACTAAGAGATGGATTCACCCTAATATTTTACTTATATACCCAAAATCCCTTTGCCTTGAATACTCATGTTATAGGTAAGTTTTCTGGTATGTATTAGTATTTGGGATTATCCTAGCAAGAACTCCCACTGTATTCCATGTCTGGACAGAGCTTATGTTTATACAGGCTTAAGTAATGCTTTCCTATGTGTTTTCAATGCTGCTTCTGAGAATCCCCCTGGTGTGGTGGAGTCCATGCACACATGGCACCTGGCATGGAACACAGCCTGAATATGCCATTTTTGGTGACAGAAATCAAGTCAATGTTTTCAGAAAGTCATCTACACTGATTCTGGTCCCTTTTTGCCAGGTAATGACTGATACCTCAGCTCCATGTTTCTTCAAGGGGTTAACGGTATGCAAAGTTCAGGGCTGAGGAGAAGCCCATGTATTTTGTCTATTTTTTGAGATGACACGAAAACTGAGGGAGAAAATCCATGTGAACACTAAAAAAACCTATTATTATTGTTATTATAAGTGTTACTATTTGGATGTAGGTTATGATTGCATGAAGCCCAAAGAGAATTTCTTAAACTTACTGGATGCCAAATGAATTATGTCAAGTGAGTAGATGAGTGTCAGCTGCATAGCTTTGGAAAAGAAAAATTAATGTAAAAATTAAAGGTTGGCTTGGAAGAGGCTAGGTAAAGAAGGTTTGAGGAAGAAAGAAAATGTTTTCATGTGTCACGGCAGCTTTTAAGTATATAAAATTTAATTTTCAAAAGTCAAGAAAATGTGAATGATGTAGGATATTTCTTATTTCTCTGTGGGGCTTCTCTCAAGCCCAAAGAAGCAATGAATAATAGGAAATGTAACAAAAAAGCAAAATGATTGCAAGCCATATATTCCCTTGAGTAGATTTCCCTGTAACGCTGAACCACAGCAGAACTTTTTGGAACTTCTGAGATTCCTTGCTTAACTCTCAAAATTGGCCTAAAGGGTATAATCCTTTCAACAAACCATCAATCTTTCTCCCCAGTATTAAGGAGTTGGTTATATTTGTTTAAACATATGGCTTTCTTCCACACAACAAAGTGTTTAAAACAAAATTTTTTTTTTAAGGATGGGGTCTTGTTCTGTCACCCAGGCTGGAGTGCAGTGGTGTGATCATAGCTCATTGCAGCCTCAAATTCATGGGTTCATGCAACCCTCCCACCTCAGCCTTCTGAGTAGCTGAAACCACAGGCCTGAGTCACCATGCCCGGCTAAATTTTTCAAACTTTTTGTAGAGAAGGGATCTCACTATATTGCCTGGCCTGGTCTTGAACTCCTGGCCACAAGTGATCTTCACTCCTCAGTCTTCTAAAGCGCTGCAGTCACAGGTGTGACTCACCATACCCGGCTCATGCAACAAAGCTTTGATTAAATTGGTTTGAGCAGATACTGTCTCATCAGCTGAGACCAAATTCTATCCTGTGCTAGTTTTCTCTATCACATGAAACCATCTTTTTCTCATGGCTTCTTATACACACCTAGAAGATCTGCATAAATGTTATGTCAATTTACTTTTAAAAGTTACTCAAACTCATTACAAAGAATTGTTAAAATTCTTAAATATAGGTGGAGTTGTGGTTTTTCATTTTCTCTGCCAATCAAAGCCTCTCTCTAAGGGCACAGTACCATAGTCGCCTTCTAAGAGGTAAACATTGTTAATCATTTATTTTTTGACTTTTTTAAATACAGCAACATACACATATTTGTATACAAATCTACACACAAACATTCACCCACATGCACATATATGTATACATATATGTATGGATACAACTGTGCATTCATATCTATGTATATATACAAGTATCTACACATGCATACATAGGTTTAAGGAGTTTATGTGAATACTATTCTGTGTCTTCACATTTTGCTCTGCCTCTTCAATTTCAAGTGAAAGACAGTTTTAGTATTCTAAGTGCTTAAAATAATTCACTCATTTTCCTGATGAGAAAAATTTCAGTTGCAATGATCATCTATGTACATACATCTTTGTGCATATATCTGTAAGATAGATTCCTGGAAGCAAAAATGCTTCCAGAGGAGTAAAGTGGGTCTCTTTTTCAATTTTATTGTATAATACCCAACGTCTTCTAAAACTCTACCTCAATTCTTCCTCCAACTAGCAAACTGTAAGAGTGCTCACTTTCCATGCCCAAAGATAACTGAATTGAGTTTTGCCATTCAGCTAGGTATAGGATAATAACATAAAATAAAATAAAATAAAGTAAAATAAAGTTGATTTCACTTTCTTTACATGTGAATGTGACTGGACATTGTTATTGATGAGTTCTAAGCCTTTCTTTCCTTTTGAGCTTCTGATAGTTCTGATAGACTCATTTACAAGTTTTTCTCTATTTTTCTCTATTTTTTGACGCCATTTAATTTCTCACTTTTATTCTGAATGTGCCATTCTCATCTACACATGATTTGCTACCTAATATGTGGCACTTTCCAACCTAGAGTGCACTGTGGGGCACGCATTTTGCACAAGCCAAATTTTGCAAATCCATAAAAGGGAAAAGGTGAAAAATGGTACCCTTTGGAAATTGGCCAAAAATGTCAACGAAAGCAGTTTCATTTTCTACGTGGCATTTGTCATGCTCCATGCATGGAACATTTTAAATTGCATATGTGACCTTTTTAACAATAGCAGGAAATGCCAAGAGAAAATGCAAAGCTCTTCATTGTCTTTCTTAAGCCCCTGGAGAAGCCACTTTTCATGGTCCATGGCTAGAGTCTATGATCAGGCTGTCAATGCGCCTGAAAAAAAAAACATCAACATCTGAGCAGTTTTCTATCCTGGGAAACATCAGACACAGGCATGGCACTGCTGTGGAGAGCTTGTTCTTCTCCACATTTACTCAGTAACAGCACTTTGTAACACTACCTGAATTGTTCCATGATATAAAGAGAATCAAGTTTTAATATGGTATTATGGTGTTATGTATCAAGTTTTAATATGGTATTATGGTGTTATGTATCAAGTTTTAATATGGTATTATGGTGTTATGCATCAAGTTTTAATATGGTATTATGGTGTTATGTTGCATGAACCAAGCAAAGCTCTATCGCCATTTAAAGAACAGGATTATTATACACTATTAGGTTACTAAAGGGGGGGTTGTGTAAGTCTTTTATCAGTGATCCTTAGGGATTAAAACTAGAAAGAAAAAATAATAAACTTCAACTTTCTTCATCCAAGTACCATATCTACTACTGTCTGTGTAGCTTTATAACCAAAGTAACAATAGATGTGTTGTTGACATTTGGACATTATGAATGATAACATAAAGAAGAATATATAATACCGAGTTCATATGAATATACATTCCTTTTCCTGTTTATTTGATGAGTATGTTCCCTGTATATAAATTGTAAGTTCCTTAAGGTTAAAGCTTGGCATCCTTGTCTTGACCATTTTTTTTTCCTTGCATAAAGTAGATGAGTAATAAATGCCTGTTAAATAAATGAATGAAATAAAAACAACCTCTATGCTATAAATACAAAATTTCAACATATTAAATTAATACCTGGAAAAATCATTGGTAAATTACTTAAAACAATTCAAAACTTTTGCAAGAATTTAATTATAGTCATTAAATGTATTATCCATAGCAATAAAAAATTATAAACATATCATTAAACTAAATTTCCAAAAACAGCAAATACAGTGTAATTTATTACACAATTCAAATACAATGAGTGGTATAGGTGCTGCTCAATAAATGTAGGTGGCTGAAAATCAGTAAATGTTAACGCCTATTAAACTAAACAAAACTACAGGTATGGAAGCGCTGTATTTTGATATTTATCTCTCCAACATTTGATAGCGCACCTTAGTAGTGTGTGCACGGCTGTACTTTCTGAAGAAGAAGAACAGCACGTTAATGTCACTGTAAGCCTTACTTATCATAAACTAATTCCATCCAGCACCTGGAATTTTCCCAAGAACACAGCACGTGTTCAATAAATAACTGTGAAATTAAGACACACAGGAATTGTGAGATATTCCTACTGAAACTTGAGGTGCATGTAATTAACTTAATCTTTTTCTTGCTTATATTATCTGCTGCAGAGGGACAATGAAGAAAGAAGTAGGTAAAGTTAGTGTGAAGAAGGGATACCCCCTTATGCCCCCACCCCAAAGGGGTACGTGTTGGGGCGGATAAGGAGACAGGTTTAAAAGAGAGGTCATTATTCTCATAGTCAGAGGGCTACAAAGGTGGTGATGCCATGTCAAATAACACCTTCTAGAAACAGACCAGCATAGAAAAGTTGGATATGCTTGCTGTGTGCATGAAAGGATTGAAAGCAAGGGGCCAGACAAATGTCTTAGATTTGGCCTGGAACAAGCTAAGCACCAGCTTCCCTTAGCCACCAGCAAGTACGTGAAACGAAAAAGGTATTACCATCTAGTGCCTCAACTCCCTCCTCTGCAAAATGAGAAAAATTCATGAGACTGTGGTTATCAGTATTAGGAACCATGTGCTCCCAAGTGTGCGGAACAAGGTCAGGAGAGCTCTGAGAACGATCCCAACAAGAGTCAATCATATAAACACATGTCCTATTCTCCAAGCCCTGAGCTAAGGTCTTGTCTCCTGCAGAGATGAAGCTGGGAAGTATGCTACTAATGTCTTTTTAGTTTTTATTTTTGTAAGTACTTCATAATAATCTCAGGGTTGAGCTAAATTTTGAGTGTTTAACCTTACTCTATTTTTCCAGTATTAATATGTGAATAAATATATATTGTATATTCTCTATTAATATATTTGATAAAAACTAAATTATTTTCATCTTAAGAATGTCAAGAAGCTACTGGAGACACAGTGTCAGTATGGCATACCCGAGATGGACAAGCAGCAGACAATCAGAATGCTATATCTTTACCTTGATATTCACTTTTGCTCTCGTTTTAATTCTCTTTGATCAGAATCTCATTTTGAGACACATAAAAGTAGACCATAGAATCAGACCAAGATGCATACTCATTCCCATAAAATACCAAGTTTTATGCTGCTATTACAAAGGAATGTAAAAATAACAACGTAATTTCAATTTTTCATCAACAGTGAAAGTAAGATTTTAAGACTCAATCAAAGAACATCCCTAGAAATCTTGTAAAAACACTAGCGTCTTACAATCTTATAACCCTGAACTGAACAAAAAATATATATAAAGCAGGATTTTTATTGATATGAAGTGTATTTTTGAGCGGTGGTTCACAACCAGGGGTGGTTTCGCCTCAGAGGCAATATTTGACAATGTCTGGAGATATTTTTGGTTTTCATAACTTGTGGTAGTGGTGGCACTGTCATCTAGTGGGCAGAGCCCAGGCATGCTGCTAAACTAAACCTCCTACAATGCACAGCACAACTCCTACAATAAAGATGGGGTGATCAGCTCCACATGTCAGGAGTGCCAAAGTTGACAAATTCTGTTTTATAAGAAAAAGAGAGGAAGAAACTGAAAAGGAAGGAAAGGAAAAAAAAGAGAGGGGAGGGAGGGATAAAGGAAGGAAGGAAGGAAGGAAGGAAGGAAGGAAGGAAGGAAGAAAGGATGGAAAGAAGAGAGCAACAGTGGTAGAGAGGGAGGAATAGTTGGAGAGAAGATGGAGAAAATGAACAGAGGGAGAGAATAAAAGAGAAAGGAAAACAGGCTGGCATGATTTATGTTCTGATATATGCTATAATAAGTTATTTATTCATAAGAGTATCCTCAAAAACCTACAATTTTATTCTCCATTTTACTGTGAGAGCATGAATACCTTGCGAGGTGAATGGCTTGCTCCAGACTTTGTGGGTTCCAAGGTCCTGCTTCCCTGGGGGCATCTTTTTAAAATAAGATCAAATAAGAAAGCGCAATGACTTGATTCGTCTACACTGCTACAAAATCCTTTCTCATGTCTCCTGTCTTACATCCTGTGTTCCAGAAAATGGAACCCTCATGAAAGGAATGCAGTTTTCACACATGGAGACAATGCATACTTTCTAAAAGCGTCCTTTCCTTAGAGTATTAAAGGAGATTCTGCTACAGTCTGCTCCTAGAACGTAGTTATCATTCAAAACCAATATTGAATGAGTTTCATTCACATAAAAAAAAGGCATTACCATTTTAATGATATTTTTCTTCTCTGCCTCCTATTCTAGATTAGCATTCATTATTACAACAGACAACTATATTCCTGCCAACTGTGTAATACTACAAAATCTCTTTTTATAAAAGCTATTTTCTCACTGATCTGTATTACAGAGTAAGAGACAGCCAATTCTCTGAAGAAAAACAAAAGAGAAAAAAATTAGCTCACAGGATAAGAACATGGACGAACTGGGTCTCACCATTGAGTAAGATGTTTCTCAGTTCTTCTTTCTCCTCTCCTTCTTTACTTCCTTCCTTCCTTTCTTCCTTTCTTCACTCCTTCCCTCTCTCCCTTCCTCCCTCCCTTCCTTTCTTTTTTTACTCCTTCCTTCTCTCTCTTCCTTCCTTTCTCCCTTTCTTTCTTCCCCCCTTCCTCCCCCCCTCCCTCATTCCTTCCTGCTTTTCCATTGGTGAAAACTTCTTAAAGGAAAAGCTTCCACTCCCATCATCAGCAGGTAACACATCACTCTGGGAGACCCTCCCTGAACAAAACAATCACCTCCTGATAAGATGCACTTGCTAGTGAACTTTTGGGCATAAGGAAGTAAGAGAAATATCCAAAATTAAGTTTTCCCACATAAAGTTCCTCCAACAGTGTAAGCAAAAGAATACTTGGGTGTTCTGAAGAAAGGGAAAACTGGACCTAATGGAAGTCTGCCCTTGGGTAACATATCCATAGTAGCACTGACCTCAGACAATGGGAGCAGGTAGCTGGAAGAGCAGTCAGATATGTAAGACAGGGGGCTGGGGCCAGAAACCCAAGCTTAGGCTTCCAGTAAGGTAGAGAACTTGGACCCTTGAAAGGGCTCAAGTCTTACACTCTAGCTTCTACCAGAAGGAAACCGAACCTACCTGCCTGGGGAAAGAATGCCAGCATAGGCCAGAAAATTCCCATAGACTAAGATCAAACAAACATGAGTTCACAGTCAAAGATCACTAAGCCCATGAGCACTGAGGTATTACAGGTGCTGCACACAAAGTATAAAATAGCTATTTAAAAAACAAAGGATGACACAGGAAACAATAAACAAAAGAACAGGAAATTACTGGAAAGGACAAGGAAGATTTGAAAAATGACCACATAGCAATGAAATAAATGAAAAATGTATTTGTTGAAATAAACACAAAGTAATGGATTAGCTAAAGAGATTAGACACAGAAGAAAAGACAATAAGTAAAAGATACATCTGGGAAAATCTTACAAAAAACAGAAGACAGAAATTAATAATATAAAAGTCAATTTAGGAGACATGGGTGCAAAAATGAGAATCTCATATATCTAATCAAAATTTGAGAAAACAGGAAGAATGGAGAAGTGTCAGTATTTGAAAGGTGATTCCTAAGATCTTCAAATACTGATTAAATATATGAATCCAAACACACAGACACCATAGGAAGAATGGATAAAGCAAAAAAAAATCAATATTGACATGAAACTGAAACTGATGAATGCCAAAAATAAACAGGAGATCTTAAATTTTAGTCCTTGCCAAAGACGACCTGTGAATAAAGTTTAACTCAAAACAAACCGACATCCGTATAGCCAGAAGACAGTGAAATGTGAAAATAATGGTCCACCTAGATTTGCATAATAAGCAAAATTATCTTTCAGGATTGAGCAGGGAACAAAGGTATTCAATCAAACAAAAACTGAAAGAGTTTATAACAAATATTCATGATACATATTTTTAAAAACATAAGCAGGGGGGAAACAGATCAAATTAGGACTAATATACAAAAAGGAATAGTGAGCAAATAAAAGGCAAACATGAATGTAAATCCTATTTAAATACAACAACAATAACATCAATATTCTTGTTAGATAAAGCAAAAGGATAAAATTTAAATACTGAATAATAATAGCCTGTAACTAGGGAGACAGGTGATTGGTATTTTCTAGAATGGAGCTAAGGTCTTGCTTAATTTTAGACTTTAATGACTTAAATGTGAGTTTTACAACTGCAAGTTTTTCCTGAAAAGTAGAAATCAAGTAAATGGCAAATTAAGAAGAAAATACAGAAAAAGAACAAACTCAATTATTAAAAGGAATGCATAAAAAAGGAAATCCAAAAGATTAAAATATGTTGAAGTATATCAAATATCCTCACTCATAAATAGCATAACTTACGCAGTTACTAGACTGAAACTGTCACATTGAGAAAAAGAAATTATAGATATCTGTCATATGAAATGATACAACCATAATATCTGAAATTACTAAAGGTGAAAATATAAAAAATCTATTCTCAGTAATAGCCAACCCAAAAGTAAAAAAGAAACAAGCATATTTCTATTAATATTGGATATCTATTGTAAAACAAAAAGCATTTTAAGAGATAGCAAGAATATTACATAGCAAAATATTTCATTCTTCAAGGAGATAACTTGTTATACATTTTATGCCACATGCATTCTTTAAAAAACTCCAAATCAGTAGCATTATAGGGAGAATTTATAAATTCATTCATAAATGGAAGATACAAAGAAACCTATTTTCAATTTTAATAGAGCAAACAAAAAATAGGAAAAACAGATGCCATAAACAGTTAACCAATGATTTGATAGACAATTATAGAACTCTGTATCTCACCACTAGAAAATAGACACAAAACACTTAAAAAGTTAACTGTTTATTAGAACGTCACACAAATCTCACTTAGCACTTAATAGACAAATACCGAAATACTGTGTTTTAGAATTTACAGGAGGCAGGAAAAGTAGTAGTAGAGAAAATTTAAAGCCATAAATACTAACATCGGTAACAAAATTCAAGGGTAAAAAGTAATGAGTGAATCATCCCACTTAAGAAATGAGTGGAGAAAAACAGAAGAAGCTAAAAAGAAAGTAGAAGGAAGAAGCTATAAAAAGGAAAGAAGAAAAGCTAAAGATGCAATGGCAAGATTTGGCAAGGTTAAAAAGGACCAGCTGTTCTATCCTTATGCACTTCTGGACTCTCTACTCTGTTCCACTGTTAATGTTTTTCCCTGTGCCAGTGTTCTAGGAATCCACTGATGCTTCAACCACACCTAGAATTAGAGTAACCAAGTCCCAGTTGGCCTGGGACTGAGGTATTCCCCAGGTGAAGAGATTCTGGTGCTAGAGCTGGCAATGCCCTGCACAAAGATGACAGATCACCCTACTTTACATTTCTGTTAGGTGGTGGGGAGATACTAGACAGGGTATGCATTGCATCTCAAATATTTCTACAAATGAATGTAGTTAGAATCTTGGAGGGAATTTCTAAAGAAGATCTCAGAGGATCAGCTGCAGGTTATCAAATAGCGTAAGTCATTTGTCAGGCTGGCCAGAGGACTTGAGCCACAGAAATACAGAAAAGTCATTGGTTGTCTGTTTCTGTACTGAAGCATGAAGGGAAGTAGAGACATGAAGTATGAAACTGCCAAGTCACGGTAAATACATCTAGGGTGCAATTTGGTGTGAATCATGTGTAAATGTTTACGTTGTTAATGAAAAACGTTGCAGCATTTTTTTTAAAAGAGCAATTCCATTAAATTTGTACATTGGAAATCCTGCTATGAATAGAGTTCCATGTATACAAGCCTTAGTTGTTGAATTCTATTTTTAAACGGCTAAGGCTTTAAGAGTGTGTGTGTGTGTGTGTGTGTGTGTGTGTGTGTGTGTGTAATTATGGCAATGTTGCTAAGTGCGTAAATACGCACTCTGAATTCCAGCTTTGGGTAGACTCTACTCAGATTGCATGCTATTTAATGATTGCATTGACTCTGGAGCGTATATCCAATTCTATACTATTGTTGAAACATGCTTTTATAAGATAGCAGTACTGCTAAAAACAATAGTTGCAAAACAGCAATGCCTCAATCTGTGCATAAATCAGGGCTTGTAAAACACATATGCTGCACTTCAACTCTTAAGCAACTGTTACCTTAAAGAATAACTAGCCTTTCCGCATTATCTATTGATTAATATGAAATACTAAAAGAGGTTTTGTTTCATATACTATTACTTCCTGGCTTCTGAAAAGATACAGTTTTACCTTTTACGATTTTATTACATAATTGTAAAGAAATAATTGTTGAAAGAAATTCATGTTCCTGTAATTCTAATTCTACCCCATGTATGTTAAGGAGCAATAAGGTAACACAATAGATTAGGCTAGGATTACCATAGTGGTGCTCAATGAAGACAATGCTGCCCCCTCAGGAGCCACTTGGCAATGCCTACAGGTAGTTTTGGTTGTCACAATTAAGGATGGGGGTTGGGTGCTACAGACTTGGAGTGGGTAGACGCCAGGAGTGCTGCTAAACATCTTACAACACTCAGGAAGTGCCCCAAAAGTTTTAATAGTGCTAATGTGGACAGACCCTTAATTTGGGAAAGAAAAAGGAAAAGTCAAAATGGTCCCTGGCCAGGATGCATGCATCACTTGTTTATAGCCACTACATCTGAATTGGAGGCTGCAATGACCAATGGTTTGGAGTATCAGACAGAGCATCTGGAAAAATTCTACAGCATGAAACCAAGTGTTCGTTGTGCCAACAGAAAACAGTTACCATAACACAGAGCTGTCTGTAGGTACAAAAGCCAGAACTGCGTTACAACATCTGCCTTAGGAAGAAGTTATGTTTCACAGTCAAATTCCACAGGACACTGCATCCTGAAAGTTCATCCTACTGGTGACTTGGAGAGCTAGGGGGATGTCTAACCACTCATCTGTCAAAAAACAGCTCTGTCATTCCTCCCACTCTTTCTTGACATTGTATGGTGTATTAACACTGGCTTTGCATGTTCTATTGAGCCTCATTTCCTGCATTTAGGAACCAGCCTCCCCTACAGATTAGAGGCCAAGCTAGAGTTGAAAAATAGAAACAACAAGCTTGTTATTTGAAATCACAGCCATCAAAATGCACTCTATAATGCCCCCGATAAAATGTTAACCCTTAATGTGATAGCCTCAAGATTAGCCTTTAGAATATGCACCTTTAAAAAAATAATAATGGTACAATATCTCCCAGCACAATAATTGAATTCACAATGCAGCTGAGTTGTGGAAGTGAATTCACACGTGTCCCTAGACTCCTCAAAGGCCACTTGAAGAGCGGACTGTTGTAAGTCATTATGTGAGAAATTTAAGGCCAAAGAGGTTAACTTGCTGAGAGACTCTGGCTGTTTGATGTTAAACCCCATTGTCAGAAACTCATCTTGAGGCCAACATTAAGGATGCTATAGAGGAAAAAGCACACACATACGAACATGAGTATCTTCTTAGCATGAAAATCTAAAAGACAACATCATTTACATGGCTGGCCAGAGGCCTTGAGCCACAGGGAACCTAATCATGAAATGCAGAAAAATCATGGGTTGTTTGTTTCTGTATTAGATTGTGAAGGGAGGTTGGACTCGAAGTACGAAGTTGCCAAGGGCATTGATGGTGCTGTTGAAAGTTTTCATATCGTGTGTGTGTGCGCGCGCGCGCGTGTGTGTTTTCTATCTTCATCTTTCATCTATTTCGGTAACATCTTAACATCTCCGTCATTACTGACGGGTCTTTCTTTGCATTTATTGCTGTCTAACTGTGTAATTAACAGCTCTCTTATTATGTGTACACAAATTAAAATTGTTAGTTCTCTTAGGTGACTTCTGCCTTGTATCATGAAATGTCTCTCTTTTATTTTGGAAATAATCCTTATCTTGAAGGTATCTTTGCCTGATATTAATAAGAGCCATCTCAGCTTTCTTGTTGTTTTTTTTTGTTGTTGTTGTTTTTTGCTTATTTGTTTTCATGATACATACTGAGAAATATTCACACAGTGTACACATTTTAAAGATATGAATCTGACTACAGACTTACTAAAGGCAGTCATTGACAACATTGTTTTCATTGGATAGTCTATTGAAAACATTTATGATAGTGGCCAAAGAATGTAAGTAGGAAAACAAATACAATCTAATGAGAGGGACTTGGGGGTGCTGCTGTGGTTGCAGGAGGGCAGGATTCTGAATATCCCCTCACCCTAAACTCCACCTAGTTAGTCCCTGTATGTGACCCTAGAGACCAATGTGCTGAACCCCAAATCTGGGACACCTGGTTTAATAAGATGGACAGTAGAGAAACACTAACATTCAAAAGAAATAGATCGAATGTATTCATAACACTTGCCAAGAATATGCAAGAATGGGCCAGGCGCGGTGGTTCATGCCTGTAATCCCAGCACTTTGGGAGGCTGAGGCAGGTGGATCATGAGGGCAGAAGATCAATACCAGCCTGGCTAACACAGTGAAACCCTATCTCTACTAAAAACACAAAAAATTAGGCAGGCATGGTGGCAGGCGCCTGTAATCCCAACTACTCGGGAGGCTGAGGCAGGAGAATGGCATGAACCCAGGAGGCGGAGCTTGCAGTGAGCCGAGATCACGCCACTGCACTCCAGCCTGGGCGACAGAGTGAGATTCTGTCTCAAAAAAAAAAAAAGAAAGAAAGAAAAAAGAAAAGTATCAAGAATGAAAGAAGAAAGATGTCTACAGAATTGTATAATATAAATGGCTGGCATACTTTTATTGTCTACAAAGCCCTCAAAGGTCTGACCCCTGCCTGCGTTTCCAGCTTCCCCTCCTGCCTAACTCTCCGTTGTCTCTGTTCTCAAGCCACACCTGTCACTTCAGATCCTGATTGCACTGGGCTCCTTCGAGCCCTGGAGTCTTTGCATGAAAGTCCCTCTGCTCACCAAGACCTTTTTACCCTAACAACTCACTCCTGCCCCTTCAACCACGTGTTCTCAGTATCAATATGTATCCTCACGACTAGATTAGAAACCTTGGAAATCAGCTCTACCAGCATCTAACATGTATTTCGGTTTGTAAGTACACTTGTGGGTGATCCAATGATTATTTTTCTTCAACTGCGAGATGAGTTTCTCAACCTTGGCACTGCTAACATTTTTTGGTCAGATAATTCTTTATTGTGAAGGGGGTCTAGCCTCTACCCACTAGACATCAGCAGCAAATCCCAGTCATGACAACCTACACTGTCTTCATACATTGCCCAATGTCCCCTGAGGCAAAATTATACCTGGTGAAGAAAAGCTGCATCAGAATATAAGCCATATTAAATAAGAAACTATGTCTTTTTTACTCCGTATTCAATGCCTAAAGTCTAGTACCATGAAGAGTACATAGGAGATGCTCATAACGTTTAGATAGATAGATGAATAAACCGCAAGTAACTACAGGTTAATGTCAGGTCTGGTTGTAGCTCGTAGAATATTCTGGAATAGCCAATTCAGAGGAGCAAGTCCTGTGTATCAATTTCTATCAAACTTTGAGCACGAAAATGGCTCTGAAGTATATGTAACAACAAAGAATACTTATTTTCTTCTATAAGTTTTGTTGATCAAAATTACTTTGTTCTTTCTTGGACTCTAGTTGGTGTCTGATCTCTCTCTTTGACAGCAGAAAACATGTCCTCATTCACTCAAGTGTTTCCCGGCATCTATGACTAGGCATCAACCTTTCAAAGTTGAATGGATTAAAAAAGTATCTACTACCCATTCTTACATCACAAAGAACTACTTATATAATAATGCCTGCTACAGAGCAAGTGCTCACTAAATATTTGTGAAGCTGAACCGAACTGTATAAATCAGCATTAATTTATAATTTAACATAGAGGAGGCAAAGGATGCTGGAAAAGTTATCAGATGACAACGTGATGATGTCCATTTGAAGTCAATAGACTTCTCTTTGCTTGTTGCAAATTAAATCCTGCATAATCCGTCTCCCTAAGCTTTGTTTTTCTTCTCTGTTAAGCCAGTAGAAAATGTCTTTCTAGCCTGCCAAGAGCAGTTCGGTAGTGGAGACCCTAACCCAGTGGTGCTAGAGGAATTAAAGACACACAGACAGAAATACAGAGGTGTGGAGTGGGAAATCAGGGGTCTCACAGCCTTCAGAGCTGACAGCCTCGTATTTATTGAAAGCAAGCCAGTGATAATCATTGTTTCTACAGATTATAGATTAACTAAAAGTATTCCTTGTGGGAAATAAAGGGATGGGCTGAAATAAAGGGATGGGTTGGGTTGGACTAGTTATCTGCAGCAGGAGCATGTCCTTAAGGCACAGATCATTCATACTATTGTTTGCGGTTTAAGAACACCTTGAAGTGGTTTTCCGCCCTGGGTGAGTCAGGTGTTCCTTGCCCTCATTCTGGCAAACCCACAACCTTCCAGCGTGGGCATCATGGCCATCACAAACATGTCACAGTGCTGCAGAGACTTTGTTTTGGTCAGTTTGGGGGACAGTTCATGGCCAGATTTTGGGGGGCCTGTTCCCAACGCTAGCCTAGTTCATCAGTTGCTGTATAAAATGTGAAAATGTCTGTGAATAGTTGTGTATGGAAAGCATTTACTTTGGTTTTATGCAACGCTAAGTCAGGGTCTTCACTCAGTCAAGTCTTATGTGGTACGGCTGAGTGTTGGAAAATATCTCTACCCAGGAGTAGTTTGCAAAGGAATATTCTGCAATCTGTCTCAATGAGTGGGAATTAAACAAATAATGAGAAGCAGAGAGCACAATGCAGGTAGAGAAACAGAAGCCATACCAATGGCAGTGATAACTTTATAATTCATTATTCATTCATGCACTTCACAAATAATAAGCTTTGAATAGGGCCTAGACTCTGCAAGGTGGTACTGAAGAAAACAAAGACCCACAGTCTTGGAGTTTATATTCTGAAGAGGATAAGCAGACATGGTAAACATATATACCATGAATACAGACCTCTGGTCAACTCCTTTCTCCTCATCCTTCTCAATGCCATCAACATGAATATCATCTTTATACTTGAGGCAGACTAGAGACTGACTGCATTCCAGGAGGCAGGGGAATTGTGGCAGTCCCACGAGGGTAGGTAGGAAAATCAAGTCTCCCAAAGGAGTCATTTGAAAGACATATAATTAAATAAGAAAAAACATAAATAAAAAAACCCCAAAACATTTAAACTATAAAGAGAATGTACTTTTCAGGATGCCCCCACATGAGGCCTGTCAGAAATGCAATCTTATTTTAAAACTCAATATGACATTGGAAATAATTAATAAAATATGCCATGCAATATTCAGGAACAGGAAATAGATAAACGGATGGATAGATAGATGGTACAGTATGCTACAGTCTGAATGTTCTGTCCTCTCAAAATTCAAATGTTTATATCCAAACCCCCAAAGAAAGGAAACCAGTATATCAAAGAGATATCTGCACCCCCATGTTTGTTGCAGCTTTGTTCACAATAGCCAAGATTTGGAAGCAAACTAACTGTCCATCAACAGGTGAATGGATAAAGAAAATGTGGTACACACACACAGTGGAGTATTATTCGGCCATAAAAAAGAATGAGATTCTGTCATTTACAACATGGATAAAACTGGAGATAATTATGTCAAGTGAAATAAGCCAGGGACAGAAAGACTACTATCATATGTTCTCACTTGTTTGTGAGATTGAACTCATGTACATAGAGAGTCAACAAATGGTTATCAGGCACTGGAAAGGGTAGTGGGGGTGGGATGCAGGGAAGTGGGGTGGTTAATGGGTACAACAATTATAGTCAGAAAGAATAAATAAGACCTAGTATTTGCTAGCACAACAGGGTGACGATAGTCAATAGTAATTTAATTGTACTTTTTTTTTTTTTTTTTTTTTTTTTTTTTTGAGACTGAGTCTCGCTCTGTCGCCCAGGCAGTAGTGCAGTGGCATGATCTCGGCTCCCTGCAAGCTCTGCCTCCCGGGTTCACGCCATTCTCCTGCCTCAGCCTCCCGAGTAGCTGGGACTACAGGCGCCCGCCACCACACCCAGCTCATTTTTTGTGTTTTTAGTAGAGACGGGATTTCACCATGTTAGCCAGCCTGGTCTTGATTTCCTGCCCTCGTGATCCACCCGCCTCAGCCTCCCAAAGTGCTGGGATTACAGGCGTGAGGCACGGTGCCTGGCCTAACTGTACATTTTAAAATAACTAAAAAATATATAATTGGATTGTGTGTAACACAAAAGATAAATGCTTGAAGAGATACCCCATTTTCTATGATGTGATTATTATGCATTGCATGTCTGCACCAAAATATCTCATGTACTCCATAAATATATACACCTACCATGTACCCACAAAAATTAGAAATTAAAAAGAAAAAATATATAAATCTTAATCCCCAAGGGGACAGTATTAGGAGGTGAGCACCTTTTGGAGGTAATGAGATCATGACAGTGGAGCTTCATGAATGGGATCAGTGCCCTTATAAAAGGGATCCCAGAGAGCTCCCTTGCCCCTTTCACTATGTGAGGACACAGTGAGAAGGTGCTGTCTATGAATCAGGAAGTGGGTTCCCACCAGACACTGAATCTGTGAGCACTTTGACCTTGAACTTCCAGCCTTCTTATGTGTGTGTATATAATCTTGCTCAGTTATATAACAAAAACCTGTAAGTAATCTGCTGAACTAAGAGAGAGAGACAGAAAGAGAGAGAGAGAGAGAGAGAGAGAGAGGATTGATAGATATATACATACATACATACACAGAGAGATAGATACATACATGGAGATGATAGATACAGATTAGATAGATCGATATATATGTATAGAGATAGATGCATACATATATACACACATACATAGACAGACACATAGAGATGATAGATATAGATTAGACAGATAATAGATCGACAGATGGGATAGACAGAGAGAGAGATAGGTAGATAGATTAAATAGATAGCTAGATACTTCACATGTAGAGACACTACTTATCAGGAAGGCATAGTGAGACATTTAGTCAACTGTGTGAGTACATGATTATCAGAAAAATCTCTCAATTAACAAGATTCAGGGATCCGAGGAAGGTGATTACGGAAGCTGTGAATTCTCTGTTTTGGGAAATGACTAAGTTTGAAAACACAAGAGCACTCCTTGAAAGTATGTAATGCTCACCCCGTGGGTGTGCAGGTGGTATCCTGTGGTTGCTTTCAACTGCTCATTTTCTGACATAAGCATATATTTGGAAAAGAGTAGATACTAATTGAGATGAGGTTTAATATTTACTTACATTGGTGGCACACATAAAGTGCTTATCAGTGGAAACAGAAGGAGAACAAAATTAGTTCACAAATCTCATGCGATCGCCCACTCTCCCAGCCTAGACAAATTCACTCATGTGCCTTTTGTCTTTTTCTCCCTGAAGTTCCTCTCCATTCCAATTGTTCCTCCCCTCCATTTTCTGGAAGGAAAGCTGGGATGGATTCCAACTTCTCTTGTTCCTTTTTAGAGGGTAAAAAATACAACTTAGGGTAAGTGGTAGACATAACTAAATGCTTCAAAATAGGGTGAAAGGGATGAGATGGAAATCATGGTTGCATGTCTTTCTGCAATGTCTAGGAGTGCAGAATATGAATGAGCCAAACGTTACTACATAACAACATCTGCGAAATTTTACTGAACCCTCCTAAATAAGTCAGTGAATCTCAAATCGTACTTGTGCAGATGTTGACTCCATCATTCGGATATTCTACCATCATTACATAGAGCTTTCCTGTTGCCTAGAGTTACAGTAGGACACCTGATAACTGTTTTCCTCACTACAGTTGAACACCTATGAAACCTGATGTCAAGGCATAGGTACTTTAATACATCAGTATTTTATTTCAGAATGTTATCAAGTTTTATTTTAAAACATTAATAGTCACTAGTTCAATGTTGAAAGGAAACACACAGTATCTCCAAAGTATATGCACCTTATGGTGTTACGAAATAGACCATAATTTTGTGGTACATGATGAGCATTCAAAGCATTGCAAGGAATAGTAATAGAATATGTATGTGCAACTGTGTGCACCTGAGTGTTGCACTTGTGCGTGAGGCATGTGTGTGTGATTTGCATAGGTGTGCACGCATTGTGTGTGCATGTGTGTGCACAGATAGGTACAAATTAACTTTTGAATCTGTTAAATGTTTTCAGGTACTGCATAGATCTACATCTTACTTTTCAAAGTTGCTAATATGTATCCTAAATTTCACCTCCACCACAAATTCTTCTATCATCAAACATTTATCTTCTACTTAGTAATAACCAGTTTAAAGCATCGTTGGAATGGATGTGACTAAAAATTTCTAACAATACAGAAATAGAAACTTATGCTTGTCAAGAGAACAGAAGGACATACTGTGTAAGAGTTGGCCTGCTTCATAATCTTCCCAAGTAAGGACTTTAGACAATATTATTTATGATAAAATATGTTATCAACTACATTCTCAGGTGGATAATATCTAACTGCACATGAGTTTCTGTGGTCATTTGGCAGAGTTATAGCTCAATGCATTTATCAGTTATTCACTTATATTTATTTCTCCATCTTCTCTCTCTCTCACTTTTATCCTGAAGATCTTTTTTGCTCACTCTCTCTCTCTCTCTACGCTCAAAGTGAAATAGAAACCAAGATGCAACAGAAACTTGGACCTAGGACCCTGAGAAATACTCTTACAGGAATGCCTTCAGTACCTGGTCTTCCCCTCAGACTGTTTAGATGACCAGACTGGAGTTACAGAAAGTTAATCAAAAAGGCAGAGTCAAAGGGACAGGAAAGGATGGGCAGTCTGGAAAGATCAGGAGTCTCTGAGATAGGATAGAGGGAAAGAGATGATAGACAGATTAAGGAGATACCTGCAAGCCTCCTGCATGGAAGGTCAGGAGCAGGGACAATGTATATGGGGTGAGAGGTAGGAAAACAGAACCTCACACCCTAATCCAAGTTGAACCAAACAGATCTAGTGGCCTGAATTTAATAGCAGCAGAGATGGAACCACAACTGTTAGATAACTATGCTGCCTAAACTGTTATCATAATTCACATACTAGGACAGTAACTGGATTAGCAAAATAAAATCACTTTAGACTGTTTAATCAACATTATTTTACAAACTTTAAAGTGTATTATCTCCTTTTTTCTTTTTTTTTTTTTTTTTTTTTTTTTTTGAGATGGAGTTTCACTCTGTCTCCCAGGCTGGAATGCTGGAATGCAGTGACATGATTTTGACTCACTGCAACTTCCACCTTTCAGGCTTGAGCCATTCTCTTGCCTCAGCCTCCTGAGTAGCTGGGATTGCAGGTGTACACCACCACACCCCACTAACTTTTGTATTTTTAGTAGAGATGGGGTTTCACCATGTTGGCCAGGCTGGTCTCAAACTCCCGACCTCAAGTGATCCACCTGCCTTGGCCTATCTCTCCTCTTTAGACGAACTTGATTCATGACATTGTGTGTGACATATTTATGTAATTCAGAATATGGAATAAAATGCTTTACTTGATGTAATTTAACAAAGTTAAACCACAAGCAAAAAAAAAGTACATTGGATTAGCAAATTTAAAATATGCTAAGAAATTTTATGTGAACAACCATAGGTGGGTTCATTTACTTTTCAGTACTTAGAGGCTATCATCTAGCACATTTTCTTAAGTAACTTATTACATTTCTAATTAGTGTTAATGGGGAAATTACCACCTAACTCTAAGTGCCACTGAGTCTCAGAACCAGCCCTTGGAAACCCATTCCAATCATTAAGCCAGGAGTTTAGCTGGTAAACTGCACACATAACAAAACTCAGTCCCAGGCTCTTTTCTCCAAAAAGAAATTACATTATTTTGATGGAAGCCATTTTTCTTGGTTTGCATAATCATCCATAAACACAGTACAGATATCAGTCTTTAAAGGTAAGGGAAGTGGTTAGATTGTCTGTTGTTCTTTGGAAATCATAAAATTATTTCTGCAGTCATTGCATGAGGTCCAGACTAACACATCTCTCTCTCCACACAACTATTTTCCACTGACCACCACCAAGATCAATGAGACCTTTGATATCACAGATCCACCAGCGGGGATCTGAAACCTTTGGGAATGAATATGCTTTAGTGGGTATGAGGAAGGGGACTCAGAACTTTTTAATTCTTTTACATATATTTTATGCAGCACCCTCAGAGGAATATTGAACATCATTCCCAAATCAAACTCACTAATATTCCTACAGGAAAATATTGAGGTGGAAAAGAAAGACCACGAATAGTCATCTGTCAGATCAGGTTTTACCCCCAAATGAGTTTTGACATCACTGTAATGTTTTGAACTGTTTTTGACTTTCGAATTGTAGGTAAGGGACTCTGGATCTGTATGTCCTCTGATTTCTATTAACCAGTCCTAGAATAGTACACAAAACAAACACTAAAGAGCACCCGATTTACAGAGTGTTTTAAGTTCACTGAAGTTGGTTAACACTTGTTTCCATGCATACTGTATGGAATCAATTATGATGAATGCGAACAGTTAAACAGACAAAAAAATCTTCCTTCAATTATGCTGTAAGTATACACGAAAGTGAGAAGCAGTAGTGGTGCACTTGTTGCATCTGTGTCCAACAGAATACAGAACCATTCTGAACCTGACTTCTTCTTAGTGCAAGATCCTAAACACAGTGATTATTGCTAAATTGTCAAAATGAACCACACTAATGTCTCCAGGTTGTAACTGTACTGAACACAGTAAGTACTCAAGAAATGGTAGCTGATGTTGTTGCTGTGACTATTACTGTTGCTTTACTAATATCATCATTATTACCAATTACTAAGTTTTAGCAGTCCCCAGAAAACTAGATTTAAATTCAGGAGACAATATTCGCTCCTATCTCTAATCCTGTCATATTTCATTTCCAAGCTGTCCTTGGGAAAAGTGATCTCCTTAAGACTATTTCCTGCTATGGCAATGTCAGTTAGCACCATTCAACTACCTATCCCACAGGTCAAGCGACGTAGGAGCAATGCCTTGTAAACAAACAAATGCCATCTTGCAAACATCAGTGTGTATGTACACTCTCTGATCTAAACAGAGATGAGCTTCTCATCCCTGGCCTCATCCAGACCAAGTGAAACCCCATCTGTGTGGGGCAAGGCCATGGGGATTTTTTTCAAAGCTCCCCAGATAACTCAAACTCACAGCAAAGCGTGAGAACACTGGCGTTGGCTATGAAGAAGCTTGTTCACTTTAGAGGGTCAGAAAGACACTCAGGATAGCATCACTGCCAACACATTCTAAACTGGAGAAAAATGCTTTCTGTTCAGAGAAAAGCTGTTATCCTGAAGCTCTGTGACCCCTTTAAAGGAAAAGGCTGGTTCTTACTCACTTACCATCCAGGTTCTTGAACAAATGCATTAATCATAAGAGGAAATCTGTAAACCCCCAAATGTTCATAACAGCATCATTCATAATAGCCGAAAAGTGGAAAGAACCAAGCTGTTCATCAACAGGTGAATGGATAAACACAACGTGGTCTATCTACAGAGTGGAAGATTTTTCACCCATAGAAAGTAATAATTACATGGCTAATAATTGGTAAAGCCAAGCTTGAACGTATGTTTTATGACACCAAACCATGAATTTCTGCTGTTTATTTTGACACTTCTGTAAACATAAATACAAAACAGTGAAATTCTTTCTCAACTCAGAATATTCAGGGATGCTATATCCCTAGAGGTAGATGAACAAAAATATGAGGGGTTTTTTTTCTCCCTTGATCAAGAAGTACAAGCAGAGGCTAGACTAGAATTGGAAATAGAGTATTTAACAGATTTTAAGGCAGCTTAGGGGATATAACTTCAGTAGGAGCTGACACTACTTACTGGTGTATGGTGAGAAAGAATCATTGACTGCCTAAACTAGGATGAATACAAAGAATGTTAATGTAGCTGTTAATTGTTCTTTACGCTAAAAGGCAGACAGTTAGTGCCGAAGAATGGTGTGTATTTTCACTATGTTTTAACATATATATGACTATGTTATTATGCATTTATTTATCATCAATTAGTAATAAATTATTGTTAATACATTTATTAATTGGATGTTTGCTAATGTCCTAGGTGCTGTTCACACGTTATCTAAAACATATGTGACACTACAAGATGGACAAATCTCAGGTTCCCAATTTTCTTAGGTCTACTGTAGATTGAGTAATAGGAATCATTTGGCCAAGGCCACAGGAATAGTAATTCCCAAGGTCACAATTCAAACCTAATAAATTTAGCATCAGAATGTCCCTTTCCTTCCTTTGCACCAGTTTTTCAACCTCGGTATTGTTGACATTTTGGATGAGATAATTCCTTGTGTGGGAGCTGCTTGTGCATTGTAGGATGTTGAGCAGCATCCCCAGCCTCGACCCAGTAGATCCAAGTAGCAACAGGACCACTGCTCATAATGTGACAACCAAAAATGCATCTAGATGTTGTCAAATGTCCTCCGGGGAGCTAACTCACCCCTCTCACCCCTACTGAGGACCACTTCTTTATAATATACTGTTTCCATTTCTATCCCAATGGTTTGATGGAGTGATGGTGTTATGTCAGTTTGCCTGGATTTGTCCTTTTTTGGTTATTTGTCTTCTGTATAGGCAGTACAAGTCAGGATTGCTGCACTAGGACACCATTACTCAATACACTGCCACCTACCATGTACTTGGCACTCAAAACTCTTTCTATCTTGCCATGGAAGTTAACTGCAAAGATTTTTCCAATAATCTCAAAAAAAAAAAAAAACCAATATTTACTGGCTCCAAAAGTCCTCAACTTCACCATGCCTATGATTCAATACCCCTTCTGGAAGTCATGTCAAGGAATCAGAGTAAAATACGCATTTCCTCTCTGCTACTCAGAAGTGGTGTGGCTTTTCAGAGGATATCTGAAGCACTTGACCTTCAGGCAGAAATTTCACTTCTCTGTAGGGGAAGTCCGCAATCAGAACAGTTTGAAAGGGAGGACTTTATCTAAGGCTTGGCTGATAATTTTGGCTGTATTCAACTAAATCCTTCAAAAAAAATTCTCTCTTTTTCTTTCAACAGATCAGCTGAACTAACAGAAGCTGTTTTTTGGTAAGACTTTATTTTATTAGAGCAGTTTTTGGTTCACAGCAAAACTGAAAAGAAGGTGCAGAGATTTACCATAGAGTACCTCCCACACCCACACATACATAGCCTCCCCGATTATCCACATTCCCTGCAAGAGCAGCACATTTATTACAACTGATGAACCTACACTGACACGTGATTATCACCTAAGTCCAGAGTTTCCTTCAGGGTTCACTGCTGGGGTTGAACATTCTATGGGTTAGGACAAATGTATAATACCATGCATCTACCATTATAGTATGACACAGAATATCTTCCCTGCCATAAAAATCCTCTATGATCCACCTGTTTATCTCTTCTCTCCTCATCCCCAACCGAAACACTGGCAATGATGGATTTTTTATTGTCCCCCTAGTACCTCTTTTTCCAGAATGTCCTATAGTTGGAATCATACTGTATGTAGCCTTTTCCCATCAGCTTCTTTCACTTAGTAATATGCATTTAATTTTTCTCCATGTCTTTTTATGGCTTAATAGCTCATTTCTTTATAGCATGAAATAATATTCCATTGTCTGAATATACCATAGTTTATTTACCCATTCATCTATTGAAAGACATCCTGGTCGCCCAGAAGGTCTCTTAATCTTGATACTTCCCACAAAACAGAACTAGGAATCAACAGTTATATCAACTTTCCAGGGAATCCCTTCAAGTGGAAGACTAGAATGACAGGACAAAGAATTGCCTATGCCTTTCCAGGCAAAAACCTGCAAACATCTAGGAAAAACCTTAAGCACTCTTGAAATTCATTTATTCAGATAATCAAAAAACTGAAATGGGATTTTATGCTTTATTCTTTCCTTACCAATATAGACATGGTCTCACTGATTTGAGGACAAGTAAATGATGAGCTTGAATTCAATGCAAAGAATCTTTGAACACTTTCACATACTTCGACCCTAGTTCTACCACAGCTGGAAGAGCTCTGTTTCACTTGGTGGTTGCACTGGATGCCTCTTGGCCACAATGCTTAATCCAGCCACTCTTGTGGTGATCTGCTCTGCCCACACTTCAACTAGCTTCATGTAGGTGCAGCCTCACTTCATACCGGCAAACTTGCATTTTTCTTGATTTCCTGAACTTTCGCTGATGCCTCATAGTGGATGCACACTAAAACCTACTTAGCACTCCCCAAGCAGCCTGGAGAGGTTACCCCCAGTAAACTAATAAGAGGTGAAAGATGGTGAGAATATGGGTCCTCCATTTTCACCGGGTAAAGGCAGTCTGGAGACACATATCATAAGGGTTTTCAGACAACCTCACTGGGTCAAGCGGCAGTCACTCCTCTGTGGCCAATACAATTTTTTGTGCTTTTGTTTATTTTTAAATTTTAATTTGGATTCAAAGGTTCATGTGCAGGTTTCTTACATGGGTATGCTGCACACTGGTGACATATGGACTTCTAGGGTACCAATCACACAAAGAGTGAACATTGTACCCATAGGTTAATTTTTCAGCCCTCACCCCCTCCCATCCTTTCCCCTCTTTGAGTCCCCAGTGTTGATTATTTCCATCTTTATATCCACGTGTTCCCATTGTTTAGCTCCCAGTTACAAATGAGAACATGCGATATTTGATTTTATGCTTTTGAGTTATTTCACCTAGGATAATGGCCTCCAGCAGCATCCATGTTGCTGCAAACGATATGATTCCATTCTATTTTACGGCTGCCTAGTATTCTGTGTTGTAGATGTACCACATTTTCTTTATCCAGGGCACTGTTGATGGACACTTAGGTTGATTCCACAACTCGGCTATTGTAAATAGTGATTATTTCCCATTCCTTCCCACATCACAGTGCTGGTTCCTCATCCCTCTTTTTGGCATAATATTTGCAATAAACAAGGGTTTTCTCTATACCTCTGCTTTGAGTGGAATCTGGGCTAGGAAAACACACAGTGGATCGAAATGTGCAGCCCTTACTGCCACCAAAAGAAAGACTCAAAATGAATTGGCTTTTGAATGTGACAGGTGTGTAGCCAAATGCCCAACACTAATGTTGATGTCAACTTCAAGTCAAACCACCAAAGCCTTCTCACAGAAATTCATTTTCCAACGGAACTTAAGCTTACTTTATTTTGGAATTTGCAGGATATTGTGAATTATTAAATATTATTTTTTCTGGAATAACCATGAATGCACACATACCAAATAAAAATGGTGGCTCATGCCCATAACCCCAGTACTTTAGGAGGCCGAGGCAGCTGATCACTTGAGCTCAGGAGTTCAAGAGCAGCCTGGCCAACATGACAAAACCCTGTTTCTAAAAAAAAAAAAAAAAAAAAAATTGGCTGGGCATGGTGGTGTGCACCGTGTAGTCCCAGCTAGTCCACCAGGGAGGTGCAGGTGGGAGGATCACTTGAGCCCAGGAGGTCAAGGCTGCAGTGAGCCAAGATCGCTCTACTGCACTCCAGCCTGGGTGACAGAGCAAGAACCCGTCTCAAAACAAAAAAAAAGAAGAAACATAATATGTAATTACAGAAATGAATTTTCCATACCATGCAAGGAACTGATGGCAGAATTTGGTGTGTAGGTCTGTTCATTAGTTGGTCAATCCCTGCTCATCTCTCAGGTTTTGTACTAAATTATGCTTTCCCTGGGAAGCCCTCCAGGCTGCCTCCAAGATTAGATCAGATGTTTCTGCAGCTGCTCCTAAGCATACCACTGTTTTAAGCAGCATGAGACTAACCTCATTTTAATCTCACCGTTATTTAATTCTCTCTAACAAAAACTCTAGGTAATGGCCAAGCACAGTGGCTCGCACCTGTAATCCCAGCGCTTTGGAAGGCCAACGCAGGCAGATTGCTTGAGGCTAGGATTTTGAGACCAATCTGGGCAATATACTGAGACCCTATCTCTACAAAAATCAAAATAAAAAACTAGCCGGATATGCTGGCATGCACCTATGATACGAGCTACTCCAGAGGCTGAGGGTGGAGGGTCGTTTGAGCCCAGGAGTTCAAGGTTACAGTGAGCTATGATCGCACCACTGCACTCCAGCCTGGGTGATAGAGCAAGACCCAGCCTCTAAAAAAATAACACAAAACAACAAATCTCTAATACCCTATGTACCGCATTTACAATTTTATAAACCTTCAGATACCAGGTAATACCTGGATGTAATATTATAAATATGGTGCAAAACACTCAATCACATGAAATACAGGGTTATATTAGAATGAGGTCAAAACTATGAGCAGATGGTATGGAGATCAGGGTTAGCCATGCCATAATCCAACTTTTATTATTACAGACAATAACAAAAGGTTTTACTGTAGCAGTACATTAAGTAATCCTAATGAACAAAAGAATTAATGAACTGATTCACTGACTTGTTCTTTTAAGAAAACTTTGGCAATCTTTCACTTTCTGATTCAGCAATCCAAAAAGGTCAAACAACAAAGGTCTACAGCAGTGATCTTACAAACCCAGACCTTCCATAGCTGCAAAAGTCAGACACGCAATGATCACATGCGTCTGGGTTTGCTCCCTGCATCTGTGGGCAGTCTGAGTGAAAAAATAACAGAAACAAACAAACATAAATGCAGAATGTGCAAACCCCGTAGCTAACTCTACTGTACATTTCTCTTTCAAAATCACTACTTTGAGATTGCAAACCTTTTTCCAAACCTGTTGGCAACCAGTCTCTTAATTACAGCAGTTATGCCTCAAAGGGAGGGTTTCAGAAATAAGCCAGATTAGGGGGTACAAATTTCAGCATCACCTGACTGGTTAATGTGCCTGGGAGGTGGCTAGAAAAACACTTTCCTGACACAGAAAAGGAAAATCACAGGTTTCACTCCCTCCAAAGCAAGGCTGCTATGTATAATCTTTCTCTCCTTTCTCTTCTGCCAAGCCACACAGAAGGCACAGCCCCAAGGAAGAGACTAAAAGCCTTTGTGGAATTATAGTAATATCTCCATTAGCAACTAAATGTATTCCAGAGATGTATGACATAGTCAGAAACTTTGCTTACAGGTACAAAGCCAATCTAGGGGGTGGGGACAGGCTGCTGTCTAGATGCTCAGAGTCCAGTGGAAAGAACTTCCCAGGGCTCTACTGTTCCCTCTCTGCCCTCACTCCCTATCCACAAGAGGCTCCCACTCATAGACAATAAGTACCCCTTGCAAGAAAGAAATTTGGCGACGCTCCCAGTTGCAAGGAAGCTGGTCAGAATCCTGAGTTTCTGTGCATCCCTCCTCAACTGGGCTCAAACCCTATAAGCAGATACGCAGCAGACTGGTTCTTCTAATATGCTTCTCTACTCCTAGGCATCCTTCATCCCGGAAATGCATTTAATTATAAATTATTAATGGAACGAAGGGGCTGTAGAGAGTTTCTTCTCTGAAGCCCTTGTTCCATGGAGGCAGGAAAGATCAGAAGTGTCCCTCTCACTAGGAGGAGCATATCTGGACAATAAGCAAAAGTCCTGGAAAGACAGAAAGAAATGCAATTGCCCGTAGAGGCACTTGTAATATCCACCCAAGAGTAACAACTTCTATGTACTTTGGGACCCTGGTTAACAAAGTTTTGAGTGTCTCCTCTTGATCATCATTGTGAAGGGCTTTGGAGGAACTAGAAATTGAAATGGAAGGCAATAATAAGAAAATTCTTAGATCTCAAAGTTAAAGTCACCTGTTCCTGAATCTGCACACAGACAGAGGACTCAAGGTTTTGCATTAGAAGTGACAGGTGCATTACTGAAAGCTGAAGCCCTCAGAGGTGGTTCGAGGTGGAAATACCTACTCTGCCCAGCAAAGCAAAGCTAACCCTAACCCTAACCCTAACCCTAAAAGACTGTGATGCAATGCAATGAGCTGTTACAAAACATACTCATTTTAAGATATAGGATAGCATTGGTTTCCTTATTTAGTTTTATTTCAGTGAAAGTAAAAATATGTGAAAGGGCTTACATAGATTCACTCAAGTCCAGAACACCCAAACCTAATGTATCTTGCTATATAGTCTGAATGGTAGTGCCCTCCCAAAATTCATATGCTGAAATCCAATACACAACGTGATAACTCTACCCTCATGAATGGGATTAGTGTCCTTATAAAAGAGGCTGCAGGCCCTTCCACCTTGTCCCTTCCACCATGTGAGGATAAATCAAGAAGATGCCATTTGGGGGAATGGGCCGTCACCAGACACCGAATCTGCTAGCACCTTGATCCTGGACTTCCCAGGACCCTGAGAAATAAATGTCTGTTGTTCGCTGGGCAAAGTGGCTCACGCCTGTAATCCCAACACTTTGGGAGGTCAAGGCTGGAGAAATGTTTAAGGCCAGGAGTTCAAAACCACCCTGGTCAACATAGTGAGTCCTTATCTCTACTAAAAATTTAAAAAATAAAAATTAGCCAGGCATGGCGGCACACACGACTGGTCCCAGCTACTCAGGAGGCTGAGGTGGGAGGATCAGTTGAGCCCAGGAAGTCAAGGCTGCAGTGAACCATGATCAAGCCACAGCACTCCAGCCTGGGCAACAGAGAGAGACCCTGTCTCAATGATAATAATAACGATAAATGTCTATTGCTTATAAATTACCCAGTCTAAGGTATTTTGTTATAGCAGCCTCGACAGACTAAAAAATATCCCTACATCTTACCCCGGGGATATTAAAACATATGTTTATAGCTCTTAAAGATAAAATATTGTAAAAAATTTTTAAATATTCAGGGTAGCAAAAAGCAGGTGGCTGGCAGGAGAGTAATTTTAACCACACAATCTAGAGTCATGAATAAATACATTCATAACCTGGCTTCTTGTATGTCAAGGTTAACTAGAAAATACTTATATCCTAAAATGTCAAATATAATTTTGTTTTGCTGGTCTACCTGCTAGATAAAATAACTGCATATTCAGTGCTTGAAAATTAAAAATGAGCAGTCTCAGATTATTTCCTACAAGCTGTTGCAGAGGGGGGACAAGGACTAAAAAACTTCCTGTGCTCATTATCTGGGCACAGAATAACCTAGTGATGGGATCAACGGAAGGCCGAACCTCAGCATTACACAAGATGCCGCTGTAACACACCTGCAGATGTAACCCTTGGATCTAAAGTAAAAACGGGGATTGTTTAAAAAGCTATCCCTCAGGAATTTGAAAAAAGTTACTTAAACCCAAAATCTATGCAGCTAAACAACATCACATTAGATTACAACCCAAAGTATAAAATAAATATCCATGGGTCCATACTGATATACGTAAATAAGGGAATAAATAAATGAGTGGGCGAGAACAGGCACATCTCTCATGCAAAATAATTTCAAATAATTTCTGTAGATACTCTGCCCTCAAGGAGGGGATCATAGTCCCCGCTGTCTTTTAATTTATTTATTTATTTTTGTTTTTTTGAGACGGAGTCTCGCTCTATCACTCAGACTGGAGTGCAATGGCACGATCTTGGCTCACTGCAACTTCCTTCTCCCGGGTTCAAGTGATTCTTCTGCCTCAGTCTCTCGAGTAGCTGGGATTACAGACGTGAGCCACCGCGCCCGGTCTCCTGCTTTCTTAAGTGTAGTCTGCACATAGTGACCTCTTTCCATAGAGTATAGTATAGAAAGTGTGTGTGCAGGAGGAGTAACTTGATAGTGGAGAAATCTGGCCAACATCACCTCATCTATGTGATCAAGGTTAATATCAACTGCAATGTCATGGTGCTCGTATGTGCCCTTGCTACAACGTAATGAAAGTGGCACTTCACCTCTGGTCTTCCTCTGCACAATCCATAGCCCCAGTGTAACCATGAGAAAAACATGAGACAAACCAAACAAAGGTACCAATCCCATGACCAGCCCTCCTCAAAACTGTTAAGGTCATGAAAGACAAAAGAAGAAGAAAAATTGTCACAGTCAAGAGGAGCTCAAGGAGTCGTGACGGCTAAATGTAATATGGGATCCTGGATGGGATTTGAGGAAAGAAAGAAGACAGAAGGAAAACACCAAGGAAATCTGAAGAAGAGGTGGGTTTTAGTCAAAAAATGTACACATATTGGCTCACTAATAGTGTCAAATGTACAATAATGATGTAAGGTGTTTAGAGTAGTGGAATTGGAGGGTGAGGTATAAGGAAAACTCTCTACATAATCTTCGCCAATTTAGCACAAATCTAAAATTAAAGTTTCTTTAAAAAAACTATTATAGGTAATATTTTTCAAAAGAATAACTCATATGTATATTTAATTTTTAACTCAGATCATGTAGTAAAAAAGAAAAATCTAAAAATAGAAAGAAGTGACACAGGTATTTATCAAGAAAACCTGTAGTTCTTTAAGTTTTTGAATTTACAAGATGTTACAGAAAGACAAGAAACTAAAAATTTACAACATCGCAAGAAATCTGAAATCCTGAAACTATAAAAATGGCCCAGAATTATAACATCCTAAGGGCTCGTTGCAATGTCCTGGCTTTGAGTGAATATTAACATTCAATCCAGGTGGGAACGTGCTTGTTTCAAAAAAAAAAAGTGCACAATACACAAATAGCAGATGGACTTATCCATCCGTATCTGAGTGATTGCAGTCTGCAGAATTAGACCTACTTCTGGGTTTTTTGTTTTGTTCGTTGCTGTTGTTTTTGAGACGGAGTCTTGCTCTGTCACCCAGGCTGGAAGTGCAGTGGCTCAATCTCAGCTCACTGCAGCCTCTGTCTCCTGGGTTCCAGTGATTCTCTTGCCTCAGCTTCCCAAGTAGCTGGGACTACAGGTATGCGTCACCACGCCTGGCTAATTTTTGTATTTTTAGTAGAGATGGGGTTTCACCATGTTGGCCAGGCTGGTATTGAACTCCTGACCTCAAGTGATCCACCCAGCTCAGCCTCCCAAAGTGCTGGGATTAGAGGCATGAGGCACCGCACCCGGCCTACTTCTGTTCAACCAGTAAGTCTTTAAGTTTTTCTACATTTCTATATTCTCTGGGTTTCTTCTACTCCATGACAGAATCATAGATTTAAATCCTGAGAAACTTTAAATGGCTTTAGGCAAAAAAGCATGTGTGAAGGAAAAGACTTAGTAGAATATTAGCCACTTTATTTATTTAGTTTATTTTATACTTACAGAATTTATTGGGACAAATTCCAAGGTTGGGTTGTTGTTTACAATATAAGACAAAAGTCATACTTCTTGTGAGATTGCCTTTTAAGCCACATCCTACCATTTTCCCTGGTCTATGCAATCAGAGTTATAACTTAAAACTCTAATTTAATGGAAAGTTCTTAACAAAAAATAGTCTCTGCAAAGTCAGTCTCTTTCTGTCAAAGTGGCAAACACACACACACACACATATACTTGCTTGGAATAAGAAAGTTTACTTTTATATGAATTATTTACTTTTCTCCTTTATTATTTTAGTAATGAAAGTCAGATAAGCTAAACACTACAAACGAGTATTTTTTTTTCTTAATATATACAATCACTAAAAAGAAAACACTGAGGCACAGCTATTGGGAGTGACTGAGGGTGGACGAGTTGTGGGACTGGTGAATTATTCCATCCTTAGGGGAAGCTCAGTAAACAATCTTGCCAGCCTTCCACATTTCTGCCTTCTCACAAAGCCTCACCATCGTCCTACAAACCATCGGTGTCCTGCAGATAAGCTGTCACACAGCAGGTTCTGTCTTTTGTGAAATCTACAAAAAAAAAAAAAAAAAAAAAAAAAAAAAAAAAAAAAAAAAATCCCTAACAGAAATAAATAGTAGTCACCATATCTTCAATTGTTATAGTCTAAACTAAATGAGTTCATTTTCTAAAGTGGATCTTCATCTCTAAATGGTTTCTAGGAAGATAAAGCAATAATAATTTGGAAACAATGCCTGTGTATTGGAATAAGTGTGCTCTTTTTTTGAAAAAATGGCCAAGAGAACCACTTAATAATTCAGAATCAGGTAATTCCAGGAGGATGGATGAATTTCGGAGGAAATATGGTTGTAGGTGGGCCAGTAATATTTCATAAAAATGTAGAGTGAATGACTACAATAACTTAAGAAACATTTATTCTTAGGGACCAGGAACAAAACAAATTTTACAGGATCACGGTGGCACACACAAGAACAAAGTCATGTTGTGCCTTGGGAATATAGGATAACTCATGTATCCTTTTTACAAGGAACGGGATACGAAATTCATGTTCAGTGGACACATTTCTCTAACGAATATTACAGGACTCCTGTATCATTGTAGGTAATGGCTGGACAAAAATATGCCCCTGTTCTCAGGGGCTTCACGTCATCTTGAAGGAGAAAGATGAATTGACCCATGCCCTAGCATCCCACTAAGGGATGAGAAGGTGAAGTTGGTATGGTAGAACCAAGGAAGCCAGAAATGATTCTTGCTGAAGCAATTGCAAAAGATTCAGAAATAGCAGCTGTTGGAAAAGTAGAGACTTGGAAGGAGCATTTCAGGAATAAGACCACGTGGAGGCAAAAACACAAAGATGGATGCTTTTTGTAGCGGGAGAAATGTTTTTAGAACTGGAGAGGTAAGGAGGTCAAGGCAGGATCTTTGTGATTGTCTTCTGTCTCCATGCAACAATTAGAAGCATCGTTTTAATGTGCACACCTGACTCTGTGGCTCTCAAGATGCAACACCTGTTTCAAATGCCCAGCGCTTTCCTGTAAGCTTAACAGGAAGATACCACCCAATTCTCCAGCTTTATCATGCACGGCTTCTCTGTTTGCTGAAGAATTAAGAGGTGAGCGAGAAAGTGCTCTCACGGAGTTAGAGTTACCTTTACAAATGTAATAAAGAACGTAATGAGGCTGGGCGCGGTGGCTCACGCCGGTAATCTCAGCACTTTGGGAGGCCAAGACTGGCGGACCATGAGGTCAGGAGATGGAGACCATCCTGGCTAACACGGTGAAACCCCATCTCTACTAAAAATACAAAAAATTAGCTGGGCATGGCGGTGGGCGCCTGTAGTCCCAGCTACTTGGGAGGCTGAGGCAGGAGAACGGCGTGAACCCAGGAGGCAGAGTTTGTAGTGAGCCAAGATCTGCACCACTGCACTCCAGCCTGGGTGACAGAGCAAGACCCTGTCTTTTTTTTTTTTCCGAGACAGTGTCTCGCTCTGTCGCCCAGGCTGTAGTGCAATGGGATGATTTCAGCTCACTGCAGCCCCCGCCTTCCAGGTTCAAGTGAATCTCCTGCCTAAGCCTCCCGAGTAGCTGGGACTATAGGCATGCGCCACCATGCCCGGCTAATTTTTGTATTTTCAGTAGAGATAGGGTTTCACCATGTTGGCCAGGATGGTCTCGAACTCCTGACCTCAAGTGATCCACCTGTCTCAGCCTTGCAAAGTGCTGGGATTACAGGCATGAGACACCATGCCTGGCCGAACCTTTTTAAGTGCCAAGAAGCTTTCCAGTTTTTGGAGATACAAGTTTTGCAATTAACATACTTCATTTTTATCTTTATGTGTGTGTTTAGTGTGTTCTAATGGACTACCAGGTAGTAGATACGATTTTGGTTGATTTTTTTTGGTCTTGCTTTTTCCGCATAAGAAAATCAAATTTTTCTTCATTATTTGGTGAGGACATTTTCATGTCAACAGTGCACTAATGGGATTAGCCATTCACTTTATGGGAATTAGCCAGTTTTGTGGGATTAACCATTCATCTTAAGGAGCTCACTTTCATTCCGTGTATCCCAATCCTACTCTTTCTCTCTCTCTTGACTGCCTCCTCTCCTCATGTTTGTTCTCATCTTTGTTAAATTCCATGAACCATCTTTTCAGTTAATGCCTTGTACTCCTCAATTCCTGGCTCTCAACCCTTCTTTACTCATGGGGCATCACCTGTGGCTGGTTCAATCTACCTCCTACCTCCTCTGAACCTGAGTAGACAGGATGTGGCTGGAAAAAAACCCTCCAGCCATACGGCCTAGGTTCAATGCATGCTCTACTGCCTCTCACATCAAACACTGTCAATCCATCTCCTAGATAACTCTTCCACACCTTCTCCTGCGTCTCCAGCTCCTCCACAACGTCACATCTATTAACCTGAGAAAGTCCCAGCAGTGAGAGAAAACATTCCCCCCACCTCCAACTAGCCGAACCTGCAGCATCTCAACCAGGATTCCTGGTCCTGTCTTCTTCCTGGGCATGAAACAAATGGCCTGTACTTCTCTACAATCTACTTAAGTTACTCATCCTTGTGTTACTGCACTCATCAGCAGCATTTAGCAGAGTCGATCCTTTCTTCCTGAAAGTCTATTCACAGCCCCCTCAATCCCCAGCCACTGTTGTGCCCCTTGAAGTACCTCCCAGAGAAGAGAAAAATGCTTTGGACAATTGCATATGAGTGGATGTGCAATGCCACATCTGAGCAGAAGCTTAAAGAACTGTTGCACATGAACATCATTTCCTCAGTTCAGGTGTGGCCTCCAGCCTGGATTCTGGAATAAAGACTTGGAAGGGAAGTGAAGCTGATGATAGTCCATCAGTGAGGTGCAACGTAAGAGAAAAAACTATGAAGCTTTCATATTGTAAGTCATTAAAATTTGGGTTTTGGGGGGATGTAATTCTACCCCCAGTCTCTCTCTCTCTCCTTCTATGTCTCTCTCTCTCTCTCTCTCTCATGCAAGTGCACACGTGCATGCTGCTTCTTTCCTCTTCTTCACTGTCTTCTCTCCCTCCTTCTCTTCATCCTTTTTTTTCTTCTAGTACGCTCGCTTCTCCTCTCTATCTACATTCATTGTGTTGGAAATGTGATTCAGTCTCACAACTGTAAATATCATCTACATGCTCATGTCTCCTGACCGTGTATCTCCAGTGTAGACCTCTCTCTTCATGTCCACACTACTGTACCAAGCTGTCTCTAAGACATCTATCTCTCCTTGGTTGTTCTTAACTTAAACAAAAGCAGTCTCCTAATTCCCTCTCCCTAAAGTGCTCCTCTCACGATCTCCCTGTTGTCAGCACATGGCAACGCCATTCTTCCAGTTACTGCGATCAAAGGCATTGAGACTGGCCATAAGTTGTCTCTTTCTCATTCATTCTGCATTCTAGGAATAATTGATTTGTTGGATCTTCCCTTAAAATATTCCCAGAATCTGGCCATGCCTCATCTATCAGTTCTCTGGTGAAGCCAGCATCCTCCTTTGAGTGTATTATTGCAAAAGCCACCTAAGTACCTCCCTAAATACACCCACAGCTCCTCAGAGCTCATTCTCCAACCAGAACTCAGGGTGATCTGACAAAAATGTAAGTCAAGGCTCTCATTTTCATGCTCAAAATTACATGGTGGGTTCCAGTATTCATCACTGAAAAGCTAAAGCCCTCTCATCGGCCTGATGTCCAGCACCTTTCTCATTCCCTCACTTCACCCTCATTTTGTCAACTCTAGCCCAACTGGTCTTCTCCATATTCCTTGGACACATCAAGGATTCTACAACTCCAGGGTCTTTGCACACACTGTTCCATCCTCATAGGAAACTCTTCTCTTACTTGCTTCAGATATCAGTATGCCCTCAATGACCACAGCAATTAAAATGATAATTGTGTGGGTCCATTCCTATTATTCCTTATCTACTTCATTCTGAATTATTTTTCTTCACAGCAGGAATCACGATCTGAAATACTCCAAAATCACTTCCTTATTCACTTAAATTCCATAAAGAAACATTGTCCACTGTGGTCTATTATTTCACTACAATTATCAGCACCTAGAAAAGTGCCCCGATCATAGTAGGTCCTCAATGAGTATTTGTTGAATGAATGATTGAATGCCTATGTTGAGCAATCAAGGAGCTCACAGATATGAGCTTGGAAAAAATAGGAATCACTATCCTATCTAGTCTTTAGTTGGATAATTAAACAGATACTTTATGAGTTGATAACAACAACAGAAATAAATTTCTGAAGTGCTAAATAATACAAACTGGTAAATACTAAACTTTTGAGTATGTGATCCTGAATTCTTAATGAAAAAAGCTCAAAACAACCACATGAAAAATCATGAACACTAGAAAGATTTTGGGAAAATAATATAACAATGATCATAAGGTTGACCATCTATGAGTGGGTAATAATGCTGGAAAAGAAACAGACAATAGCCTGGGGGTTGGAGACACAATAGGGAGTGGTGGGGAGTGTGACTATGGCAAAGTGAGTGCTGTGTCTGAAGGGAACAGCCGCACCTCATCCACAGTCACATATAGGCCCCATGTTCCCAAATCTCTTTGATGTTCAAAAGATGGCATGAATGTAAATTTTCATGTAAAAATTTACAACTTTTAAAGATGTCCAGAATTCTTACTTTTGTATACTTTACAGAGCAAGCAAATACACCTATGGGTTTGAAATGGTCCATCAGTCATGAAGATGTGATCTTTGTATTACGGTATTAAGGTACCATTATATTTATATTACTATTGACAGTGCCACTATATTTATTATGATGACTAACACTCCAAAAAATAGCTCCAAATGTAGATTAGATAAATGAATTAACTTACTAAAAAAATATGAATTGCATCTTGTCACTGATTCAGAAAATTGCTACGTAATCATAGCTACACAAAACAGAGGCAGGTGTAGTGGAGTATGCCTGTAGTCCCAGCTACTAAGAAGGCTGAGGTGGAAGTATCACTTAAGCCCAGGAATTCGAAGCTGCAATGAGCCATGATTGCACCACTGCACTCAGCCTGGGCAATTCTGATTTTTACAGCAAGCTCCTGCTGCAACACATATATATACAAAACAGGCAAGAATCAAGACCTATAATTAAAAAGGATGTCATAAAAAATGGCCCATCTACAAAATGATGACTACCCCTATGGGGTATGAGAACACTGTTTTCATCATCGTCATACACCCAGCACCTAGCCTGATGCCTGGCACTTATCTGGAACTCAAACATATATATAGACACACACACACATATACACACACACACACACACACATATATATTGCCTCAATGGTAGAAGAAATCTTGTGGTATATCAAAACCTACGTTTGAAAACATAATATTCTAGAATATACAAAATTATTTCTATTTGGATTACCCTATGACCAACATCCACTGCATTGTTGTGTCTCTGACAAAAAAAAAAAAGCGTTCTAGGTTCAATTCAGGTCTTTGAAATTGTCATTACGACATGGAAGGAGGGATGTGTTGAAACCAATAGGAAGCCAAAACTAAAAACACACCCTACCATGCAACAGACATGTCAGGCTCTCATGCAATGAAAACTGTTGGCAATTAAAAAAACCCAGACTGTTGGGGGTCTGCTTGCCCACAAGTGAACAATAACATACGGAGATGCAGGAAGATGTTGAGAGAGAATATTCGTGCAGCCAGAAGTAATTCCTCTGTGTGTGTGTGTGTGCGTGTGTGTGTGTGTGTGTTTAGACATCTGGCAAATGCCTCCTTTATTCTTACAGGAAGAGTGATGTTTCACAACTACTCCAGTCACAGAATTTTCCATGCCATCTTCTGAACAAGCTACCCCAATTCTGTTCTCTGTTCCTTTAATCAAAATATTTACCTATTTTGAAGTCGCTACACAAAATGGGAAATTCCTGGAGTGACAGATGGCAATGGAGTTGTCTGAGACTCAGGTGCATTTCGCAGGACAGTCAGGGGAGACAGAGCTTTCCACCTAGGTATTGTTCTTCTCTCCTCACTGTCTGAGCAGATCAATGCTTTTCCCATCTTCATTATTCCGAATGAAAAAGGTCATAGTGCAAAGCTAGGAAAGCCACATTCCAGGAATTTCTGGTAAAGCAGTGGAATTTTATGGCATTGAAAAGAATCAGGCTGGAGAAATCTCTCAGCACTCCTTCCCCTTCCCTAAGTGCTGAGTATTTATAACTGCACATGACCGTTTTCAGATAAGAGCCAGCCAGTGGATGGAAGTGACAGGGAGGGAGGAAACAATATAAAGTTCTTGGTTTAGAAATTAAAACTCGAGTTCCAAGGGCTCTTCACAGAGGGACCCTCTTTTCCCTCCAATTTACCCAGAGGCATTACATCGACAGGTAGGCCTTTATTTTTTGTTTTTTGGTTTTTTCTTGAGATGGAGTCACGCTCTGTCACCCAGGCTGGAGTGCAGTGGCCCCATCTCTGCTCACTGCAACCTCTGCCTCCCAGGTTCAAGTGATTCTCCTGCCTCAGTTTCCCAGGTAGCTGGGACTACAGCACACGCCACCATGCCCAAGTAGTGTTTGTATTTTTAGTAGAGATGGGGTTTCACCATGTTGACCAGGCTGGTCTTGAACTCCTCAGATGATTCACCTGCCTCGGCCTCCCAAAGTGCTGGGATTACAGGCATGAGCCACCACGCCAGGCAGAGAGGTGGGCTTTTGACTGGCGATTGGACTCTCGGTACCTTCCAAGATCTCTACTGGCCTCAAGAAAATAAAAGAACTCCCAAGAAATTTTTAAGAGCCAGTCAAAAAGCAAAGCACTTAAAACAAAAGGAACAAGGCCGGGTGTGGTGGCTCACGCCTGTAATCCCAGCACTTTGGGAGGCTGAGGCAGGCGGATCACCTGAGTCGGGAGTTCGAGACTAGCCTGACCAACATGGAGAACCCCTGTCTCTACTAAAAATACAAAATTAGCCAGGTGTGGTGGCGCATGCCTGTAATCCCAGCTACTAAGGAGGTTGAGGCAAGAGAATTGCTTAAACCTGGGAGGCGGAGGTTGCAGTGAGCCAAGATCGCGCCATTGCACTCCAGCCTGGGTGACAAGAGTGAAACTCTGTATCAAAAAAAAAAAAAAAAAAGGAACATCCTATATAAAAAAATAATAATAATAAAATGACCCAAGTAAACAAACTGGGATTCAAAAGAAGTAGATCCCTCCAATGGACAAAGAGACAATGATAGCAATATGAAGTTGGAACAAAGGGTTTCAAAGGAAGTCATGCGAGATACTGGGGAGGAGAAATGAAATTGTTGAACTGGAGACCACAAAGAACAGACTGAAATGGAAGGATACCCACAAACAATGCACATAGGAGCCAAAAGACAGAAAGACAATTTCGCAAAATGGATCTGGGATGAAAAATGGGGGGAAAACATCCTCCAAATGCTGAAGTATGGAAGATAGAAATAGAAGTGTTACCAGTCCTATAAAAAAAAAAAAAAAAGACCCAGAAAGATAACAAAGAGAAAAAGATTAGGAAGAATTACATTAGACAGAAAGGCTGAGAATTTCCCAGAATGAGAGAAAAAAAAAGGCTTAAAATTGAAAGTACTCACAAAGTAAATAATAGGTTGATTTAAAACAGAACAAAGCAAAAACAAATTCCAATTTTTGAGTACCTCAAACGTAAACAAAATATGTCTAATTTTTCCAATAAGAAAAAGCAGGCGATGTGCAAAGGAATGAAAACCAGGCTAATGGCAGAGCAACGCAGGATACCAAATGTAGTGGCTTCTCACCTCCAGCAAGTGCAAAGGAAAGAAAATCAGCCTGGATTTTATGTCCAGTGAAACTATCATTTAAATGATAGCTTAAATCCAAATCCACTTACATCACAGAAATCTTGACACAATGTATTTCTGCAAGGAGAGGAACCCAGAACACAGCAATATAATACGGGTAATGACAAAAAAATTATTCCGAAGAAACAATAATCTAAAATCACATTTTTATCACGATCTAGAGCCCAGATTCTCTTAGAATCTAACACAGTGTGGGGTGATTGAGAGAGAGAGATGCCAAAGAGTAGAGAAAATGCTAAATCAGTATCTTATACTGAGGAAAATTATGGATACTGAAAAGTTTGATAGCTAATAAGAAGAATAGATACATCCTCATTAAAATATAAGTGCAGCATAAAATGGCAAAAGAAGAGGGAAATTTGATGAATCCAAACTGTAAGAAGGAAAAAAAAAAACAGAAGAAAGAATATAATAATGAGGTCAGTAAAAGAAACTTTTAAAATTATATAATGGAAGTCAGGTAAAGCAAAAAATAAGTTAAAATGTAAAAAGCATGATTGATATAAAATGTCAGAAATGAAATCTATAAAAATGATAATTGCAGAAATAAAATTAGAATAAACAGATAAAATACTGATAAAAATACATTTAGCAATATATTGTTGAAAAGATAAATTTAAAATAAATGGATACATAAACTTGAAAATGAAGAGACTAAAAATTTTAAATACAAAACAAAATATAAATGAAAAAATATCACGGGAAGCAAATTTAGTATCAAACAAAAATCGTAAATGTCAAAAATGGATAATAAATACTAGAAGAGGAATTGAAGATGAAAAAGGTATAACTGACGCTTTCATGTAACATCCTAATAATAAAGCTTCAAAACATGTAAAAGGTATATAAGTACATTTTATACATACGTACTATATATATAACATAGTATATCCATATACATTAAATATATAAGATAAAGGAAAGGTAAGAAAAGATAAAATGTTACAAGAGAATAAAACACAACATTCTTGGAGTGATAAACTTAGGAGACAAAATGTAACTGACGATATAGGCCAGTTGCAATGGCCCATGCCTGTAATCCCAGCACTTTGGGAGGCCAAGGCGGGTGGATCACTTGAGGCCAGGAGTTGGAGATCAGCCTGGCCAACAAAGTGAAACCGCATCTCTATTAAAAATACAAAAGTTAGCTGGGCGTGGTGGTGTGCACCTGTAATCCCAGCTACTTGGAAGGCTGAGGCAGGAGAACCACTTGAAGCCAGAATGCCGAGGCTGCAGTGAGCCGAGATCATGCCACTGCACTCCAGCCTGAGCAACAGAACGAGACTCTGTCCCTTCCCCCCCACCCACCAAAATAAATAAGATATAGAAGACTGAAGTAACCCATCCATGTGATCTGGTGGGTATCTATGGAAACCTAAGCTCCTCAAAGCACACATTCTCACATATACACGTATATCTAAATTTGAATTTGTAAATATATCTATGTATGTGTATATGTGTCTATAGCTTTCAAGCACACACCGAACGTTTACGAAATCTGCCTTTCATAAAGAGTACTTTAAAGAAATAGCAGCATGCAGCACTATATTCTATCAGTCAACAGAATTAGAAATCAATAGTAAAAAGCATTCAAAATAATGATAGAACACTAAACATATATACATATATATACATATATATATGTTTGCATGTGTGTGTGCACATGCCTTTATGCTACAGTATAAACACAAAACAGTCGGAGTCCAGTGATAATTCAAATGTCACATGTGAAAATGTGTTGGATGGGACTGAAGAAGTGCTTAAAAGGGATAATTAAAACTTCAAATACCTTTACAAGGTAACAAGAAGAATTGGAAATAAACGAGCCATGGAGGCAAGTCAAGAAACAGGAAGAAGAGAAAACAGAATAAATCCAAATAAATCTAAAAATAGGATATGATCAATATAAGAGCAGAAATTAGTGAAACAGAGAAAAAACAGTTGAGCTAATTACCAAAATGAAAGCTAGTTTATTGAAAAGCTTAATAATATAAACAAACTTCTAGCAAGACTGACCAAGTAAGAGTGACAAATAATGAAAGCAGATAGTCTTTAAATAAAAAGAGGAAAATCATTTTTAAGATAACAAATAAAACAAAGTTATAAAAAATACAAAATACTATTTTAACAGTATAAGCCCTGGTATTAAAAAAGGAAATTGAAATAGTTGAGAAAAAAAAAAAGCAACTTTACACAAAGAAATAAACTAAAAGCTATTAGTAGTATTGAAAGAGTTACTAAAAATCTCCCACACAAAAACTCACCATCCAAGATAATTTTCACAAATATTTTAGTAATCCTACTTATTGAAGTTTTCTTCCGATAATATAAAATTAAAGAAAGCTACCCAAATCCTTTTGTATGGCTAGTTTAACATTCATATCAAAAGTATAGAGTGTACATCAGAAAATTATAAATAAAATTCATTTATGAATGTAGATGTAGACATCCTAAGTGAAATATTTACAAACCAAACTTAGTAAAATAGTAGCTATTCTTAGAATATACAATATATTCCACTATAATAGAAGAATGGCCATTTTTAAAAGGTTTCTTTTAAGATTAAAAATGTGTTATTTCCAAAATTGCGTATGTATTTAAAAATACATTAATTTTCCGAGCACATTAATTATAAGAGAAGAATCATATAACCAGCTGTAGAAATGTCAATTGATTATTTGGCAATAATCAATATTTATGAACAAAAGAAAACATTTTTAAAAACTTAGAAAAAACTGGGAATTGCAAGTAATTCATACTATCTGATAATGACTGCATGCTTAAAAATCTCTCCTCGACTGCATGCTTAAAAATCTCTCCTCAACGCTGCATTTACAAAAAAGATGTTAGACTCATTTCCTGTAAAATCATGAATGGGAACAAAAGTTTATACCAACAGTATTCATCCTTGCACTGGACGTCAATGGGCCATACCATGGTACAAGTTATAAAGGAAATGAAAATTACAAGTATTGAAAGGAAAGAGAGAAAATGGTCATTATTTGTAGATAATGTCACCATTTTTATGGAAACCATGTAATTTAACAGAAAAGCTACTAGAAATAATAGGGAATCCAAAAAGATGGCTGAACATATAATCAATAGACAAAAAAGATCGACATTCTTTTATACCAGGAGTAGAAAATGTAATTGACGATAACATTTGCAAAATAATAATAATAATTAATTAACACATAATGCTCAAAGTCTTTAATAAAGCTATGATTAGATCTCAACAAGTAAAGAACTATGCTTGTTTACAAATGAGATAACATGAGCTTGGAAGATGTTTATTTTTCCTCAAATCAACATTTAAATAGATACAATTCCCAGCAAAGACAGAAGAATGTTGCAGATTTTGATACATTGATTCCGTATTGTATATGAAAGAATAAATTCTACGAAAAGCAACGGGAATGTTGAAGATGAAAAATATATAGGCGTTTGTACTATTTGAGTCATACTTTATCTTGCAGGAATGGATCAGGAAATCAAGAGGACCAAATATAAAGCCCTTGGATTGGCTGATGTATATATGATGAATTTTAAAAGCTTGTACTATTTTTTGCGGGGTTGAGGGGGTTATCTGGCCCCTTCAAGATTTGCTTTTCCTCATCTCCACTCCTCTCTGCTGTGGAAGGTAAGTAAACAGGTTCACTCTTGCCTTCTGGCTGCTCCTGGGTTTCAGCCAAGGAAGACACTGGCAGATAATCTGGAGGACAGAAGGCGAGTAAGGCCTGTATATATGACCTCCAGTTCCCTCTAGTAGGTAGGTCCAGTTCAACCTCAGTGGGCATCAGCAACTTCACATAAGGGCTCCACTATCCTATGTTGGTGCCCTATATCCTGTCCCCATCTTTATTACATTTCTCAAGTTACATGCCATTTATCCCTATCGGCGTCCTGGCTGACACCACAAATCACTGGAAAAGAATACACTGTAGCTGGGAGTGGTGGCTCACGCCTGTAATCCGAGCACTTTGGGAGGCCAGGAGGGCGGATCACAAGGTCAGCAGTTTGAGACCAGCCTGGCCAACATGGTGAAACTCAGTATCTACTAAAATTACAAAAATTAGCTGGGCATTGTGGTGTGCGCCTGTAATCCTAGCTACTCAGTGGGCTAAGGTAGGAGAATCGCTTGAACCTGGGAGGCACAGGTTGCAGTAAGCCGAGGCCGCACCATTGCACTCCAGCATGGGCAACAGAGCAAGACTCTGTTTCCAAAAAAAAAAAAAAAGAAACATTGTTTCTTTCATGTGTCAAAAGCAATGTTCCCCTATTGGGGAAAAAAATAACATGAGATTCCTACCTCATTCTGTATATAAAAATAAACTCTGCATGGATTAAAAAATGTCTGTATGAACAATGAAATTCTGATACTTATAGAAAAATATGCAGGAAAATGTTGTGATAGTGGGGTAGAACAGGATTTCTTTAACAGGTACTACTTAGGAGAAACTGTTAGAAAGAAAAATATGCTGATGGCATTTTGCCACATTAAAACTAATGGTTTTGTTTCAATCAAAACCAGGAATGATGGGTGGGGGCCAGTAGGAGAAGCTATTTACAACATGTAAAACTCAAAATGGTTGAGTTTGTTTTTATTTTTTAGAGATGGGAGTTTTGCTATGTTGCCCCAGGCTGGTCTTGAACTCCTGAGCTCAAGAGATCCTCTGTCTCAGCCGTTTGAGTAGCTGAGACCACAGGTTGCACCACTGTGTCTGGCTTACGGTTGACTGTTTAAACCAGAGCATTCTCCCCTGTGTGCCTGTGTGTCCTCGATGGGTTATTAGGGAGTTGAAACGTGGGGCCCTACAAGGCTGGGATAGACTGAGACACACACCCCTAGCAACACCTTTTTACACCACTGTAAATAGTCTCAGCAGAGAATGTGCCAAGCTATCATTATCTTCTATTTTGTATAATATGCAATAAAACTGAGATGCACTAGAGTAAATAATACAAGGGAGCCCATAAGAAAATGACAGTCCAGTCCAGTAAAAAATGATATGAAGAAAATGTTTGTCTATAATACACTCTGAATGTTCCTCCATATCACTAAATATTATCCTGTAATGCCATTTTAACAGCTGGTATTCAATGCTTCTATTGTATCTCTAATTATGTAATGGATTCTATGTTGTTAAAAATATTGGTTACTTAATGCAGGAATAGAAAACAAAATATCACATGTTCTTGCTTATAAGTGGGAGCTAAACACTGAGTACACATGGACATAAATATGGGAACACTCCACACTAGGGACTACTAGAAGGGAAGGAAGACGGGGTCGTGGTTTGAAAAACTACCTATTGGGTACCATGCTCGATACCTGGGTAATGGAATCTATACCCCAACTTCAACATCACACGGTATTCCCATGTAGCAAAGCTGCACGTGTACCCCCGTGTCTAAAATAAAATTGAAATTTTTTTTTTTTTTTTGCTATCATAAAACACATAACAATGAACATCCATATATATGCATTCTTCTGCACTTTCCCAGTTACATCCTATGGGTAAAATTCTTTGAAGTGCAATATATTCCTGGCTCACATTTCAGGCATTTGTTTAATACTACACTACCTACTGCTGTGTAGTCTCCCGAAAAGATGTGTGACAATCTGTGTATCCTCCAGTACTGCATGAGTGGGCATTTCCCCCATCCACAGCTAACGGGGTGATAAATAACAGTGACTTTTAAGAGATGGAAGAGGAAATAATTTATAAAGTACCATGGCTGCAGAGAAAACTGCAGTCTCTCTTTCAAAGAGAAAGAAGAAACAACAGGTCTACCATCCATGCTGTGATTCACATAAATCTGACAGATAATTATTGTCAGCTACACTTTCTGTGTTGCTTTCTTTAGCAGTTTGGAAGAGCCAAGTGGAAGACACAACCCTTGCCAGTCAATAGAGTACTATTAGCCATGCACAGAGAAGGTCAGCAAGTCACTCCATGAAGCAGAAAAGGCTGGAAATCAGTGTGTGGGGCAGACAGTCCACATTGCAGGCAGGAGGTACCCTTGAGGTCTGAGCTGGCAGAGAAACTATACGAGAAACAAGCTTAGTTGGACCCTTCCATTGATGCTTGATTTTGCCTTATACATATTTCACTACCTAGAAAGACTAATAGGTATCCAATGTAATAGTATTTGCTCCAAAACATTAAATTCACCAATGTATGATTGCTTTTCAATAAGGGTTTCATGTGTCCTTGTTTTTGAAGAGTATCTCTCTTTCCATTATGTGATAATAAACAATATGTTTAAGAGTTTCATTTCTGTGCCAAAAAGAATGCTTTGCTTACTTCACGGGTCTCATACCAGGGCAGGCGGCAATTGAAGAAGTCAAAGCAAAATCATGTACCCATGTGCAAGCCAGAGTTTTATAGTGAAATGTTTAAAAAAAAAAAAAACTATTTTGGCTTAAATGCACAGTTTTCAATGTATATGCTAACTGTGGGGGAAAGAAAGATACCAAACCTTTTTTTTTTTTTTTTTTTTTTGAGACACAGTGTCTTGCTCTGTTGCCCGGGCTGGAGTGCAGTGATGTGATTACAGCTCACTGAAGCCTGGCCCTCCTGGGCTCAAGCGATCCTCCCACCTCAGCCTCCCCAGTCACTGAGACTACAGGTACGTGCCATCACACTCAGCTAATTTTTTAGGTTTTTTTTTTTGTAGAGATGGAGGTTTCGCCATGTTGCCCAGGCTGGTCTCATACTCCTGGGCTCAAGTGCTTCTCCTTCCTCAGCCTCTCAAAACACTGGGATTACAGGCATCAGCCACCAGGCTTGGCCCCAAATCTTTAAAATATTTCCTATGCCGCTTTTCTTTTTTAAAAATGCCAATCTTGATTGGATTTTCCCTCACTCCTTCATACAACAATGTTAGATATTTCACCATTTTGGCCCTCCACGCGAAACCCTCTGAAACCGAGAAAAGCCCCAGTGTAAATACAATTATTGTTGTTGTTGCTATAAAAAAAAGCCATCCATGGAGGTATAAAGCTTACCTAAAGCAAACATAATTTTGACACCAACCTTTCCTTTTTAAGACTGTGTGCTTTAACTTTTTCCTACTAAAACTCTGTTGCTAGTAGCATTAATTCTGTTTCATGCACTCACAATAAATCATAGAAGGCCCACTTTCCTGCCTCATAAAACTGGCAACAATGATGTTAATTGTGCATGAAAAATATATTAAAACTGTAAATCACCTCTGTTTTCGAGCAGGATGCAAGAAACAAATGTAAAGTAACAAATCAACTGCTGTTTCTTTTGCCCATATTTGGCCAGAGGCCATTATTTTAAAAACAAAAAATTACAGCCCACTTTCATCAATTAGGTCTTATTCTTTGGCTAATGAATCTAATCAAGAACATGTAAAATGTATCCCCAATCCCATGGTAATGACCACTGATTAATTTTGTTAATAGTGGTGGAAGGTTCTTTTTATGGTACATTCTTGGGAGTATTCATATATGTGGACAATTTTGTGCCAACCGTGTATAAAAGAACCGAAACATTTCTTTTTGATGCTTTCTTCTTACTATAATTATGGCATAGTGTTTGTTACTTCCTAATGGCTACAGCAAAATTCTGCTTTCTATTCCAAGCAATAGTAAATAGATGTTTTTCTGCAAAGATGAAAATATTATCTTTTATTTTTAAATATACCTATGGATACTCTTTTAGAGTCTTGCCATGCCAATCAATTTCAGAGAATACCACCGATAAATAATATTTTGCAGCCTAACTTAGAAAGCAGAAACAAACATAAACTGTATTTACCAAAAGACTATTCATGCATTAAAAAAAAAAAAAAAAGAAACTGGGACCAAGATCTCCTATCTTCCTTGTATATGTTACCCTCCCCTTCTTTAAATGTTCCATGTCTTGATAAACTAGCATGGCATGCTAATCATCTGATAAACTAATCCAATGGTCAACTTGTTCCATATCTAGTCCATTCTCACTTCTTTGATGGCTCTTGGAAATGAGATGGCCATATGCTAAATAAATAAGTCTTTGGTGTTCAGAAATTCAGGCAGTGTGCCAAGATAATATAGGGGCCAATCACCCCTCTGCAGAATAAATCAAATTACACCCTCTAGATGTCTGCTTAGGCTGAATCAAGCAAGTTAACAAATAACTGGCAGTCTCTGAGTCATTAATCTCAAAAGGCAAATCAAAGCTTGTCACTTTCCTGCTTAAAAATGTTCCTTCATGGGACTCCAGCTGTCAACATGATAATTCCCAAACAGGATCAATGAGATAATACATGCACACCAACATAGCTTTGGAGCACTTTGAGGATGGTCAAGAACTGTGCATTGTAGGACTTGTCCCTTTTCACTGTCCCATTGGTGCTCCGTTGCAATTTGGTGCCAAGCTGTCTGCACAAGCATTTGTTCAATCGCCCCACATTCTTCAGTGTTACCCCAGCACAACAATTTTCTCAGATTCTCTTCTTCTATAGGCTTCCATAGTCTACCTAATGTTTTGTATACTTCAGTACTGTTCACATTAGGGGCCAGATCATTCAGAGGGGTGGAGGCTGTCCTATGCATTGTAAGACGTCTAGTGGCATCCCTGGCCTCCATTCTTTAGTTCCCAGTAACACGCTCCACACTCACAAGGAACAAAAATGTCTTTCCACATTGCCAAATGTACCCTGGAAGCAAACCTGTCCCCTCCCCAAAGTTGAGAACCATTGATATACACTAGGAATTAAAAATTAAGTAAGACAATGCTTTGACTTAGAGCAGGGTTTCACAACATCAGCACTGTGGGCATTTCGGGGCTGGATGATTATGTTTGTTGTGAGGGCGGTACTGTGCACTGCAGGATGTTTAGCAGCATCCTCTGCCTCCTAGATGTCAGGAGCACACACTGCCCAGATTGGATAATCCAAAATATCTCCAGACATTGCTGACACCCCCTTGCCCAGTTGAATCTAGAATCAGCAAGTAAAAAACAATTACACATGTATGATATGGAGCCAAGTTTCTCAATATCAGAACGCTGACATTTTGGACTAGATAATTCTCTGCTGTATGAGTCATTCTTCCGCATTGTACGATGTTCAGCAGCATCTCTGGCCACCTCCCACTCCATGTCAGTAGCACCTCCCCAGTTGTGACAACCAACAATATCTCTAGACATTGTCAAATGTCCCTTACAGTGGATCCAAAATTGCTCTCAGTTAAGAATCTCTGCTCTGCCTAATAACATTCTTCCACATCTTCAAGATGCCATTGGAAATATCTCCACAACCGCTACACCCATCTGAGAGCTCCAGATAGAGTTGGCTGCCCTGTCTTCTCCCAACAACTTGGACTCATCCCTCCTTTATTCATCCTTGCCCCAGTCCAGCATCATTGCTCCCTGTAGGTCCCCAAGGTCATGTCAGTTCCTCAAGGCAGCCATTCAGACCTGTGGATCAGCAGCTAGAATACTTGGCTCACTGAGTGATGAGGGATGGTTGTGAGTTCTCCTAAGACGGTAAAAATGGAGACAGGAGGGCATTCATTGTGTCAAAAGCAGCAGTTGAGTTTCGAATATGGTAAGTTTGAAACGTCTCTAAGGTGGTTCTGTTTGTATGGAAACTGGGGGAGCAACTGAGATTGAGACATAGAAACAGACCATCACCACAATCATTATTATCACCATAAATTATCATCACAATTATTGTTATCTTCATTGCTATCATCATAACCATCACCATCATCATCACCGTCATCATCACCATCACCTTCGCCATCCTCATCACCATCATGATCAACATCACCATCACCATCATCATCTTCACCATCCTCACCATCATTATCAAAATCATCACCTTCACCATCCTCATCACCACCATCATCACCATCATCATTATCGCCATCATCATCACCATCATCACCATAACCACCATCATCATCACTATCACCATCACCATCTGCATCATCACCATCATAACCATCATCATCATCTAGTAGTAGTAGTGCATAATTGTATATATTTATTCATCTTTTGATTGATTGTGTTCTTTGGCCACTGGGCTGACAGTGTTTTGTTTACACTGATTTGATTTTAAAGATCTACAGCTAGTAATTCCTTGTTGCACATGCACCTCCTAATTTAACTGAACACATATATACTTTGCAACTATTTCATCTTGAAGGTCACTTCAGAAAATTATCTTGCATAAGCCATATGGAGCATGGTTTTGAAAACAGGCTTTTATCATTTTTTTCTAATTGGTTTTTAATGGCAGAAAGGAGTATCTGTTTACATGTGGATTAAAAAATATTTCATGTCCAATTGTCTGTTTCATGGATATGTACATATATAAAATTTTTGCCATCAATATCACCTCTAAGGTCACTAAAAGGCAAACTGTTGGAATCTATACCCAGATTTTGAGTCACTGGAAGCCTGGATAGAGCCCAGGAATCTGCATTTGGAAAAAATTCATAGCCAGTTTGAAAACAATTGCTGTCTGACATGGAACTTCTGTGCTCTTCCATTGATGTCTATATGGTAACTAGAAAATCCCCACGCGACTTCATGAAGTTAGTCCTTTACATCAGGGGTCAGAAAACTTTTTAAAATAAAGGGTAAGACAGTACATATTGTAGACTTTACAGGCCATATGGTCTCCTTGGCAACTACTCAACTTCACCTTTGTAGTGTGAAAGCAGACACAGACAACACTTAAATAAAAGGGCTTATTTGTGTTCCATTAAACCCTTTGGCAAAAACAGCAGTGTGATAGATTTAGTCTATGGGTTATGCTGTCCACCTTTGTTTCCCATCTCTAAAAGGAGGTCAGACCCCCTTTTAGCTAAATACATGTCCTGGTTGAGCTTCTCAGCGTTCATAAGAGCACATCTGTCAATATTCTCTCTAGCTCGACTGATGACTGAAGGATCCTGCCCTGCAATTAACTGACCATGCAGTGACTACACTTCATACACTTCATACGGTTGGCTGAGTGCAGGACTTCAAATTCACTGTCATTTGGTTTCTTTAACAACACTTAGCTAAGAGAATCGATATTAATGTCAGGCTCTAGATTTCAGCCTTGAACGTGCTCCTCTCTCTGTCTGAAATGACTCTCCTCCCAGCAATTTGGTCAGTTACTGATTCTACAAATTTCTCCTTAGTGCATTTTCACCCTCTCAGTCTGGGACACATGCTCCTCCCAGATGTTCTTACATCTTCCCAACTTGTTGCATCATTGCACTAATTACACTAAATGATGATTCCAGTTAGTTGTGCATTTTTCCCCGTATGGTCTGCAAGCAAAGTGATGGAACGACATTTAGCAAAGTGGCCGGACAATTAGAATAGGTTCAATAAATATTCACTGAGTGAATAAATAAATGAATAAACTACATGTTTGCTAATGCCTGGGGCCCATACGGAAGAAAACGTTAGCAAACAATCCAATGACACTTAATGTCATAAGGATGTTAGTGGTGCCTACGTGGACTTACAGAGCTGCACAAGAATTGAAGACCAGGCTGTATCACCAGCCTGAGAACTCACTCACAGCACAGTCTCACAAAGAAGTCTACTGAGCAGAAAGAGCAGGCTGACTGAGTAGGACCTCCTTTGCTTTTTGAAGAATTCCTTGTGAAAGAACTGGAAGCTCTTTTGTCAGCCGCTTGCCTAATGTCCTACAATGAAACTATTCCCAAACTTTCACCCTGCTAAAGGCTTAGGCTGAAATTTGGCCAAATTTATATTCACCAGATCAGCTCCCCAAATTGGCTTATCCTTCAGTAAACCTAACCTTTCAGTTATAACTCTTAAAAGAGATGGCAAAAACAGTATGTTATACCCAGTCCTAAACAGCCTAATTCATTTGAGGTCACGTTTCCCATCTGGCATTAAATCTCAGACTATCTCTGATTTGCTACCAGCTGACAGCTTCCAGACCCAGGAGTGTCCCAGGAGGGTGACTCCCAACACAGAACTGCCTGGATAACGTCCTAATAGAAATATCCTCATCTGTTCCTGTCACTTTATCTCTATATGTCACTAAGAGCGATAGCTGCTTACAAACCAACAACAACAGCAACTAATACACAGGTTTTCTCATTTCTGAATGTCCAAGTTCCTCTTTTTAGATGAAAAAAGGAAATATTCTAGGTAAGGTTTTGCCCCCAAGTTCATCTCCTCTTCCATGAAGCAGCCATGCCATTCTTTCTTGTTTGGTACTATTTGTAACATGAGCAATGACAATGGACACCAATGAGTTTTGCTTACCTAGCATTCCATTTTCTTCTGGGGAGCAATCTTACTTGCATCTACCCTAAGCCTATTGGACTTACCCAATCTCTTCCCAATTCTGAAGAGTACACATAACCCAAGCAGTCCATATCAATCCAAGTGTCTCCTTCCACTGGATACAGACATTGGTTGGCATGCAACTAAAATTAGGCCAATACACATAGTTGCAAAGACAATGTGCTTCTCTGAGAAAAGGATGATATACTAGGAAATGCTGTTGACTGCCTACTACCACACACGGACAGCCTCTCTAAGAAAGCCAAAAGAAGAAGAAACATGGCGCCAAAGTGCCAGGTTCCTAAGGGCAATGATTAGACCTGAGGACACCATTTTCAAAACTAAATGCACTGCTAGTAAATGGAACCCGCAAATCTCTTTTTTTCCCTTAAGTGAATTCAACCTGAATTTCTTTCACTCGCCAACTAATTGTTCCTAAGTAATTAAGGATTGTAAAATCTCAAAATATATATCCCTCCAATGGAGACATAATATCTATGTAGAAGTTGGGTTACAATCTGGCCAATTTAAAATCCATGCCTTTTTTTAGAGACAAGGTCTTGCTCTGTCTCCCAGGCTCATAGCTGCCATGAACTGTGATTGCAATGGCGCTATCATAGCTCACTGCAGCCTTGACCTCCTGGCCTCAAGCAATCCTCCCACCTCAGCCTCCCAAGGAGCTGGGATTACTGGTGTGAGCTACTGTGCTCAGCTGAAATCCTTGTTTTGCATATTGTGCCACATGAGTTATTGACTGCTATGTAACAACCACAAACTTAACAGCTTCAAGTGATGTATTTATTTTATGACAGTTTTTGCATATCAGGAATCCAGGCAGAACCTTAGCAGGGTCCAATGCTTTGAAGTCTCTCACTAATGAAGGTGTTGGTCTGAGCTGGGGTCTCATTTAAAGCTGAATGACTGAGGAAGATTCGCTTCCAAACTTATGTGGTTGTTGGCAGGATTCAATTCCCTGTGGACTGCTGGACTGAATGCCTCTGTTCCTTGCTGGCTGTTGTTTCAGAGGCAGCTCTGAGCTTCTTGCCATATGCACCTGTTCAACATGGCTGTTCTTTCATCAAAGCATGGAAACCAGGAATGCAATAAAAAGGGTATACTAGTAAGACACAATGTATATGCTTATGTAACATAATCATGGAAGTGGTGTTCCATTATCTCTATCATATTCCATGAGATAGAAGCAAATCCTATGTCCCACCTACACTCAAGGGGGAAGGACTTACACAAAGGCAGTATCTTTTACTTGGAAAATGCCAGCCTTGAGAGACTGGAATCCAAGACCTACTTCTCTGGTGAGCAGGGGAGATAGGACATAGTCTAAAGGCTAAAAATGTGTCAGGGGAGCTTTGCCCTGGACAGAGCAGTGGGTACTGAGACAGGATTTTATGAACCAGAAATGCAGACATCACCTCTTCTGGCTTCTGGCATTCTTAGGCAGCGTATCTATGCGGAATATACCTAATCCGGACTGCATTCATTTCTGGGGCTTTGTAACTAATTACCAAAAACTTGGTGACTAGAAACAACAAGAACGTATTGTCTCACTGTTCTGGGGCAGAGTCCAAAATTAAGATGATTCCTTCTAGAGGCTCTGAAGGAAAATCCATTTCATGCTTCTGTCTTGGATTGAGTTGTTCTTAGTTCCCTGTGGTTTCTAACAGTGTTCCCCAGCTTAGGGATGAATCACTTCAATGTTTGCTTCCATCCTCACATGGTGTTCTCCCTGTCTCTGTCTTTATCGTTGTGTCTCTTCTTATAAGGACACCAATTATATTGGGTTTAGGATCTTCTCTAACACAGTATGAACTCATCTTACCTTGATTACATTTGCAGAAACCCTATTTTCAGATAAGGTGGAATTCCTAGGCACCAGGAGTTAAGACATCAACATCTTTTTTGGGACACACAATTCAACCATAACACAAGTCAACTCAAAACCCATGCCAAGAGAAAACTTGACTACCTATGACGTGGCCTGTCAAAGTTTTTAAAACATAGATTCTAATCCATGCTCTGCAGTCTTAAAATAACAATATCAAATCTCAAAGATATTGATTCCTCTAACGTTAGGACCTCACAATACCTTCTCATAGCTACTCAACTTTAGATAATGATGATGGTGATGATTCTGATGATACTTTTGATGATGATAAGTAACTACAAAACCTTAAGTTGAATGAAATGCAAGAGGAAGCTCATTTTAACCTAAGTCTTAGAATAAGCTTTCCCTAATGATGAGCTCAGTTATTTTCCAACCCATGAACTGTAATTAATTTATTGGAAATGATTCCTTCTGCATTCAATCAAATTATAGACCACTGCATTTAAAAACAGGCAACCAGCTGCTTTCTCAAAACTATAAACCAATTAGTTTATTGGTCATTCTATCACACATGTATGCTGCCTTCCCTCCTTGTAACACCTCAGGGGCTTGGCATTTCAGGGAAACATGCAGTAAACAGGATCCTGGCTTGGCTGGTAATTGTTGTGCATTCAGCATCCAGTGGGAAAAACTGAGCTGCAGCAGCAAATGGCTTTGCCTTGCTTTATATGCTGACAGTTTGTCATAGGAAGTGGAGGTATCCTATTTCTTTTTAATTTCTAAGGCATATTATAAAATATATTACTGTTAAAATATTATAAAAACATGTGGCTTCCACCTCAATATATATAAGCCAAGAGTTTAATGCATTTGACAAAAAAAACTCACATAAACTCTGGGTGTATTCATAACATGTAATGTGATGCATGAGAATAGATGCTTCACACTGAGGAGGATGCTTGCAAAAGACCACCTAGAAGGAACATACTAACATGTTTTCTAAGACTTCCAAAGCTGTATATTAGGAGAGAAAGCAAACATTCCAAATTTCTTCAGCTCTGTTTGTAGATAGCGCTCAGGTAAATATTGCCAGCCCTTTCTGATAATGACATTAAAAACCTGTAAATGTCTTTATTGGTCAGGTTCAAAAGAAAAAAAAGGTGGGTGGCCAGGCACTACAGGTTCATTCATTTGTTCTATGCATTGAAGTATGTGATTCGTTCTTTTATCTCAAAAATGCTCTGGGTCTTCAAAGAGTTTACCATCTACTGGGGAGGGCAGGCTTGTAAAATGGTGATTAAATTCAACTTCTAGGAACTCGGGGAGGATACTTCATCTCTGCGTAGAGTATCAAAAGGTTAATGAACAGGGAACTACCGTATGGTGAAAGAGTTTTGGGTAAGTGACCCCAAAAGCTCCTTCTCCTTGGAAGATGTTATCATTCTGTGATTAAAGTCTAAGTTGATTCTATCATTTCCATCCAGGTAAATTTCCAGTATGATATTCAATACACCAAAATCCCCTCCTATAAAGCAAAACAAAAAAAAAGTATAAAATGCAAAGATCCTTGTAGAATGTGCGACGGTGAAATCTGTTCTCATTATTATCTGATTTTAGCTCAAAATGAAATAATTTGTTAACATTTTAATATTTTTGGGAAAGCTGGTTTTCTCTCTAAGGCTTACTTATCTATTTTTAAATTTAAACATTTTAGAAACATGCAAAATAGTATTATAACTTGATTTCATACTAGCTATCTGGATTAGTACAATTCCAATATAAAATTATGAAAGTACTTTACTAGATTAGAAATTTGAGGGAGACTGAAAGCTTTCGTATTAATGATTTAAACACCAGGTGATAAAATGTATATTTGAATTTGGTAAGAACTTTATTGTATAGTCTGCTAAGAAGAAAAGATAGGCATTAGAATTAGTTTGGATGGAATTCCATTTATGAACCCTCCAATGTCACAATGTAACAATGTAAAACATACCCAAGTGAGTACTTTGCCTGTTAAATTACAACATCGTTGCACCCTCCTCCAGTTTTGTCTTAGTTTTATCTCTCCCTTCTCCCCAATTTTGCATCTTTTATGTCTCTGTGCAGCTAAAGAAGCAATAAACGAGAACCTCGTTTTAGGAAACACAGACAGCATTTCCTCACTGCACAAACACGTGTTTACGCTCTGCATATTCACTCAAGGCAGGGTGCAAACCTCTCTCTCAAGGATCCATAGAAAGCATCCACTCTCAGATTTGCCTCCACTTTCTTTTCCCTGAAATCCCAAAACAGTCGCTGAAGACTTTGTACTTTTCATGAAATGTGGTTTAGTTGGGTCACATATCAATGGGGCTTTCCCACTTACTTTTCCAGCAGCAGATTTAGATCTCTCCGGATACCCACTTAGACTCACCCAAGGCCTTGTCTATGCTGATTGCAAATAATGATTTATTTACTAATAATTTTTAAATGAGTTACCTAAAATGGCTCTAAAGAAAATAAGGAATGGAAAAGAGAAAAAATACCCAAAGAGTCGAGATTGGAATTAGGAGATCAATAGTGTCATTGGCCTGACTGGAGGCTAAAGTCCATATGTGACAGGCAAATGGGACGTTAGGTGAATATTACATGTTCCCTTGTTGAGTGAATGACTGATTATGTCATAAAAGACAGAGAAGAGAGTAGAATGTAGCTGAAGACATTCATTGTAAGGAAGAAGAAAAGGAGTGTTCAAGAATCTACAATTTTCATATCTTGTTGAAACCCACCAGAAGAGCTCCTTTGCCTGAGATAAATCAGTACCTGCTGCATTCTTTATTTCTGATGGCAACAGGTACTTGCCCTGAGGTAAACTCGAGGACTGTGCAGACAACATGCACAGTAGACGAAGATGATGTCTGGCTTGAAGGAGACTTTGGGATGTTTGGGGTTTCAGAGGGGAAGAGGATATAGTTTAGGTGTTCTATAACTTGGCATTTCACAGTAACATATTTGATCTTAACTGAATTGTGGATATTTCATCTATGGGCTTTCCTTCAACAACATTCACACACAGACAAAAACACACACACACACACACACACACACACCCTCCACAGACCACAGACCAATGCCTACCTTCACCATCAAAAGTCATCATTGGATATGTAAAATCTAACAATGAAATGCTTCTCTTTTATTTCTTTTTTAGATACAGGGTCTCACTGTGTCACACAGACTGGAGTGCACTGCTGTGATCTCGGCTCACCATAGCCTACATCTCCCAAGCACGGGCAATCCTCCTGCCTCATCTCCTCAAGTAGCTGGGACTACAGGTCAGTGCCACCATGCCCAGCTAATTTTTTTTTTCCTGGTAGGAACAGGGTTTTGTCATGTTGCCCAGGGTGGTCTTAACTCCTGGACTCAAGCAATTCACCCACCTAGACCTCCCAAAGTGCTAGGATTACAAGAGCAAGCCACCACTTTCTAATTTGTGGAAATCTAGACCTGCTTCTCTGAACCTCAATCTAGAATATTAGATCGAAATAATAAGGTGGAGACTACACTGTCTCATCTTTGCTTTACTTTACCGGTAGCTATTGCACGAAGAGATCACTCTTTTGGAATTTTTCCCTCCAGTTCCCTTGCCTTTAAGTTGACTGTGTGATTTAGGTAGATCTGGTTTATTTACTGAGAGCAGATGTTTTTGATCTCACAAACTCTCTGTGGCTCTCAAATCTGGAGCTCATAACTTCTTGATTTCTGTTTGCAGTTTGGCTGTGACTGTACCAAGGAAAGGGGTGCTTAAACATAAAGACAGAATGTTAAACTAACTCATTATGAAAACAGCCTGGTTTAGGAGAAGCAACAAACAGCCTAACAAGATCAGATCTGCTCTCAACAAGGGTTTCCAGTACCCCACCCAGGCAAAGAATCTTCCAATGAAAGATAAAGTCATGGGATTAATATTCAATTAACATGACATCAAAGCCCTAATATGCACTAATGTTATCTATTTTATAATTATTTCTTATATAGTTGTTTACTCCCAAATCACAATAATTCTAAAAAAAAATTCATAGGATGTATAATCATATTACTCTTATTTTTAATAGTTGAGGACAATAAATATTTAAAAGGTTAAATGGCTTGGCTAGGCCAGGAGCGGTGGCTCACACCTGTAATCCCAGCACTTTGGGAGGCCAAGGCAGGAGGATCACCTGAAGTCAGGAGTTCAAGACTAGCCTGGCCAACATGGTGAAACCGCATCTCTACTAAAAATAGAAAAAATTAGCTGGGTGTGGTGGTGGGCACCTATAGTCCCAGGTACTCAGGAGGCTGAGGCAGGAGTAACCATTTGAACCTGAGTGGTGGAGGCTGCAGTGGGCAGAGATTATGCCACTGCACTCCAGCCTGAGTGACAGAGTGAGACTGTCTCAAACATAAAAAAATAAAATTTAAAAAAACAATAAATAATAAAAATAAATAGCTTCGCTAATAAATAACAGTGTTCAAACCAGCAATATTAATTGACAACGAATAAGACTACAACATCTTAGGAAGGAAGACTCCACAAATAAATAATGAGCTAATTGTTTTAAATGGCCAAATATTCCAGTGGACCAGTTGTACCTAAAGTTTCTATCTCTGACAATTTCCAAAAAAAATCTTATGATACGCACTATGTGAAAATTTGATTTTTAATAAATTCTAGGTAATCCGTATTTGTTCAAATTATGACAATAATCTAAATTGCAAATTGAATTGAATTAAAATTCATGTATTGGAAGATTATGTACATAAGGGAAAATGTTCTTTGCTAGGAAAAGATATTTCTTAATTATTCAAACAAGCATAATTCAGCCTACTAAATAGCATTATTCCAAACATATGTAATTTCTAAACCCTCAGTAAGATTATTACTCAGTATTCAAATACCTGAAAGCTTTTTGAGCTGGGGGGGAGAGACATGCTATCGGAAATCCACTCCAGTTTAACTGTGCTTACAAAAAATACTAAATACTTTTCAATTAGTCCGTGTCAAGGAGATCTTTATTTAATAATCTTTCGTAATTATCTTTACTTATAAGATATGTCTACACACTGTCAAACATCCAAATGACACATGAAAACTGGAGCAATTTAATTATTTTCACCTAGTTGCATGTTGATGTTGATTGGTTAAAACATCTGCCTCATTGTGTTAACAAATTTCATTTTTCACCTATATTTTGTGACTATATGCATACAATTGGACTTTCTGTGTCTAGACAACAAGAGAAAGAAAATTAATTTCTCTTTAATCTCACACACAAAGAATGGTGTTACTGCCTTTTGATGGTTTAAGAAACTTTTCCTAAAGAGTTAATTCTAATCCTTTCCTGGCGATTAATTTCTCTAATTCACATATGCTCAAAATCCATTTGATAACACAGGCTCAAAAGGACTAAAGTTAGGAATAAAGCAGAATGATAATAGTCAGCTCTTTTTAAAAATGTTATACCTCCCAAAATTTCCTTTTGTTAAATCCATACTAGAAACTGCCAGAAATGATGGGCTATTGGTCTTACGTCTTAAGCTTACCCCTCCACTACTACAACAGTTATGTCACAGACAATCAACATTTATGATGCCTAGATTCATCATACCAGACCCACTATGCACGTGCAGTTTCGCTGAAATTTTCGGGTTCCCTTTTCTGTTATTAATGATGCTGCACTGACATCAGATTACAGGGTGCTTGTATGTGCTGGCTACTAAGCACTTTATACGGATTAAAACCTTAAATCTCTCAGCCGCCTCTATTTTAGACATAAGGACACTGTGGCCCAAGCAAGCTAGGTCACTTGCCCATAATGACTGATCTGCTAAAGGGCTAAACTGTCATTCCAACTCCAGCAAACAAGTTTTGGCTGGAGGAGTAAACAAGGTGTACCTTGAAAAAGTCAGAGAATCACTTTGCTCAGAAGAGACCACATCTTAAGGTGTAGCTGGAAGGAGTGGGGAACCCAAAGGATTTTGTCAACAGTGTTTGTAAGTAGGAAATAAGACATGTAAAGGTGCAGCCACCATCTTGAGTGAAACTCTATGGAGACAGATGAGGAAAGAACAATTTGGATATTTTGTTATACGCCATTCAAAGCCATCTACTCTGGAAATGTTAAAGCTGCCTGAAAAAATTTTAAATGACCCTTTGATACCTTTCTGTGTCAAAACAATATTATCTTTTGAATATGCCATTTAGGACAATTTGCCATGAGGCTGTATTAACATGATGCAAAGTGTCACTGGACATAGTGGCTCACACCTGTAATCCCAGAACTCTGGAGTTTGAGATGAAAGGTTCACTTGAGGCTAGGGTTCTGGACTACTCTGGGCAACACAGGAAGGCTCAACTCTTTAAAAATTTAAAAATTAGCCAGTCATGGTGGCAGAAAATTGAAATGTAAATCTAATAGGGGATTTTTTTCATTGTTTATTTTTTTAAAAATTTGCCATCATTTGGGCCCCTGTAGTCCCAGCTACTTGGGAGGCTGAGGCAGGAGAATGGCGTGAACCCGGGAGGCGGAGCTTGCAGTGAGCTGATATGGCGCCACTGCACTCCAGCCTGGGCGACAGAGTAAGACTCAGTCTCAAAAAAAAAAAAAAAAAAAAAAAAAAATCTGCCCCCATTTCCTAATTTGCAGACACCTGGACATGCTTCTTCTCTGAACCTCAATATAGTAGTCTCAGCCTATATAGTCCCAGACACTCAGGAGGCTGAGGTTGGGGGATCACTTGCGCCCAGGAGTTTGAGGCTGCAAACTATGAGCTATGCCTGTGCCACTGCACTACAGCCTGGGCCATAGTGCAAGACCCCAGTCAGAGACGGGGTACCTATCTCTCAAATTTTTAAAAAGTAAAGTTTTAAAAATCTGAAAAAATGTCTGCCCTAAAATAAGAATTGATATGATCTCCTTGGCATGCTTGAGCAAAGTAGAAAGCTCTAAGTGCCCAAGGGCGTTTTCAACTAGAAATTCTTGGAAGTAAAATCCCAGAATGGAGAGGGGTCCAGAAGGCCCGAAAACAACCAACTTCAGTGACTCTGAACTTTTGTTTTCAGAGTAATACTTCACTATGAATTTCAAATAATATTACAGGGTGATAAAACTCTTCCTTAGTTTTCTATTACCACTAGGACAAATCTGCACAAACTTAGTAAGCTTGGAACAGCACGCATTTACTCTTTTACAGTTCTAAGGTCAGAGTTTCTTCCATGGGGCTAGAATCAAGGTGTCAGCAGGGCTTTCGGGCTCCTTTCTGGAAGCTCTAAGGAAGAATCTGTTTCTCCATCTCTTCCGGCTCCTAGAGGCTGCCGCCTGTATTCCTTTCTCCTGGCTCTTACATATTCAAAGTCAGCAATGTCCAGGTATCTCTTTCTCACATTGCTTTACACCAACTCTGATCTCCTCTTGAGTGTTCTGCATCCACAGTGGAGGGTCTCTGTTAATATATATGAGAATCCAGGATAGATTCTCCCTATTGGAAGATCTGCTGATTAGCAAACATAATTCAATCGGCAACCTTAATTCCCCTTTGCCATGTGAAGTCATTATTTAAGGCAGAGTACTGAAGAAGTCAGGTGCCATGCCTAGTAACCTATTCCCAGGTTCCAGGAAAGAGCGAGTTGGTTGGGGGGGCGAGGGGATGCTTGCACATATCTCAGGGACCATGACTTTTCTGCCTACAAGTACCTATCTCTCAAAATTTGGAATGCTTGTGTATCCTGCAATCTCAGCCTCTAAGGCATGTCTGGCATATAATCGATGCTCAAAAATATTTTGGACAGTGAAGTAGTGCCTGCTCATTCCAGACACCTTGTGGTGAGAACTATCCTTCGCCCCCTGCCAACTGGTGTACCCAAGAACAGCCCAGTTTTATCTCTTCTTACTCCTGAGTCAAGTGGGCCAATCAAAACCCTGCCCTGGGATTTTTAGTATGGAATCACGGAACTTTGTCCCTCACTGGTGGTAGTGACAAAAACAAAATGCAACTAACAAAAACTGCAGAGAACCCTCTTACCGCCATTTAAAGCAAGCCTATTTCCAGAAATAAGCAAAGAACCAGACATGAAGATTGGTGATATCCTTGGATTCATTGCTTCCAGGTGCCTCTAAAGTCTAGCTGCATCCCTGCCATTCTCTCAATCTGATTTCTCAACTTTTACAGTAAGTTTGGATACTCCATAGCCCTTCTAATAAATTTCCATTTTTTTCCCTCAAAACCAGATTAAGGCTAGGTTGCCTTCTACCATTTGAACACAAACATCTCTTGACTAATGGAGAATGCCAGAAAAGTTTGTAAGACCCTCAGAAAAGATGGGAGCTATTGAAGGATGAAAACCAAGCTATAAATTATATCTTGAATTAGATCCAGTGCTATCTATAAGAGAAGTGAATGCATTTGTTTTTTAAAAGCGCTAGCAAAGCCGGTTGACTTTCCAGCTTCTTTCCCTGTTGTTCTCCTGCCACCCTTTCAACTTAGGTAGCTTGTCTACCCTAGGAAGTGTTAGGGTCAGCAGCTGTGGATAACATTAAAAAGTTTATGGGCCCAGTGCAATGGCTTATGCTGGTAATCCCAGCATTTTGGGAGGCCGAGGTGGGAGGATCACTTGAGCCTAAGACCAGTCGGAGCAACATAGTGACACCCCATCTCTACAGAAACTAAAAAGGTTAGCCAGGCATGGCGGAGTGCAGCAGCTACTCAGGAAGCTGAGATGGAAGCATCCCTTGAGCCCAGGAGGTCGAGGCTGCAGTAGCTATAAGTGCACCACTGTACTTCAGCCTGGATGACAGAGCGAGACCCTATTTCTAAAAGGAAAGAAAAAAAGAACTTTTATGATATGGCACTGCCAGAAACAGCCCATGCTAAAGCAGAGATTCTGTTACCATGCCACACTTAACGCCCAAGTAGTAACAACAGCAACAAGTGACACCAAGCTGCTTAACGCAGATGTGTGTGTTCAAATGTTCCATTCATCAGATGCTTTCGTAGATGAATCCCTTCCATCGCCCATATATTCTTCATGGCACAGCTCAACCACTTACAGCTTCCATCAAATTTTTCTCAAAAAATAGCTTGTCCCTGAGCTGTCACAGAGCTTTCTTTGTTCCCTAACAAGGATGCTCTGGCTTATTATCTACCTTTAGGTTTATTAACTGTGCGAACTCCTACAGGTCATTGTCCATGCATTGTCCATGTCGTGTCTGTCTATATTTCATCACAAAGCTCCAGGCTTTCACCAAATAGTGGCAAATAGTAATCGTGGCAAGCTTACTTAAGTCATAGTATTCAAAGTGTCAGGTGTCATCTTGGGGGAAAAAGACGATAGAGACACCTTGCATTCAATCATCTGTTGTTTTTTAATATCTCACTTTTTCAATTGTATTGCTAGCAAAAAAAAAAAACCCAGAATTTCACTTTCCTAGAAATCATAATGGCATTTGCTATTATGCTACAATGAAAATACAATGATAATGCCTGGTGTTTTGTTTTGTTTTGTTTTGTTTTGAGAGGGATTCTCACTCTGTCACCCAGGCTGGAGTGCAGTGGTGCGATCTCGGCTCACTGTATCCTCCTTCCACCTCTCCAATTCAAGTGATTCTCCCGCCTCAGCCTCCTGAGTAGCGGGGATTACAGGCATGTACCACCACACCCAGCTAATTTTGTGTATTTTTAGTAAAGACGGGGCTTCACCGTATTCGCCAGGCTGGTCAGAAACTCCTGACCTCAAGTGATCCACCCACCTCGGCCTCCTAAAGATTAGAGGTATGAGCCACCGCACCTGGGCAATAATGACTTTCATTTATATTTTTCTTTATATTTCCCAGTGTTTTTAGTCCCATGATGGAGAATGGAAGGGCTTCTTGCCCCTGAAATCTTTCAAAAATAAAACCTGGCTGGGCGCGGTGGCTCACGCCTGTAATGCCAGCTCTTTGGGAGGCCAAGGCCGGCAGATCACAAGGTCAGGAGATCGAGACCATCCTGGCTAACACGGTGAAACCTCGTCTCTACTAAAAATACAAAAAACTAGCCAGGCGTGGTGGCGGGCGCCTATAGTCCCAGCTACTCGGAGTCTGAGGCAGGAGAATGGTGTGAACCCGGGAGGCGGAGCTTGCAGTGAGCCGAGATCACGCCACTGCACTCCAGCCTGGGCGACAGAATGAGACTCCATCTCAAAAAAAAAAAAAGGAGTAAGACCTTAAGATGTATGTCCAAGGATTCAGAGAGAAAGTACAGGTATAGGTCACTCAGGAAGTGCTTCCTTGGCTCTGTCCATTCCCCAAGGCAACCTGGACTCACTTGTGGCTCTTTCTCCTCCAGGATTTACATTTAATACGACAGCTTGCCTGAGCAACTCCTTCAAAATGGGTCTTTTATTTTTCCCTTACTTTTTAGCCTCACTTCTAAATAATACCATGGGTTCTCATCAAAAACCTGAAGTGTGTCCATAGCTCATGTTTCTGTGTTCAGTCTCCTTTGTGAGCAAGAGGAATCACCAATTGTAGTGCCATCCCCTCATGTATGAACTGATGTGGACTTAGTATGTGAGATCGGAACTTCTCAGCTTGACTTTCACAATTTGTGTTTAATCAAGCTACCAAGCCATATTCTGCATGGCTTCCTCAAAGTAGTCACTCAGTCACTCTCTCTCTGCTCGCGCTCTCTCTCTCTCTCTGTCACACACACACACAAACACACACACACACACCATGCAGATTCTGTCATTCAGTCTCCAACTGCTCCTTGTCAACAATGGCCCATGTGTCCTACTAGAGCTTCCGACTGGCTTGACTGATTTTGACCTTATTTTAGCACCTATCAAAAGGTTAAATATGCAATTCAAGTTAATTAGTCTGTCGTCTAACAACAAAGAGAAAGTAATAACCTATGAACATTTAAATAAAGAAATTTGTAAGATAGGAAATAGTTATAAAGACCAAGCCTAAGTTTAGTAGATCATGATGCAAGTTTAAACAAAAAGACTCACCTTCAGCAAGACCTGATTTATTTATTATAAAAAGTATTGCTTTCTAAAGAAAAAAATATATATGTTTCATAAACTATTGTACTATGAAGAAATTTCCAACACTTTTCCTCATGCAAGTTATTTCTTAAATGTAAGGATAAGTATGTACCTAAAATAAAGTCTATTTTTGTATTTTTAATACACCTACACATTTTATGAAAGTGGAAACGTAGAAATTTGAGCCATTCTGATCAAGGCAGAAAGACAAAGCTAAACAAAAAAAAGTAGATTTGTTGTTGTTGTTTAGATTTGTCTTTCTGGCTTGATCAGACTGGTCAGAGTGGAATTTTAAATTCCAAATAATAATATTGCTGTCTATCCTGCTAAATAAAAGCATTGATCTGAATTAAGAAACTGTCTAAGGGAAGGCCTTTGGAGAGAATCAGCATGATGTCAACATTTCAATATGCTGTTGTGGATGTGGAGTTCATTCATTTAGTGAATAACCAATAATTAAATATCTAAAGCTCTGCATTGGTACTTTTTTTTTTTTTTTTTTTTTTGAGATGGAGTCTTGCTATGTTGCCAGGCTGGAGTGCAATGGTGCCATCTTGGCTCACTGCAACCTCTGCCTCCTGGGTTCAAGCGATTCTCCCGCCTCAGCCTCCCGAGTAGCTGGGATTACAGACCCGCGTCACCATGCCCAGCTAATTTTTGTATTTTTAGTAGAGATGGGGTTTCGCCATGTTAGCCAGGATGGTCTCAATCTTCTGACCTCATGATCTGCCTGCCTCGGCCTCCCAAAAGTGCTGGGATTACAGCCGTGAGCCACCACGCCCCGCCTGCACTGCTTCTTGGTTGACAGAGTTAAGAAAACAAGCAAGCAACCAAAAACAAAAACTCCTAACCCAATCGGCTGTGATTTATGGACTGTACAAACATGCAGGGCTGTAGCTTTGAACTCTCACCAGCAAAATTCTAAGGTTGACACATAGTGGGGAGATCGCTTCTACTTTTTCAGTCACTATTAGATTTCTGATTCCCTTGTCAAGATCATATGTGCATAATGCTTCAAAAAGCCTAAAGAACGAAACAAGTGGAACTGGGTTTATTATCAGGTTTGGGTTACTTTCTCACTGAATAGCATTTTTCACATATTTACATTCCTCGAATTTTAATTCAATACTGAATCACAATGAAACGGCCACACTGTTTGTGGTCTCCAGCCACACAATTGTACATACAGGGCTCTGCAGTCAGGGAGGCTATTGATTGTTTCTCATGGGTGGCCTCATTCTGTCCAACTCCTATATGAGGCGGCCTTCTATTTGAAGTGCATTCATTGTTGCCAAGGCTAGCTCTATAAAATCACCAGACTCTAGCACATCCAAGGTATTATGAAAGCAATTTTAACCCTTTGTCCTGTTTTCGGGGTTTCCTCCCCATTTTTGTCTTCCTTTCTTTTTGGTTTTTGTTTGAATAGTTCGTTATGAGAAAGATATCAACCCAGGTGGCTGCTCAAATGAGAACCCTAATTGCTTTTGAGAGCTCTTATTCATGTCACATACACACAAAGAGGGACTGTTAGGCACGGAGACAGCTCAGAGCACCCCATGGAAGTACAGCGTCCAAATGTCAGTTTAACTCCTTGAATCACATTCAGACCTGGACTTTATGAGATAATTGTGAGGTCTGTCACCATAACGACAAGGGCAATATGCCAGAAACCACTAATATAATGAAGCAGAGTCCTTTAATTTCTTTCTCTGGGCTGTTCTTTGTAATCTCAATGACAATTTGTAATCTCATTGACACACAACCCTGGTCTGGTTTTTCATGACACTCTAACTTAGACTATCTGGCATTTATATGGAAAAAGAGTCATCTGATAGATGCAATACAATTTTGGAGATCATTGGATTAATGTTGTTGTTTATTTAGTATTTTCAGCCAAATCTTACTGAAAAAATGTTTTCCAGGGATTGAAGTTAATAAAAAAAAAAAAGGAAGAAGAAGAAATTTATCCATAAAAGAAATTTATCACACTCTCCACGAAGAACGTTATACAAAGGACACACTCTAGTTTCTACATTAGATACATCTATCATTCCCACAAATTAACTTCCTTTCTTCCTTTCTTTCCAGGTATATTTTATTCTCTGTTGTTTCTCTCCTCATATGGCATATGGAAATGCTAACTGGGAAATGTGATAGTACTGTGGCATACTTTAGTCTGGTTATTCTTCCTAGGAAATCTGAATTTGAAATCTATAGACATAAAACTACTCATGTTTTACTAACATTAGGTTAACATATTAAATGTTATTGTGTCTACAGACTTTCATTGTTGTTTTACTAAAAAAAGGAAATTTTTAAAAATACAAACGTGCTCATCTCTAATGTAGCTAGAATCATCTGACTACATTTTGCCATTTGATTGCAGCAAATATTGGAAGAAAAGAACATCCAAATTTATGTTAAGAAAACGGATTCTAAACAATGAAATCCAACCATTGTATGAACTATCCCCTGCTTGTATATTAACCATTATCAAGTTTTTCTTTGAAAATTCAAAAAAGTTGCTAATATCTGAAGTCATTAAGGCAGAAAGAACCATTTTCTCTATCTTTCAGTTTGCAAACTGGAACATAATAGTGTACTTAATTCTATTATTTTTCTATAGACTCATTCCTTTACAGATGATTCAGGTATAACATGCAACATTATATGCTCATATTTATTTTCATCTGCAAATAAGCATTATAAAAAGTTAAGAAGGCAATATATGAAAATAATTAAAGTCATTTTTTATAGTTTTCTCTAGCCAGTAGATGGCCCAATATATACAAGTGGAACACGTGATACGTTGTTGCAAGAACTGCATTTGTAATATGAAAAATAAATTAAAATAAACGGGTTATAGAAAAGATCATGCACGAGACACTATAAAACCCTCCTGGCAAATGTGTCCACACCCTGCCCAAGAGGTATTGTTTTCTGTTCCAATGAGGTACTCACCATCTTCCGTGGGCACGTAGATGTTTAAGTAAAGGCAGTCTTCATTTTGATCTTGAACATAGGTCATCAAAGTATCCAAATTGGCAGTAAACCAGATGGGCAGCATGTCATGCAATAAGGATCTCTCATCCAGGTGCTGGGGGCACACAGCAGCAAACTGAGTAGTATTTCGGATGCCAGTCCAGGAGGATGGGGGTTCTGGGGGCTGAAACCGCCTCTCTCCAGTGGGGGGTGAGGCATAGGGGACCCCTAAGTACTGTTCCACTGGACCCAAGATCTCACTGGGTAACGGTGTTTTTAGGCCCCGGATTTTGCCATAATTTGTGTTGACAACTGGATACTGTGCTTGGCTGTCAATGAGGGTGAATTTGATGGCAAGAGCAGTTATCCACAGGAGGACATTGGAGTTTAACATGACGCAGACTGGGGTGAACAACAGAGGAAGCCATAACAGTCCCTGGGGCCGCGACATGGTTCAAATCTGCATCCACATCCGCAGCTGTCCCAGTGATGTGGCTCCAAGGAGACAAAGCCCAGAGGCGAGCCTGCAGAGAGATAGGGCTTTCCAGGGAGCAGAAGACCTGGGAGAGACTCTCAGACTGATCACAGACAGAGCCTGAGGTTAAGAACAAGCACAGCGGTTTTCTTGGCAGCCCATTGCCAGGGGGCAGCCCTCCCTTAATTCTGAAACTGGATTCCAGCAACTGCAATGCTCCAAGGAAGCTGTGACCATCTAACACCTCCAGGGACAATTTCTTATGAAAACTCCAAGGCAGCCTAAAAGAGGAAGAAAGCAGACAAGAATAATGAAGCCATACAATGACCATCTAGAACACTGGCTGGCTCTTCCATGAAATCCACAACATCTCTCTATGAAATTCCTATTCATTTGTATAGGAATGTATATAGTGCCATCTCCACATAGTAGGCAAGAGCAAGAACATCAGCTGTCTTTATTTGTTTTTTGTTTTTTTTTTTCAGAGATGGTGTCTTGCTATATTGTCCAAGCTGCAATGCAGTAGTGCAATCATAGTTCACTGCAGCCTCCAACTCCTGGGCTCAACCCATCCTCCTGCCTCATCCTCCCGAGTAGCTGGGACTACAGGTATGCACCACTATGTCCGGCTAATTCATTGGATTTTTTTTGTAGACGTCGGGTCTCCCTATGTTGTCCAGCCTGGCCTCAAGGGATCCTCCCCCTCAACCTTTCAAAGTGTTGGGATTATGGACATGAGTCACCATGCCTAGCAGCCACCACTTGTCTTAATTCCTGCTGTACATCCTATCACCATGAACAATGCCTGACATTTAGAAAACATTAAACAAATCTGTGTTGAATGAACAAACAGATGTTCAAGAGTTATACGGGTTGTGCAGATTATGGTAACGACACCTCCCAGTTTTGCTATTGTTTACCAGACTGGTTATCAATACCTGGGTACTTCCAAAACACTGTTTCTCAAATGTTTAAGGAAACTGTCACATTTTCCTAAGGAGACATGCATGGAGCTCTAAAAGTTTTCCAGTAGGAGGAAAATGGAAGCATGCATCCAAGTCAATCTGGCATCATGATGTGGATATTTATCAGGTCACAAAGGGAACATCATCAAACGAAAAGAGCGTAGACTTTGGACACAAATTCTCCTTGGTCTGGTCAAGCGCATATATATTTAGGCTACATACTTCACTGCTCTGAATCTCAGCTTCCTTGTAAAAAAACTATACAAGATGGTGCATTTCAAATACATGCTGTAGTGCTAGTCCCTGAAGACTTCATTCATAATTAAAAGTGTTGATACAATTATCCTGACTTTCCAGTAATCCATTGCATGCCTTAGAGGGTATCCTCTTCACTCTTCAGCCCATTTAAAAAGCTGAGGCTACATTTGAGTTACTTTCCCCGTGAGCCTGGAGTCAACTTTTAAAGGGTAACCACCTCAGTTTGTCTCTACATGGATAATATGACTATCCCTAGAGAAATCGCTGCTCCTGTGACAATAAAAGAATGCTGTGCAGCAATGGACAGTATGTTAAATGACCCCCTAATAACGGAAAACATTTCACTAGGTGTCACAAGGAGGGTGCCTTTAGAGAGTTCTTCATCTCAAAGTACGCAAATGTGTTTCTAAGGATTTTGTGGGTTATTCGGAGCATTTGCATCAAAAAATAATTATCCGTTTCATTTAAGTAAGCAATTGAACAGAATACATCACATGGCTTTTTTTTTTTTTTAAATAAAACATATTGGAGCTGGATCTGTCACAGAACAATAATACCAACAGGGGGAAATTCCATAGTACATGACATCCTGGGAAAAGTTCACCAGAGATGGATGAAAATGCACTGAAAATCTGGATTGTAACTTTGAAAGTGACAAGTAGCATCTCACCACATGGCTGATTTAGGTGTTTGCTTCTATCTTTGAATTCTACTGTAGACAACATTTGGATGTCTGCCATACAGCAATCCCATTTCTGATAATTAAGAGACAGACAAGAAAAACAAAGAGGTGATGTTGTGTTTGGTTGATTCTTTCCTGAAAGATTTTTAACTAGAGGTAGCTGTTACTTTCAGAGCCTTCCCCAGGAGAATAGGTGAAATCATCAACTTTTTTTAAAACTTTTATTTTGGCTTCAGGGGTAGGTGTGCAAGTTTGCCATACAGGTAAACTTTTGTCACAGGGGTTAGTTGTACTGATTATTTCATCACCCAGGTACTAGGCCTAGTACCCAATAAATATTTTTCCTAATCCTCTACCTCCTCCCACTGCCCACCCTCCAATATGCTCCTTTTTCTATTGTTTCCTTCTTTGTGTTCATGAGTTCTCATCTTTAGCTCCCACTTGTAAGTGGGAATATGCAGTATGTGGTTTACTTTTCCTGGATTAGTTTGCTAAGGATAATAGTCTCCGCTTCCATCCATGATCCTGCAAAGGACATAATCTCGTTCTTTTTTATCACTACATAGTATTCTATGGCATATATGAACCATATTTTCTTTATCCAATCTACCACTGATGGGCCTTTAGGTTGATTCCATGTCTTTGCTGTTGTGAGCAGTGGGGCCATCAACTTGTAATTCAGATGAACCTGAGTCCTGGGATGCTACCTCTGTGAGCTAAGGGAAGCAAGTCAACCTCTGCAGACTGCAAAAAGGTAAAATGGTGTGTTCCACCTGGTTCATGGAGCTGTGCAGAGCAGGAAGGGAGCCTACAGGCAAAAGTTGAAGAGCACAGAAGATGCCCAGTCAACATACACAACATGCTGCAATGTTCAACACAGACCTGCCCAAAAGATTCCTGGGTACAGAGACACAAGGTGCTATCAACTCACTGTTAGTGCTGAGTAGGCTGACAGCAGGTCATTCAAATTCTTTAGGACTCACTTTACCAGTCTACTATTTGGGATTTTACATGCTAGAACACTTAGTCCCACGTAGCTGTAAAGTATTTGGTTTTACATACTATCTCATTTAATCCCAAGTATTTAAAATCTACTTGGGACTAAATGAGATAGTATGTATCCTCAAGGTATTGCACAGTCCCTGAAACACAGAGCTCAGTAAGTGTAGAATTCAGTGGGTGGACTTCTTCCAAGGTATATAAAGTTAGTTCCATGAGGAATTCCAGCCCACGTCTTCAAGTCTCAAACTCAATGTGAATGAGACTATGAGCCACATATTGGTTATGACTGATCCAGCTGTATGATCAAATCCCTCCTCTGTCTAAATCTGCATCCCACAAGGTCCTGATGGGCAGTGAGCGATTATGAAGCAGCAGCAACCTAAGACGACGGGCCCAAGGGCATCTGTCCACTTACTAGTTCTAGATCGGGCATTCACAATATTCACAGGTTGAGAGCTATCTTTTTTTACTCCCTCGTTTTTTGAAATTTGGCTAATTTGCACAAAATTACTATAATCTAAAGCCCAAGTATTTTGCAGTATCCCTGACCTCTACTCACTAGACGAAAGTGGCACCTCCTACCCAGTTTTAACTATGGAAAATGTCTGTAGATAGTACTAGATAGCCCGGGGGCCAAAACCACCCTCAAGTGAGAATTACTGGTTTAAACCATCAAGTATAAAATTATAGTGGCTGTGTAAATGATTAAGTATCAGTAGGTATATTTAGCGAATATAACTAGTGCTGTCATGTACGTGTGTGTGTGTAAATATAGTTACATCCAAAAAATTGGCAACTTGTAAATTTCTAGCATTACAAGCAATGTTGATATTGAAGGTATCAATATTTCTTACTGATATCAATCAAATGTACATTATCATCATTAAAGAATCACTGTAAATTTAACCAACCTATATCCTTGTGGGCAAAATAATAAAAGATCTCCCATGTGAGTTTCAAACACTGAAAAGGATTTCACAAAGGATGAAACGTGGTTATTGATAGTTATTCATAAATAGGTAGATTTTTAATATTCCTAAGATAAAGAGGATATACTACAAAATGAATTCTAAAATTTTTAATGGATAAAAAATGTTAATAAAAAAGGTGAAAACTAACTTCATTAAATATATACATATACTTTGGGAGTGAAGAAGGGCTATATAGCATTTATTCTCTGCAAAGACTGCATAAAATAATATCTCAGAAACGCATTTTGACTGATTTATAACTTGATTGGGTATTTTAAATGATTCTCTGCAGGGCAGTTATTCTGACTCAGGTTGCAATTAAGGCAAGGCTCGCACTATTAGGCCTATCAGAATTTAAAGTGTTCAGAATAAAAATTGTAATACATTTCTCCCCAAAGTATGCATTCCTTAAATTGAGATTGGTTTAATTGGAAGATACATATTTAATTAAGGTGAGCCCTGATAACAGGTATTTTGGTATTTGGACCTTAAAATGAATAAAATCGCATCTCTTGAGTGTTTATGGCCTTATCTTTCAAAGGCTTGGAATATATTAGAAAACAGGAAGCTTTGTAGATGCATTAAAAAAAATAGGATAACTGAGAAAGAGCACCCTTCCCTGTGTTTTACTTCCAGCCACGCTGAACATCTGGGCCCAATGAGATGTCTGCTGCCAGGAGGTTTCTGAGAACAAGAAGCACTTGAGACATCCGCTTCCATCTCACATTCATTATGGAGCATCCAGAAAACAAAAGCAACAGAGGCTGATCCTTGCCCAAATTACTGGGCTTGTACAATAATCCTTCTATACCACTCACTAAGAAAGTCTAGAAGAGCTCTTCCCAAAACTCTGCACAAGCTACATACATCTCTGGCTTCCCTTTTCTTTTGTGTCTAGTGAAGACAACATTTCAGGGTACCTGAGTGGGATGTGGCTTATCTTTTGTTCTGAAGCCCAAAGCTCTATGCTGTTACCAACATGAACAACCACTCTCCACACATGGCCATGCATTCATGCACACACACGTCCTCCATCCCTGCTCAACATCCATCCAACACCAGCAATCTGCCAGTTTGTCTACTTTTGTACATGCAGGTATTTTAATATTCTGGTCTTTATTTCCTCTCCTACACAAAGGAGATTACAATCTAATTTGGCTTTTGTCAAATCTGAAGAGTTCTTTGCACAGTCACCTATGCAGTTTCTATTAAATCTAAAAATCAAATCCCATTTAAAAATCCACCATTTTTCACCAAAGAAATGCAAATCAAAACCACAATGAGATACCATCTCACACTAGTCAGAATGGCTATCCATAAAACATCAATAAACAACAGATGCTGTTGAGGCTGCAGAGAAAAGAGAAGGCTATATACACTGTTGGTAAGAACATCAATTAGTTCAGCCATTGTGTAAAGCAGTATGGAGATTTCTCAAGGAACTTAAAAGAGGAACTACCATTCGACCTGGCAATCCCATTACTGGGTATACATACAAAGGAAAATACATTGTTCTACCAAAAAGACACATGGACATGTATGCTCATCACAGCACTATTCACAAAAGCAAAGACATGGAATCAATCTAAGAGTCCATCAACGGTGAATTGAATAAAGAAAATGTGATGCATATATACCATGGATTACTATGCAGCCATAAAAACAAATGAAATCATGTCCTTTGCAGCAACATGAATGCAGCTGGAAGCCATTATTTTAAGCGAATTAGTGCAGAAACAGAAAATCAAATACCACATGTTCTTGCTTAGAAGTGGGAGCTAAACATTGGGTATTCATGGACATAAAGCAATAACAGAAAATCGGGACTACTACAGTGGGAAGAGGGAGGGGGAAAAGGTAGAAAAAACACCTGTTGGGTGCTACACTCCATACCTGTGTGACAGAATCAACTGTATCTCAAACCTCAGCACCATCCAATACAGTCAGGTAAAAAAAAAACCCTGCACATATATCCCATGAATCAAAAAAAAAAAGTTGAAATTTTAAAAAATTGTCAAATACTGAATATGTTCAAGGTAAAAACAAATAAATAAAATGTTACTGGTATACACACACACACACACAAAATTTACCATTCGGAACCATTATCTTTACTATATATTAAGCAATTGGAGAGTAAAAATGTGGCCAGGCATGGTGGCACATGCCTGTATTGCCAGGTAATCGGGAGGCTGAGCCAGGACCATCATTTGAACTCAGGAGTTTGAGTTTAGCCTGGGCAAACTAGCAAGACCCCGCCTCTTAAAAAAAACAAAAAAGATGCCAAATGTACTATCCTCAAGACGGTCTTTCACCATATGGCAGCTCAAAGTGCCAACTCCATCACCTCCCTCACCATTTCTGTTCTTCCACTGAAGTTTAATGAGTCAGGAACATGCATGAGCCATAACTGTAGAAACCACAATTTTCAGCAGGGGGCTTAGCAGAACCCAAACTAAACCCAAGGGTAAAGAGTTAATGGCTTATATGTCGCCCAGTCAAGACCAATTGGATAGGAGGATATTCCATAGATAGGAAAGACAAAGATAGCATTAGGAATAGAGCATACATCTTTCTAGAGCAAACTATGTAGACAGAAAGATCCTATACTGACCAAAGAAATAAGACAACACCAAAACGTAGAAGTTGGCTTAGTCCATTCAGGCTGCTGTAACAAAATATCATAGCCTGGGGGGCTTATAAACCACAGATATTCATTGCTTACAGCTCTGGAGGCTGGAAATACAAGATCAAGGCATGGTAGATTCAGTGTATGGTGAGGGCCCGCTTCCTAGAGGGCTGTATTTTCCTTATAACTTTGGAAAAGAGGGAAAGGGCAAGGAATTTCCCTGTGGTATCTTTTAAAATGTCATTAATGCCATTCTGGGGCATCCACCCTCATGATCTCATCAGCTCCAAAGGCCCTACCTCTTAGCACCATCACTTTGGGGTTACGAGGTCAACATGTGGATTCTGGAAAGACACAAGTCTTCAGACCATAGAAGTATCCTGTAAAGATCACTATGCTAGCTAAGGGTACATAATGGGGTAAAGAAGGAGTTCCCACCCACTAGAAGCTTACATTCTCATGAAAGTATCTATCCCTACCTGTGGTGCTTTTTTTCTTCTTATTCATCTTCTGCATATCTAAAGCTAGCACAAGGACTGGCAAATAATAAAAGCGCACTAACGCCTGATTTTCTGTGTCAAATTAAATGTTTTCCAAACACAATTTCTAAATTTAAATCAAATAATTTGCAGATCTCTCTAGGCTTTGTGTTCATCTCTCTCACCGAACTCAAAGTCATATATCCTGAAGGTCATGGAGGTATACACCTGTAGTGCCAGCTGACAACATGGTGTGTGCCACCATGCCTGTAGCACCACCACTATCTTCTCTTCAAGAATATAGTCAGATAGACATCATATGGTGCTCCTAAAACTCTCATTCTCCAATCCCCAAACTGCTTCCATGCTTTTGTTTCATATTTGGATAACTAGATCATTACTTTCCTAGTAATTCAGCCTACACTCAAAGCCATCTTTGTTGGTTCCTCCACCATAAACCCATATCCAGGAAGGAGTCCTCAAATCTACAGATAACCTCAACGTAGGACAAGAGGCTCAATGTCATTCATTATTGGTGAAATGCAGATGAAATCACAATAGGATCAATAAAAATACAAACAAACAATGATGCCAAGTACTGAGCAACGATGTGGAACAACTAGAACTCCCGTGCATCAGGAAATATGCACAGAAATGTCCACTGCAGCCCCATATTTTTTTCTTCAACTTTTAAGTTCCAGGGTACATGTGCAGGACGTGCAGGTTTGTTACACAGGTAAACACGTGCCATGGTGTTTGCTGCACAAATCAACCGATCACCTAGGTATTAAGCCCAGCATCCATTAGCTATTCTTCCTGATGCTCTCCCCTCCAGGCATCCCCCGACAGTTCCGAGTGTGTGTTGTTTCCCTCCCCCATGTGTCCATGTGTTCTCATCATTCAGCTCCCACTTACAAGTGAGAACATGCAGTGTTTGATTTTCTGTTCCTGTGTTAGTTTGCTGAGGATAAATAAGCCCCAATTATAATTGCAAAAAATATTGCCACAATCCAGATATCCATAAATAGGATAATGAATAAATAAATGTTGGCATATTAAAACAGAAGGCTTCACAAAACAGTCAAAAATGAATAAAATACAGATATATGGAGGAAAATAGGAAAATCTCAAACATAAAAGGCAAGTCACAGAAGACTACAAAAAGTGTGATTTTATTTACATAATAGTAAAACTAAACAATATATTGCTCAGAGCTATGTTTGCCCTGAAATATATAGCAAGGGCATTACGAAAACCGAATCTTGGGGAATGAGATTTCACTGAGAGGTAGGAGAGAGGGAAGCAACTCACACTGGTATATAAAAACAGTGGGAATGTTCTTTTTCCTTGTCTGTCAGTAGGTACAATACCACGTATCTGATTATTTTTCACTCTTTAAAATGAATATCCGTATACACGTTTTGATACACTTTTTATGACTATGATTATTTTACAATGAAAATTTAATCAAAAGATTCTCATCTGTATAAGTTTTACCCAATGACTTTATTTTCCCATGTGCTATCAAACTATCTTAATTTAAAAATTGAAGGGAAAATATAAACTATTTTCTCCATGATTACACAACAAGCCCAAGGCAACAGACCATCTACCCACATATTACACTGAAAAGCCCTGGGATCCTGCCAGCCATGGCAAGCACAGTCATGGCACCTGAGCCTGCTATAGCCCTGGTCACTAATTAGCCAAGTGCTCTCTGGCCCATCAATTAGTGCCCTCACCATCATCTCCCTCCACTGCAAAATGAGGGCTTGTGCCAGTGACCTCTTAAGCTGCTTTCACCACTACGACGCTCTAACATATCAGACTATTATCTCCAAAGCAAGCTCAGTATAGGAGCCCAGTGGGAAGAGAAAGTCCTTCACTGAAGTAGCAAGGCATAACTGAAGCTAGACAATCCGTACTGCAGAAAATGGCAAGGTTTAGTGTGCCAGAGACAGTGAGAGGCAATGCAGCCTTCCAGCCTACCCTTTACAAATATTTCTTCCAGTGGCAGTCAGGGAGATAGAGAGGAGAATGATGGTTACCAGAGGCTGGGAAGCGTAATGGGAGGGAGAGAGGAGTGGGGATGGTTAATGAACACAAAAATATAGACAGAATGAATAAGATCTAGTATTTGACAGCACAACAGGGTGACTGCCGTGAACATTAATTTACTGCATATTTTTAAAGAACTAAAAGTATAATTGGAAAGTCTGTAACACAAAGAAATAATAAATGTTTCAGGTGATGTATACTCCATTTATTCAAATGTGATTATCACACATATGTTTATATCAAAATATCTCATGTACCCACAAATATATACACCTACTAAGTACATGTAAAAATAAAATATGTTTTCCAACACCAGATAACCTTTATTAGCAGGATATAATGCCAGCATATTTTTTTTTACTTGAATTGTACATAAGGATTTGAAATGAGTATTGACTGACTTTTTCCCAGAATTCACTGTACTAATTGTACTGTACAAATAATCTTCATTCTCCTCATATATAAGTGGAGCTATTTCATGAGTTTGTACTTGAACTTATTATACATAAAATTATATCTATAAAATAATTTTTTTGAGATAGAATCTCACTCTGTCACCTAGGCTGGAGTGCAGTGGTGAGATCTCGGCTCACTACAACTTCCGCCTCCCGGGTTCAAGTGATTCTCTTGCCTCAGCCTCCTGAGTAGCCAGGACTACAAGCACGCGCCACCAGGTCCAGCTAATTTTTTGTATTTTTAGTAGAGACAGGGTTTCACCATATTGGCCAGGCTGGTCTTGAACTCCTGACCTCACTATCCACCCACCTTGGCCTCCCTGAGTGCTGGGATTACAGGCGTGAGCCACCACACTTGGCCTAAAATAAATTTTAATATATTATATGTATAGATATCTCCAAACTAACCTGCCATATAGAGAGAGAATAATATAAAATATATTATTCTATATATAAAAAACATATAAATATATTACAAAATATATTATAAAAATAAAATATAAATAAAATATATTACTCTATATAATATAGAATATAAAATATATTACTCTATACATAGACTATAAAATATAAAATATTATATAAAATATATAAAATACATTATTCTATACATATAGAATAATATAAAACACTCATAGGAGCTTAATAGCTCAATATTTTGCTTGGTTATTTGGAGAAATATTTTATATATATAAAACATAGAAACTTAATATTTCAGTTGGTTAGTTTGGAGAAATAATATAGGTATAATAGATACATGAAATATTTAGGAGCTTCATTGCTTTAATATTTTGGTTGGTTATTTGCAGAAATATAAAACATAGATAGGAGCTTAATATTTCAGTTGGTTAATCTGGAGAAATATTTCATATATAAATATGTGGAAAGAGAGACAGGGAGAAAGACAGGGAGAGATTGACAAATAATTAGTTTGGATATACACATTTTTGGAGGTTAGAGAGATTTATATAGATACAATACATTACAACTTACTTTATTCATGTAATTTCATGCCTGTGTGTATACACATATATATTTGAACGAACCAAGTGAAATATCAAACTATTAAACTGATTAGGTTCAGGAATTTTTCCTACTCCATTCCCTGAAAATCCCATGTTCCATGCTTTTATGCTACAGATAATCAATAGTACCTGTAGAGTATGATGCTGATCATCTGTTTTCAGAGAGATGGTCCTATATAACAGGAGCAAAGTGAAGAACAACAGGCTCAAATGCACTATAACAGGCACAAAAGCACCTACTCATGTGTGCATTATGTATCTGGGAGGTAGTGTGGGGTAGAGGTTTTGTGCAGTTTTATGACATGATTCAAATCTTGGCTCTCACTTCAACTCCATCAGCAACCAGAGAAGGCTGTTCACCATTGTGATGGTTAATGCTGAGTGTCAACTTGATTGGACTGACGGATGCAAAGTATTGATCCTGGGTGTGTCTCTGAGTTGTGTTGCCAAAGGAGATTAACATTCGGCTGGGGAAGGCAGACCCACCCTTAATCTGGGTGGGCACCGTCTAATCAGCTGCCAGCGAATGTAAAGTAGACAGAAAAATGTGAAAAGACTAGACTGGCTTAGCCTCCAAGTCTACATCTTTCTCCCATGCTGGATGCTTCCTGCCCTCGAACATCAGACTCCAAGTTCTTCAGCTTTGGGACTCGGACAGGCTTCCTTGCTACTCAGCTTGCAGATGGCCTGTTGTGGGACCTTGTGATCATGTGAATAAATACTACTTAATAAACTCCCCTTTATATACCTATATGTGCTGTTAGTTCTGTCCCTCTAGAGAACCCTAATACAACCATCAATGCCTCCATCTCTTATGTGTAAAATGGGCAGAGTAGCGGATATAACTCAAAGATATTATTGCACGTGCTATGGTTTGTGTTTGAGAAAGTACAAGAGTATGTGAATATACACACCTATATTTACATACCTTACATAAAGATACCTTACATAAAGATATGCATATATATGTGATATGGTTTCGCTGTGTCTCCACACAAATCTCATCTTGAATTGTAGCTCCCATAATTCCCATGTGTAGGGAGAGGGACCCTGTGGGAGATAACTGAAACGTGGGGGCAGTTTCCCCCATAATGTTCTCGTGATAGTAAGTCTCATGAGATTTGATGGTTTTATAATGAGGAGTTCCCCTGAAAAAGCTCTCTCTTTTTGCCTTCCACCACGTAAGATGTGCCTTTGTTCTTACCTTGCCTTTTGCCACAATTGTGAAGCCTCCCCAACCACATGGAACTGTGAGTCCATTAAACCTCTTTTTCTTTATAAATTACCCAGTCTCCGGTATGTCTTTATCAGCAGTGTGAAAAAAGACTAATACAGTAGGCATATGTAAATACATATAAATTTAGAACAATAAGTATTCCCCAAATAAATCCTAGCTAATTACAATTATTCACTGAGGTACCACTGAATGCTTCCACGGTGAAACCCATTTTGATAAAATGTAAAGATACACCAATCAAGTTCCCATCCTCAAATAGTAAACACTCCAGCTAATGAGATGAAGCTTGCCTTTCAGTTGCTACAATTAAGCCAGTCTGTGCTCCATTGCTTTTCAACTGCTACCATGAAGCCAGGCTGTGGTCCACTGCCTCCCACCTGCTCCTTCTGTAGGATGGTGGACTTCTGCAGAATGGACTTTGGAATGGAGTGCCTAGAAGACACTTCTACAATTTTAGACACGGAGAGAGAGCTAGGCCAGAGGACTTCTGTAAAGACAACACAGAAGAGGTAAGCATTGACATTCAAGAATTAAGACCACCAAGATTTACAAAGAGTGAGGAAGATGATACCAGACTGAACATTCACATTATGTCACCATTACTTCCTCAATGCTTACATTCATTGCTAGACTATGATGAGTATCTAAGGGCAAAGCCCAGAGATGACTAATACTTGAACTTGGAAGACAGAAGGTCTTCAGCAAATGCTATTAAATTAAAAGGAAGAAAAGAGACACAAAGAAACCAGATGGAACCAGGACACAGAAGGCAGAAAATTGGCAAGGTAAGGTTTCAGGGCATTCTCCTTAGCTCATCTCCTGTGGGTACCACATCCAGAGGAGACGAGCTACTTCCACCACCTACTCCATTCATGTTTCCACCATAAAATTCTCATAGGCTTCATGATGTAGTCCCTATGGATTTTGCCTGCAGGAATTTCATGATGAACAGAAACTTATCACTCATTGACACAGCAGTAAAGTGTTAGAATATTACTTTCAGCCAATGTCAAATAAGCCTATTTCTGAAAAGGTATCAGAACTAGTTCTGGGAATATATTTGCCTGCAATTTAGCAAACAAAATAGAGAATTCTAGATACCCAGTCACTTTTAACCCCATTTCCTGTAAAAGGCTTTCTCGTTGCTGTATCTGGTGGGCGGAGATAATATTGATCACGTAAAGGTAATATTTAACCCAGAATGGAAGCTGAGTGAGTTCTTCTACAAAGGAAAACTGTCAGTTTGAGTAAGAAAAAAACACTCAATTTCTAAATAGCACGGTTTGACCTGGAGTTAGTACTTCTGACCTGACACGACCCTCATCTGGCAGTGGGTCTGCAGATGGTTGATCATGTGGACAGCTGGGGGTTAATGTGGACAAGAACAAGTGTGTACTCCCAAGTGCAAAACAGGAACCAGAACCATCTCTAGTAATACTGTTGGGTATATCTCTATGTCTCTTTCATAAGGAGCTTCATAACCACTGCTCATACCTCTACTAATGAACTGTGCAATATCCAGAAAGCTGAGTGTCTTCAGAACGTTTCCCAAGACACCACCTGTGACCCCAGGACCAGCTCCATCTTCCACAACTCTGGCTAGAGTGCTCTATTTTCTGTAGCATAGATCCTATTTACTAAGGTTACTTCATTTTAGGCAGACGGCTCTATCTGAGAAGTTCCTGTTTCAGTGTGATGCTCGCTCTGACAGCCTACACTCTTCCCTCATGTGCTTCTGACAGTGCAGAATGACAAGGTGAGGGCCTTACAAGGCATACGGCTCTAGGTTACTAAACATCACCTTTCCCACAAAGCTTATTTCCTGAGTATGACACTGTACAAGCTCCCAGGAAAGACAAGCTCCATCCTCAGGCTTGAACCTCATCAGCTCCACCCACTCCCCAGAATGTTTCCTCTGCCTTCCCCAGACAGGAATATTAACTTGTTAAAACAGGCTCTATCCCAGTGAGTCAGTTACTCCCCAGAGGCTTCTTGTCCTGCAGTCAGAACTTAACTGAGATCAGACCTTCCATCTCTAGGAAATAACCAAGGCTCCCAAGATCCAGCATATAGACAACAGGCTCCTCATAAAAACCTCTGTGTCTCACATTAGCATGGGAAAGAAGAAAAGGATGGAAGAAATGAGTCATAAAAGGAAGGCTCTTTTAAACAGCGTTCAGGAAGGAAAGAGGTGCAAAGTCAAGAGACAGAATCACGGTAGACCCAATAATATACCTCAGGAATCAAAGGCAACTATCTCCTAAAACTACCTCCAAAGCCTTATGAACATTCAAACAAGACAAAATTCATTAAAATGAAATGCGTTTTTGGCCAAAAATGGCAGTAAATAGCAGTCAATATTAATTGATATTGAGACTTCCAAGGTTTTTAAATAAAAATAACATGAAGATTCTAATCTGCCAGATTCTTCACTTTCTTTTTGACATAAAAATAATTCTCTCAGTATAGAATGCTCTATACTGCAAACCAGTGACTCTTACATTCCCACCTCTGGCAAAATTCCTACCTACACATGCAGGTTTTTTAAAGAAAACAGAGGTATAACAAAAAAATCAAAACCTTTCCTCTACACAAATCTAAATGCAGATGTTCTCCACCCTAAGTCCAAAAACCCCAATCCCACCCAGGTGTCTTTATTTATTTTTTTGTGAGTACATATCATGTATATGTATATATGTATATGTATGTGTGTGTGTGTATATGAGGTACATGAGATATTTTGATACAGGCATGCAATATATAATAATCACATCATGGAGAATGGGGTATCATCCCCTCAAGCATTTATCCTTTGCCACCCAGGAGTCTTTAGATAGATTCCATTGGTTCTACAAATTGCAATGGGCAAAAAGAATTACATCTTTAGTTTCACTACCATGCACTGAAATTTAGTATTTGCTTCCATTATCAGTGTAAGTAGGACACTTAACACTGTTATCACAGATATCCCAAAATACTGTTTACGCTCACTTGTACTTTGAAATTGTGACTATTATGAACCTCTTAAGTAGATCCAGGTACTTAACACACAATAAAGATGCACATGTATTATCATAGCCCAGTTTAAATATATCTTTTTATTTTTATTTTTTATTTTATTGATTGTAGAAACAGAGTCTCACTTTGTTGCCCAGGCTGGTCTTGAACTCCTGGCCTCAAGTGATCCTCTCACCTCAGCCTCCCCAAATGCTGGGGTTTACAGGCGTGAGCCACTGCATCAACTTTAAATATTAATATTAATATGCCTTGGTAACTATTTCAATAAAACCAATTTCCTTTTATGTGTATTTACCTTATTGTATGACTTAAACATATCATTTTTACAAAACTTATCAATTTTCCACCAAACTGCCAGAGGGATCTGTCACACATACTCACACATGCAGCATGCACAGCTGAGAATCCTTGGCTAACTGCCAGTCAGTGGTCATCACCTGCGTGTCTATCTATCATGACCTAGTGGGGACACCAAAGGTTATAGCTTTCTGCTTGTGGATAAGGAGGATGAAATGCCACCTCCTCAGCTATGTCATATGAGTCTTACCTGGCTGTTTTTCTCTTCCCTTGGAAGATCTGCTCTGACCATAAGTACTTACAAACAAATGGGCCAGGCATCATGGCTCATGCCTATAATCCCAGCACTTTCGGAGGCTGAGGTGAGAGGATCACTTGAGCCCAGGAGTTTGAGACCAGTCCGGGCAACATGGCAAAACGTTGTTGCTAAAAGAATTTAAAAATTAACTGGACATGGTGGTGCACGCCTGTAGCCCTAGCTACTCAAAAGGCTGAGGTGGGAGGATGGCTTGAGCTCGAGACGGGGAGGCTGGTGTGAGCCATGATCGCACCACTACACTTCAGCCCAGGTGACAGAGTGAAACTGTCAGAAAGAAAGAAAAGTAAGAAAAGAAAGAAGAGAAAGAAAAGATAAGAAAAGAGAAAAGGAAAGAAAGAAAGAAAGAAAGAAAGAAAGAAAGAGAGAGAGAGAGAGAGAGAGAGAGAGAGAGAGAGAGAGAGAGAGAGAAAGAAAGAAAGAAAGAAAGAAAGAAAGAAAGAAAGAAAGAAAGAAAGAAAGAAAGAAAGAAAGAAAGAAAGAAAGAAAGAAAATAAATGGCAAATATCTCAACCATGAGGTCTTGCCTAGCTCTTGCCACACCCTCCCAGGTGAGACACTTCTTCCTGTCTTCTTGGCCATCTCTCCCCGGTAGCCTTTGGTGGAACCTGAGACCACCTTAGCTGAGCTTCCCTAGAGGCCACAGCTATGCACACAAGTAATGAATAAAAGACTCCAGCGCTTCTCTCATCTAGAAAATTAAACATCTATGCCACTTGCATAGGGCAGGGAGATCTTTCCCAGGACCAGGGAACCTCCAACCTAGAGAGCAATCCCAGCAACTGCACGCATGGTCCTTCTCTGTCTGAACCAAAGCTACTTAAATATCAAGACTAAGACGTGAAACTAAAGGAAGGTCAAAGACAAACATGCCCTTCCATTCACAAACACATTGAAAACCACGGTCCAAGTAAGTTTTCATCTGAAATCCCACAAATTAATGGAGGAAGGGAACCTATCTGAGGAAATAAAGTTTCATTAATTGGCCACTGGACGTCATGCACCGGGAAGAAGTCTCTTCTCTTTAAGGCCCATGGAGAAGAATTCCAGGAATGAACAGAATCAAAGGAAGCATCTCAAACCCTGCTTCTTCTCCATCCCCATCTTATCCACTCACTCCCCACATCCCAAGGCCAAGAAAAAATAGGATGAAAGGATCAAGGTTATAGAAGCTCCAAAATTATTTCACAACAAGTGGCAAAATCCTCCCCATTCCTGAAACTCAAGAAGAGTAGGACTATCATTTGCCTCTCTTTTGAATTATAACCTGAACCATGGCCCTTTGAAATCTCAAACCTTCCCACTGTTTTTCTTAAATACATCCGTGGGAAGATTTCCTTCTCCCTATCACTTCTTTCTGTATAGATAGGATTTTTAAAGGTGGATCTTTCTTTCACTACGGTAATCAGATGTCACAGATTTTCTGCAATTAATGCTTTCCTTGGCTTCTTCTAGACCTCCTATTAAGAGCTATTCTCTTTCACTCCGGCCTATTCTTCATAACCCAATTAAACCCTATTAAATGCTCTGCCATGACTGTTCTATTTCCCTCACGTTTAATTATCCCTTAACAAGCCTGTGTTCCTGCATGTTCTTTTCAACTGGCCCACCCCAGACTGTGTAACTTAGAGGGTGTGACTGTCCACATCTATAACATCTTCAGGCTAAATTATCATCTGGCGAACATTCCCTCCATGGAAATCTATCAACAAGGCGAGTGCTATATTAAGACTAAGTTCCGTTCGCAACTTCAAATACTAAAGCGTCATAGACTGATTCAGTCAAAAAGGTTTTTAAACAAAAAACATAAAATAATTTGCATCTATTATGTTTAGGCCCTTTGAATTAATTGGATAATTAGGAAAACACACTGAATTTGTGGGAGGACACATACTAATTCTCCAATAACTGGTTTCACTATGTATTAACACATACATATTGCTCACTGCATCCTGGAATTCCTAGGCTCTAGCAATCCTCCTGCTGGTCTCAGCCCCACAAGAAGCTGGGACTACAGGCGTGTGCCATCATGTCGAGCTATTTTTTTTATTTTTTGAAGAGATGGGTCTCTCTATGTTGCAGGCTGGTCTAGAACTCTGGCCTCAAGCAATCCTCCTGCCTCAGCCTCCCAAAGTGCTGGGGATTACAGGCATGAGCCACTGCACCTGTCCTTTTTATTTTTTTGAGACAGGGTCTTGTTCTGTCACCCAGGCTGGAATACAGTGGCAGGATCACAACTCACTGCAGCCTCGACCTTTTGGACTCAAGCGATCTTCCTGCCCCAGTCTTTCAAGTAGATGAAGAGCCTTTAGTAACACACTAGAGAACATTAAAAAATCATTAGCTTTAAGGACATTCTAAGAGTGAAGTTATAAAGCCAAAACCCATAAAAGATAAAGGAAAAGCGGACGAGACGATATGAAGACTGTCCTCTCTCAGAGGGTCCCTTCTTGTGGAAATAGACTGCTATTCCAGGTCAGAGGGAGAGTCCCACAAGGCAAGACAGATCAAAGGTATCCCCAAGACAGAAGGGAGCCAGTGAATAAGTCCTACTGAAATCAATAATTTGAGCAACAGACCGAAAGATAAGATCATGTCACCTCCCAGCTGTAAATATCAGCACTGCATGGATTTGAGTTGTCGCCTAGGATAAAAATGACTCCTCAAAAGCCAACGCTTTGTAAGCCACTGGGTTCTCATTTAATAACACAAAGAAGTACACCCTGAGGATGGTCAACAAATAATCTGACATTTACCAGGCAGAAGGTACACTGAAGAAATGTGGAACACACTAGCTGCAAAAGACAGAGTAAGCATTCACTTCCTGGGCGCCAATGCTCTTTGGTAGGAACTCAATCCTCTTCACTTTTGAAGCTTGGGAAAGGCCAGATTATAATGAAAGAAAATCTGGCCTCTGCACAAGCATCCTTGACCACGGAACGAATTTCTAGAGCTGGTAATTATGTCCTTGGCCCTCGAGTTAAAGGGCGTCACAGAATTAGACCAGCGGAATGCACAGAGCTCCTCCAAGAAGCCACTTAGGACGACTGCCTGGGAAATGCAAACTGAGAAAATTATATTTAATTCAACCTCATGTGTGGTCAGAGAAACAGGAGGAATTGGAACAATTAAGCCAGAATGGTGCCATGAACCATGCACAATTGGCTTCCCGTAGGATAGACAAAGCATTCCACACAGGAGAACATTGTGTGACTTCAGTTAAGAAAGGGAAAAAAAAAATGGAAAGCTTGGGAGAAGCATTAGGTCATTTTCAAGCAATTAAAGCCTTTCTACAAAGAGCATATCAGACAACAAAGAAATGGCTGAGTGGTGAAGTTGGCTCAATCTAAATCATCATATTAGTAGTAGTTTATTACTGAAACAACTGTGCCTTGGTGAAGAGAACACTACACAAGATTTTTTTTTTTTTAGACAGGGTCTCACTCTGTTGCCCAGGCTTGAGTGCAGTGGTATAATTTCAGCTCACTGCAGCCTTGACCTCCAGGGCTCAAGCGATCCTCCCGCCTCAGTCTCCTGAATAGCTGGGAACACAGGCATGCACCATCACACCTGGCTAATTGTTTTTTTCTTTTTTTGTAGTGACAGGGTTTCACTATGTTGCCCAGGCTGATCTGGAACTCTTGGGTTCAAGTAATCCTCCCACCTCAGCCCAGCACGAAGTGCTGGCTTTGCAGGCATGAACCACTTCACCCAGCTAGAGATTTTTAAATTCAAGTAAGAATCTGAGCTACCTAGATCCATGCTTCCTAAACTCTGCTGTATCTTGGAATCCCTAAGGAGAATTGAAAAATCTCACTGCCCAGTCTGCATTGCAGACCAAGCAAGTCAGAATCTCTGGAGGACCACAGCACAGGTACTGATACCTATTACATTCTCCAGGTGATTCCAATGGGCAGGTACATTTGAAAAATCATGCTAACTGTCATATTCACATTCACATACCATTCAATCTTGGCCTTATCGTTGTTCTTTTGAAAAAATTTTGTTTCAATAAAGAAAGGCATGCATGAAGTTTTAAAGGTCAAACTACAAGTGTTATTTGCACAACAAACAGCACTTTCTTGCCCAACATACAACATCCCATGACCACACTCACTTTAGAAAGCAAATGCTTTCAGATTTCTTAGCTTCTCCTCTCCAAATATATGCTCCATGATATTTCTAAGTAATAGTTTATGCTATTTTTGATACATTATTTTTAGATATTACCTATAAGTTATCAATGGGCAACCACCACTCTATTTGCCCCTTCTGCCTTTTATTTTTCTTCTTTTGAGACAGGGTCTTGCTCTGTTGCCCAGGCTGGAGTGCAATGGTGCAATCACAACTCACTACAGCCCCAACCTCCCAGGCTCCAGCGATCTTCCCATCTCAGCCTCTGCAGTAACTGGGACTACTACACACCACCATGCCCAGCTAATTTTTGTATTTTTTGTAGAGGTGGGATTTCGCCACATTGCCCAGGCTGGTCTCGAACTCTTGGGCTCAGGAGATCTGCCTCTCTTGGCCTCCCAGAGTGCTGGGATTACAGGCATGAGCCACTGCACCCAGCCTTCTCTCTTTAACTTTATTGTAACTGTGCAATTAATAATCACTCCTGAATGAAGCATTCTACCCCAATTAAATCTCCTTCATTGAGTTGCCTCCTGTTTTATCTGGAGACAACAACTCCTTCACATTTTCATTTCATGCTTTTCTGTGTGTCTATTGTTCAACTTTTCTGAATGTTCCAAGGGAACTAAAGCCCATCTCAAGTACTATTTCTACATGATCAAATGGCTCATTTCCTTTTCTATTATGTACTTTCTCCTTGAAGTCTCACTCCAGGATTCCAGCTGTCCCAGACTGCTCTGGGCATTAATCTGAGACCTGCATTCTTTCAGCTCTCTTCTGTGAAGGCCACTGTTTCTTGGATTCCCCATCTTTCTATTTGTCATTTATTCCACTGTTGGAAGGAACACATAATCGCACAGCTTTCCAAGAAAGGGTGCACAAAAGGTAAATTTTCTGAAAAGCTACATCAGCGTAAACGCCTTGACTCTGCCTACCCATGGACAGTTTGCTCCAAGAGTTCTACATAGTAAATTATTTTCTCTTAGAATTATGAAAGTTTCTATCTTTTAACGTTCAGTGAAAACATGAAGCATTCTATGACATTATAAATTCTTGATTCTTAATAAGTTTTTTTTTCTTTGCCTCTGATACGGTTTGGATCTGGGTCCCTGCCCAAATCTTATATTGCATTGTAATCCCCAACGTTGGAGATGGGGCCTGGTGGGAGGTGATGGCATCACGGGGAGCAGAATTCTCTTGAATGGTACTGTACATCCTCCTTGGTACAGTGTAGTGAGTGAGTTCTCAGGAGACCTGGTGATTTGAAAGAGTGCAGCACGTCCTCTCTCTCTTCCTCATGCTCCAGTCACGTAAGATGTGCCTGTTTCCCCTTCACCTTCTGCCATGATTGACACGTTCCTGAGGCCTCCCCAGGAGCTGCCATGCTTCCTATACAGCCTGCAGAACCATGAGCCAATTAAACCTCGTTTCTTTGTAAATTGCCCAGTCTCAGGTATTTCTTTATATCAATGCAAGAACAGATTAATACCGCCTTGATCTTGGACTCCCAGCCTCCAGAATTGAGCGATAAATGTCTGTTGTTTATAAGCTACACAGTCTATGGTATTTCCTTACAGCAGCCCAAATGGACAAAAACATTCCCTATGTGCTCTCTAATACTACTATGGCTTCCAGACCACCTAATATAAAATGCAGATATCCACCTTTTAGTTAGACAAAGGTTGAAAGCTTGTGACTCCAAAACCGATGGGTAGCATCATAACAAAGGCAGTTACTACATACAGATTATATAAAGTAATTTAGGATAATTAAATGCCGTCGTGTTCACCCACTGAGCTCTGATAATTGACTCAATGTTTGCTTTGAGTGGAAGTGGGTCCCCCACCCCTATGTACATTAACACCTTGACTTTTCAAACTCTAAACTCCTTGTGGGAAGGCGCCATGTGTTATGATACTTTTGTAATCAGTGGACAAGACAACCCCCGGAAAGCAAACCACAGTGATTTTCCAACAACTACTTCACTGCCTCACACCTGTTTCTACCACTGGAAAGTGGGACAGGATGAATCTGCCTAACCTGCTGGCAGAATGAAATACAACCACGAATATAAAAAAAATTTCCAAATTCTAAAGCAACAAATGCCTGTATGACTATTCTAGTGAACAATGAATATTTCATTTATTTTCCAAAAAAAAAAAAGCATTGTAGTGCAGTGACAGCCACCATCATAGCCATCGTGCAAATCCTTCAACATCATGATGTGCACAGTTCAACAAAGCATGAGAAATATACTTCTTTCACGGACTTATGCTAAAAGTAAAATCTAGAAATACTAAGTAGCTGGGCGTGGTGGTTTATGCCTGTAATCCAAGAAGCCCGAGACAGGAGGATCACTAGAGTCCAGGAGTTCGAGACCAGCCTGAACAACATAGGAAGACTGTGTCTCTAGAAAAACAAATTTTAAATCAGTCTGGTGTGGTGGTGCGTGCCTGTGGTCCCAGGGGAGGCTGAGGTGTGAGATGGGAAGATTACTTGAGCCCGGGAGCTCAAAGCCACAGTGAGCTGTGATTGTACTACTACACTCCAGCCTGAGCAACAAAGCAAGACCCTGAAAAAAAGAAAGGCAGGCAGGCAGGCAGGCAGGCAGGCAGGAAGGAAGGAAGGAAGGAAGGAATTCTAAGCACCTATTGATCTTTTTAGGTAGGGGAGTATGTGTGTATGCATACATTGAGATAATTTACAAAACTACAACATCGAACACAAACTTTTGAAGGACTGAGCTAAGAGAGTTCCTATCTACTAATAACTGAAAAACACCCATCAACTCATTTTGAAACACCATCATGAGGAAAATGAGGCATATTTTGTTCACAAAAGTTAGAAAATATTCATATAGCCAAGAAGAAAGGACAAAGCTTTGGGTCATATTGTGTTAGCATCAAGATCACTGCATTTGCAAAGGGCTAGAGTTTTCTACGTTTTCTACCATATCAACCTGCTCCAATGAGTGTGGGGGCTTTGAGTAATAGTCTTTTTTTAAAATGATAGTAGGTTAAAATTTAGAATAGTGCTACTTATATAATTTTGATGGAATTCCTAAGAGGAGGGAAAGCTAAAAGTCAGAATTTCATGGTGTGCTTCTGGAGTGCCTTGGTCTGAGAATTGGATGAGTGTGTGCTGACCATGATGTCCCAGTTTGATCCGTAAGGTGTTCACACCATATTATACGGCTGTCACTGCTTTCAATTTTCTCAGTAGTCTGAACATTTGCCACCTGAAGCCCAATCTCTCAGGTCCAGCCGCTGGAGAGAGAGAGTAGTCTCTTCTCTCAAGAGCAGACAGCAAGTGTAAAGTTACAAGGACACCACCAAAGCTAGGGTGCAACCCACTTGCAAAAAGAAGACAGAGAAGCAGGTGGCCTATTCATGACTTAATGTGGCTATGATGTGGGACGCCATAGCTTCTGTTTTTTCATAAGCACATTTCCTTACTCCTTCTTTTCTTCTAATTATGCTGAAGACGAGGATGGTTAGCAAGCAGTGGGTGCTAAAGTTATCTTTTCAGGGCACCTAATAAACAAGTAACAAACTAATATCAAGGCAGTTAGATCTCTTCTAGTTTTTAGTACATTTACCATGTTTTGCCGCAGAAAATTAAACATATGCCTTTAATAAATCGGTTCAGTTGGAAAGGATTTAAAACAAGTAACAAGCAAGTGAAAGCGCTAAGTGAATTTCCACGTGAGAGAACACCAACCTAAATCTTTCCTATGAAACTATACCAAAACACAAATTAACATGAAAATGTGTCCCTATCCAAATCTCATGTTGAACTGTAATTCCCAGTGATGGAGGTGGGGCCTGCTGGGAGGAGATTGGATGATGGGGACGGAGTTCTCATGAACGGTTTAGCATCGGCCCCCTTGGTACCGTATAGTGAATGAGTTCTCATGAGATCTGTTTGTTTAAAAGTGTGCAGCACCTTGCCCCTCTCTCTCTCTTCCTCCTGCTCCAGCCATGTGAGAAAGCTCGCTCCCCCTTTACCTTCTGCCAAGATTCTAAGTTCCCTGAGGACTCTACAGAAGCAAAAGCCACCATGCTTCCTGTACATCCTACAGAACCATGAACCAATTAAACCTCTTTCCTTTATAAATTACCCAGCCTCAGGTATTTTCTTATAGCAATGCAAGAACAGACTAACACAATATTCAACGTTCAAGTGTAATGCTGGGTATGAGAGTTGATTCTAGGTAACTAGCAACGAATGCATCTGTTCATTGTTTATAAACGTAGACAGTAGGGGCAGAACTGTACTAACAAAAAAATGTCTCGGAGTTGCCATAAACTCCAGTTAAGCCACTCTCCACAGGACTTTGGAAGGCCTAAAGTACTGACAGCTTTTTTTTTTATGTTAACTTTCATTTCTTGATGTTATTTTCAAAGTATTACCCTTTAATATCTTCCCTGGAGCAGAGTTATATCCACAGACAAGGTTATCAGTTCATTTCCACCGTCCTGCCCTGCTTTTTTCTTTAAGTAAAGTGAAGATAAAACATTCTTTGGGGAAAAACAATATTGCATTCGGAGGCACCAATATCTTGCTTCTCTCTCACTCTAAATGACAGCAACTCTAAGTCTCTGTGCTTAGGAAGGAACTTAATTTTCAGTCTCCCTGGTATATCAGCCGCTATCAGAAATATGAGGGTAGGCCTGTGGGGAATGAGGATAGTTTAGGGCATCTGAAATTCTCTACCTCTTTTGACAAGTGTGTGTGGATGTGAATAGATTTTAGCGGTGGTACAAAGAACCCTCAAGTGTTTCATGACTACTTTAGTAATCTATTACACTATAATTGTACCTATGCACACAGACGTTCACACCATGGAACCAACATGAATACATAGATTTAAAAGTGATAGACTAAAAAGGAGTGAAACTATCTCTAAACATAGATTTAACTACTCTGATTTTATGGTAATATCATTAATCTAATAAATAATTTTTGACTGTGTGTCTTAGTAGTCCTGTTTCCCGCTGCTTATAAGAGAACATCTGAAACTGAGTAATTTATAAAGAAAAGGAATTTATTTCTTAAAGTTCTGGGGACTGAGAAGTCCAAGGTCAAGAGGCTGCATCTGGTGAGAAGGTTCTTGCTAATAGGTACTCTCTGCTGATTCCTGAGGTGGCCCATGTTATCACATAGCCAGAGGGCTCAGTGCTACCTCAGGTCTCTCTTCTTCTTCTTAACCAATTAATCCTGTTACACATTAATCCATTAATCCTTGATCCAATCACCTCTTAAAGGCCCACCTCTTAATACTGCCACACTGAGAATTAAGTGTCAACATATGTTTTGGAGGGGATATTCAAACCATAGCAGTGGGGCACTGCATTAAATGGAGTGGTGATTACAATAACGTAAGATATTTCCTGTATTCAGGGGAATTCTTAGTCTGGTAGAGAAGTAAGACATTTAAATTAACAAGAGAGGAAAGAGGGTTATAATGGAAGTACTCTTTTGGATACATGATTATAGAGGGGGAGCAGGTCATGGAAGGCTCCCTTGAGAAATGACCTTCAGGTGAATACGGAATCATTAAGACCTCCACTGCAGGGAGAAAAGTCAGGCAAGGGAGGAAGACAGCAATAACAGTGATACGGAGGTCTACGGTTGAACACTGCTGGTACCAGAAGGTTCTGTGTCCTTCAACATGACTGAGACACAGGGTATGTAGACAGATGTCATGAATTGGGATAGAAAAGGGAATTTAGGGCCAAATCACCCAAGACCACTTCACTGGCCATCAGTCTTTGGTCACACACTTGATAATATTCCTAACATACCTTCCATCAAGTACACAATGTACAATGGGATTCCCAAGGGAGATGGAGCAAGGAGGAGAGAAAGAGACAAGAGAAGAAGGAAAATAAAGAGAAAAGCAGTCAACAGGGAGAAAAAACGAAAACAAGAGTGTTGTCAAAGATGTTGAGGAAGGCATCCCAGGAAAGGTGTCAAGAGGCAGAAAGATGTTGCAGAGGCCAGATGAGATGACCCCTGAGATGCATCAATCATACAATCATAGCATCCTGAGGCTGAATAATGCACTGTCCCCAAAGCTGTCCACATCTCAATCCCCAGAGTCTGTGAATATGTGACCTTTCACGGCAAAGGGACTTTGCAGATGTGATTAAGTTAAGGATGCTGAGATGAAGAGATGGTCCTGGGTTAGCTGGGCGAGCCCAGTGGCATGACAAGGGCACTTATAAGAGGGAGGCAGGAGGGTCAGAGTCAGAGAGGGAGATGTGACCTGCTGCAAAAACTAAGGAATGTGGGTAGCCTCCAAGGGTGAAAAAGACAAGGAAATAGATTCTGACACTTATCGATTGTAGCTCCACCAGGTCCATTTCAGAAAGTGGCCTCCAGAACCATGTTTATTAATGGGTGTTCTTCAAACCATTGTTTGTGATTATGTGTTACAGCTGAGAACATGAACATGCTGGGGAAGGAGTGGAAAGTAAGGAAAAACAAATGTGACTGCTCCTTCTGGAATCCTAGTTAAGAAGTATACAGCAGGGATGAAACAGGGCTGCTAGAAAGTGTCCATTAGATGTGAACGACTGTATTTCCAAATATAGAAGACATCAGAAAGAAATCAATTGAAACAATTCTCTATAAGCATCTAGTGGAAAACATTTGTAGAAAAAAAGCATATACTATTAGAGCTGGAGTTTGCTTTCTAAGCCTTGAAAAGCCAAATCATTTTGAAATTTCTTTCCAAAGTAGTTTAACCTTCTCAACACCAAGAAAAGAAATACTGGACAGGCGTTGTGGCTCACGCCTGCAATCCCAACACTTTGGGAGGCTGAGGTGGGCAGATCATGAGATCAGGAGATCGAGACCATCCTGGCTAACACGGTGAAACCCCGTCTCTACTAAAAATACAAAAATTAGCCAGGCGTGTTGGTGGACGCCTGTAGTCCCAGCTGCTTGGGAGGCTAAGGCAGGAAATATGCATGAACCTGGGAGGCAGAGCTTACAGTGAGCCAAGATCACGCCACTGCACTCCAGCCTGGGCGACAGAGCGAGACTCTGTCTCAAAAAATAAAAAAAAGAAAGAAAGAAAAAAGAAAAATAAATAAATACTGCAATTTCTTCAACTACACAAAAACAAGATGGCATTGCTGTTGAAAATCATGTCAAAGGTCCACTTGCTTTGAAGGATAATTAGATTAAATAGAATGTTTCCTAAAATCAGTAATGTTCTGGTTGGATAGTCAAGGAATCCCAACTCATGTGGTACTATTTTATCTCCTTTTAATTATTTTCTCAGATGGTTGATGCCACATTATTTCAGAGAGTTGTTCTAAGACTTAACCATAGAAATGGTGATGATTTTAAAAACATCTAAAAACACTGAGTGTTAGCAAAATGTGCCCAGTATTCCAGTTGTACTTTAAGTAAAATGTTTAAACTATAACCTAATATTTCAAATATAAAATAATAAGTGACAATTATTCACTCTCAGTTAATTAACTGATTTTTAAGCAAGTATCTGACTTAAACATTGAAAAAATACAAACCATGATATCTTATCAAAAGAATTAAATTATTTGAGATTTTTAACTAATTATTATAAAAGGCTAAACGGAAATAGTAGTAATAAAAGCTATCAAAAAACCACCTTTTATGAACTTTAAAATCTGTAGCTGGCAAATATTCCATTTTACAGTTTACCTTGATTAGAATCGTCAACTTTTGAAAGGTAAGAAATTAGTGAAGACACGTATCACTGGACATAGTGTGCTGTTCTTTTCATTTACCTGATGCCATTTGCTTATTACTGTGCCAGATTTTATTGGCTAACTTCTTCCCAGAACAGCATAATTTGAACAATCCAATCAATTGCCATTAAAAGAACAAGCAAAAGACTAAACATTCCCCAAGGAAGGTTTAAATTTTCCAAGTAATCGAGAAGAAAATATAGCAGCTAAAACAGTAGTCCATTTAGAAGACTTAATTACAGATAAGTCAATGCTAAATAACTTATATTTTTCTGTGCATATATATGAGATCAGAACAAATGCTGGGGAGAAAAATCTCTTATACTCAACATTCAATTGCTTCCAAGTTGCTATCTCCTATTTAAAAAAAAAAAAAAAAAAAAACCCATAAGACATCGCACTGGTTTTCTTCTCCACCCAGGTTTGCAAAACTCAAGAAGGAAAATGATCCCTACTCATACCCTGGTGAAAACAGAATGCTTCCTTTACCAAAACATAGCCCAGAACCCAAAATAACTTAGTCTTCCCATCCAATGTTAAAGCACCACAGGTTTTCCACAGAATGTGAAGGAACTCCACTCAAGAAGTTGGTGGGCTTTGCACCAATACGCAGGAGAGCATAGGCAAAGAATGGCGCCTTCTGAGAGCTGGACAAAACCAGCATTGCCCTGGGGCACTGCCTGCCCTTCTTAGCTGAGGGGATGGGCAAAAGGTTAGGGAACCCATTTGGACTGCTCAGCCAGGACTTAGACCTTATGTCTACTGGTTTCCAGCGAGGGCTTGTTTCACTTCCCCTGAAACTGCTGAGTTGAGAACACTGGCCTGCATCCAACACATATAAAGCATCTTCTACGTGGCCTGCACTGTGATACATACTTGGCAGCATGACATTTCCTTATTTATATTTTAAACTGTGTACAAAGAGGAACAGCACAAAAGTTCATGGACAGGAAAGAGTGACCGCTGTTCCAGGCCTTTGCACTGATCACAATTTACATGGATCATGTTACCTTCTACCTTGCTTTAGTCCTAACTGCTATTTCCCCATCACCCCATGTCACACTTAAATCGACCAAGACTTAGAAACACAATTGAAAATCATGTTTTCAGCAGTCACTGTGGAAATGGAAGTATAAAAGATATATTAAGAGAACGTTTTTCAGCAAAAGATCCTTAATCATCTGTGTCTAAAATATATTTAGTTAATACTTACTACAGGTCCACAGCATGCCAGGTGTGGCAGAGAACAACATGCCAGAGAAAGACAAAACAACTCCATTCCCCATTGATATTAATTATCCACTCCAAGGAAGCATACTGAGTCAGAATTACTTCTCTCAAAAATTCCCACGAAAAAAAAAAAATCCAGGAACCCCCTGGTTTTAACTGTACAAAATGCACTTCATTAAAAAGTTTAGTGAAGCGGAATAAAAATCGCAATAATTGTTTGCACTTAATCAAGCATTCCCTTCTTCTAGATCATGAAACAAATGGATTGGAGTGTTAAAAAAAACAGTCAAGATGTTTCTCCAAGATCAGTCTGTGCAATAATGAACCTTAGCCCTAAGAGAGATCAACCAGCAGCCAGAATCCATCACTTGAGCAGCTAGAGGCCACCAATGAAAACCCATGTGAGCCAGCTGCAGCTTCTTGTGTTGTTGAAGGCCACTGAATCTTTCCCTGGTGCACATAAATTTTACATGTAAAATTCAAGGGTGTTCCCAGGCCCCATTCATCCATACATCCCAGATGACAGGCTTTAAACCTGCTCTGTGTTTAAGAGTTGTAGTACATGCATTCATAGAATCCCTAATACAAAAGTATATGGGCAAATACATGCATCAGAAACCACCACTTAATGAAAATGTTCCTTAAAAATCATATTAAAAGTCTTTGTTTTTCTCTTGACATTTTAACACTGCAAAAATACAGATACAAGACATAAAACGTACTCACCGATTGTGTCATTGCGGATTCAGAATTGATGGTTTTTAATAAAAGCAGTGAACATATTAATAATTACTGTAAATTTGCCATCTAATTAAATCTTAGAAAAATCATAAGTTAACTGTATATCACCTTCATCAGTATTTTGTCTCTATAAAAATATATGAAAATCTGTTTTCTCTACAAATTTAAAGGAAATATCAACTCTAACTCCACCGTCTTTAGTCAGAGTGGCTTAAAAATTTCTTTTCAAATTTCTTAGTATAGAAAAATAATGTTTGCTATTCAAAGCCAGTAACCAAAGAAATAAGAATGGGGAAAAGAATGGCTTTCCGAACTATTTCAAAGGTTTGCTGCATTAAATACGTATTTGAGCGTATTCAAGCTAAAACTAACATAACTTTCAGCCCTGAAAGACTTCAGTCATTCCGTAGCGGAACATCGTTAAAAGGAAGAAAATATACTCACACGTCAATCAACGTACTAACGCACAGTAAATGCACGCACGCGCACGTACTCGCACGCGCCAGGAGGCACGCACACATTTCCGCACCCGATGCCCTACGCATCACCGGATGTGACGTCCCGCGTGGAGCCCCACAGGCAGGAAATGCCATTAGAAGGTGGGCAAAGGTTTCCGGCGAAGTCTCCACTGAAGGAGCTTATGAGAAATGCTAAGTTAAAACAGTCCTCGCCAAGGCCTTCTTTCCCTTCTTTCCTGTACTAAGCATTAGTCTTCCTACCCTCAGAGGCCAGTATGTCAGTGCCCACGGGAATCCTATCGCTCCAACATGTCCCTCTTTTTCTCTAGCAGATGTCATGGACCCACCTTGTAGGATTTTGGAGGGGAATGGTCCCTGGTGAAAGAGGAATCAGGAAATTAGTTTAGCAGAACAGGGAAACTGGGAAACTGTTGCCTCAGCATGAAAAGGTAATTGACATAAAATAATCTTTTACTCGAGGCAAAACAAACACAGATGAGCTTTAGTTACATTTTTAAAAAATTAAGTCAGGGAAATTTTTGAATAAACAACAAAATATATTTATTTTTATTTGATCAATAACCTACAACGCCCTTCCCACTTCTTAATTTAGCAAATATTTATTAGTTTACTGCTATGGGACAGGCACTCTTGTGGCTGACAGAGAAAGAAAAGTTAACAAGAACCAGCACCCATCTCCTGGTGTTTCCATGTATCCACCATAGTTTACATAAAAGGATTAGATATTGAAGTTTTGATAATTGTACACTTTTTTAAATGCCCATCGAGTACTAATTTTAAAAGCTAAATATTAAACTAAACTTTATTTTCCCCATGTCTGCATAACTCAGTTCATCTCTTTTGATTTCTGAGCAGACAAAATACCCTGATTAACTCCTACATACTCCAAAGCTAGATAGAGGAGAAATCTTTTAGCAATTACTCTTCAATTGATGAGCTTTCATCCCACTTTCTAAGTGGAAGGAGCATATCATAGAGATTGAGTGTGTATTTCAATCACAATTTACCCCATTGTCTGCCTTTGAAATCACCTTCAAGAATCATAGGTGTCTTTGTAATAACATTCAAATACTGTCCTCTTTTTTTTCCAGTCGTTGATTCCCTAACATCTGAAGGTTATACTGTAGTTGCTGCACCACACCGATTTGCATAACTACTTTAAGTCCTTTGAAATCACAAAATGTTTAATGTAAGATTCATCTGAGTAATATGTGTTCAGAACTTAGTATCAACAATCTCAATGTTCGAACTTACAGGCCCCTAGAATTACCCTGATCATCAGAATCTTCAACATACTCACAAATTCAATTGCATATAATACTGACTTTCCAATTTCCTAGTTCACCCCTTCATCCTTTGACTTAAAAATTATGTTTTCAGGAATGCCATGAAAGGAATTTTTCTTGATCATCAGTTTTGAATTGGACTAAGTCATACTGGCAATAAAATAAATTCTAACATAAGATCACTAAGACTATCCAGACTATCATGAAAATCCATTGCAAAGAATTCTCCTTAACAGGGATTACAAAACCAGAAAGTGTTCAGTCAACTGTATATAGAAAAATTGAATGAACTGGCATAAATTGAAATTTTCAAGTATTAAATAAGCTTCACGAATTATTTGTACTTCTGAGCTAGCTATGGTTCTTAATTTACATTCACACATTCTTCATAGTGAAAAGGAATGAATGCATGTCTCTGCAGTCTTTAAACATACCAAAAACCTAGTAATTGCAAACAACTAATTAGCAGCAGACCTGGATTACAGCATAGATGTCCTCACTATCAGGCTTAGGGGTGTTTCCACGAAATCCTGCACCCCTCCTCAAGTACAACCGACGTCACTGAAGAGTCATCATACCTTCAGTTCTTACTGAGAATTTTGAGAATACTGGGAAAGGAAAAACCCTTTGTCACTTGTTTTTCATCCAGCCAACTGATTCTTGGTGTACAATGTAGGAAATTCCAACCTAGGATCACCATTCAGCAAAGACCACTCCAAATTATCAGGAAAACACACTCCAAAGCATTCCCCCTTAAGAGAAAATGCAGCCACCAATTCAGCAAAAGCAGTAGCTGACTCTTGCAGAGACATGCTGATAATGCCCAGTGGTTTCAAATGTAGATTGAACCTAAGTGCATATGGTAAAACAGTAAAAAAAAAGTCCTAGGTTCAGAAGTTCTCATTTCCTTCTCATGATTGTGTACTTTATATAATGTTACCTTTGGGTTTCATAAAGTAAGTCTATCATATTATAAGATTTGAGTCGTCTATAGCTCTGAGCCTGATGCCAGACCTGTTACTACTGCTTCTCTTTGGAACTAGGACAGTCTGATTATATTAAACTGAATGTTCTTTGCACTGCAGCTACTGAAATGATTACAACCAAAACTGCATTGGGTTCCTGTTCCAAAGGCTGTAGGTGTGAGAGAGAAGACAAATATTTCTCAGACTTCAGGCCTTAATTATTTATTAAGACTCGTCCAGGTTGAAAGAAAAGAAAATGGAAAAAAGAAGAAAGTTGAATAATTCAGGAGCCAACCATAATGTATCATTATTGATTATTTAGCTGTATATGCTGATGAAAAATGATGTGTACCTTTATTCGTTTTACCTTTGGTAAGACAAATAAATCTATACTAGATAAAAATAGCAAACAGCTGATCAATCGTTTTTCCAAATATGATTTTCTTCCAATTTGTATGTTAATGATCCAATGGGGGAGGTGGGACAGTATTAATCTTTATAAATTACAAATTATCTTTGAAAATCAAAAGCTGATATTTGTTTATGGCAGGAAATATGGAGAGATGTTTAAAAATCAACTTTTTTTGGAAACAAGAGTTCCATAAAGGACATGACCTTGACAATCTTCTAGAATCAAGGAAAAATACTGAAGTTTTATTCTGTAAAAAGAAAACCATGGATAGGAAAATTATCTGGCAATCATTAAAGAGATATTCAAATGGCCTTTGTGGTCTAAATTTTGACCAAAGTTTGGAAGTTACAACATTCAAATTAATAAGAAAATTTGTCAGTAACCAATATTTAAGCAATCAAATTGTAAAGACTTCAGATTTGCAGCTGAACCATGAAAAGACATAGCCATTTACTTGAAATGTATGAAAGCATCAGATGAACCTTTCTAAAATTTGAATTTGTGGGGAAGTCCAGATTTTCAATTGTGAAATGTCTCCATTAACATGGCCTCACAGCTGTATATCACAAAAGTATTCTACCCATATCTTTTCCTTGGGCTCTGTTCTATTTCTAATGTCCAGACAGTGAGAAAGATCTCATGGTCTGAGTGTCCCCTCTGCCTGTACTAGTAGCACCTGTCTGATATTTTGAACACCCACTCTGCAGGAGCTACAAACAAAAAGGGTAAAATGAGATGCTGGGGTCATTCAGATGGTCCAAGATGGACTTTTTGATCATTGCAAATGTTTATTCTAGAAGAAAATGGACTTCTGGTGAGCAGTGCAGCCAAGGGTGAATTTCTGAGAGGTTTACATACAGTGAGTCAGAGAGCTGACCTTCATTTGTGTTTTTCTACTTTATGAGATGTACCCCGAACTGTGGCCATGAGGAGGAACAGACAATTATTTAAAAATCGCAAATTTCCAAGCATGTCACTTTGGACACTCCAAATGAGCTAGAAACCACTGCTTTCTACTTTTGTTTGTTTCAATTTTTTTTTTTTTTAAAGTAAACAATTTTCACCACCAAAGTAATCCAAAAGCACTGCTAGACTTGGTTTAACCAGGCTGAAAAATGCATCAATGAAATAAGTCAGTAGAGATTAATGATTACCAATAATTATTTTTTCAAAATTATTCATCAACTCATGCAACACAGGATGGGTAGAATTTCAGTAAGGAGGGAAAGGAAATGTTGCACACAGGCAGACAGAATAGCATAAATCAAAGGCTGGAGGTAGGAAGGCACCAGGCTTGGGATTGCCTGGGTGCAGTAAGGGACTAGAAAAGAAGCTCAGACGCTCTAAAGGGCTTGATCCAAAGTGAAGTGTGTGCTGGGCACAGTGGCTCACGCCTGTAATCCCAGCACTTTTGGAGGCCAAAGCAGGTGGATCACTTGAGGTCAGGAGTTCAAGACCAGCCTGGCCAACATGGTAAAACCTCGTCCCTACTAAAAATAAAAAAACTAGCTGAGTGTTGTGGTGGGTGCCTGTAATCTCAGCTACTTGGGAGGCTGAGGCAGGAGAATCACTTGAACCTGGGAGGCAGAGGTTGCAGTGAGCTGAAATTATGCCACTGCACTACGGCCTGGATGAAAGAGTGAGACTCCATCTCAAAAAAAAAAAAAAAAAAAAATAAGTGTGTATGTACTTCAGAAAAGCCAATTAACCAGTAAGACTGACTGATATGGCATTTTTCAGCATTCTAAAGTTTCCTCTGAATTTTCCGTTGAAATATTTTAATTCTGGATCAGGCACTTTCAGCAATAGTGATGAGTTGCCATTCATGCTCATACGACGGGACTCTCACCCCATGCATCCCCTACCCCTTACCTAGAAAGTTTGGGCATTCCTTAGACATCACCAGGCACTGAGCGTTTCATAGACATTGTTTTCACCCAATTTTTTTTTTTTTTTTTTTTTTTTGAGACAGGGTCTCGCTTTGTTGGCCAGGCTGGAGTACAGTGGAACAATCACAGCTCACTACAGTCTCAAACTCCTGAGTTCAAGCGATCCTCCCACCTCAGCCTCCCAAGTAGCTGGGACTACAGGTGTGCATCACCATGTCTGGCTAATTTTTAAATTTTTTGTAGAGATGAAGTCTCACTGTGTGGCCCAGGCTGGTCTCGTACTCCTGAACCCAAGTAATTCTCCCTCCTCAGCCTCCTAACATGTTGGGATTACAGGCGTGAGCCATTGTGCCTGGCCTCAATTACTTCTTATAACGTGACAGGTTAGGTATTTTATTACCCATGTTTGACAGCAAAGAAAGAGGAAGATATTAAAAGGTAATGAATAAACCATCTACCTAAGTTCATGCTGTGGCGTGTGCTTCCATCCTGCAGCCTAAAGATCCTTCTTGGATGCCTCTTCCAACAGACACCCTGGCGTCCTGGTAGGCCCAGGGGTTACAAGGAGAGCATGCAAACAGAATGAAGGGGCCTGTGTAACAGCAGCACAGGTTTCCCATAAGTGTGGCCAATGATCTGCAGCTGCCCCTCCCTTGTGGATCTGTTTCCCCTTAGAAAAATGAGGCGGTGAGAATGGACCTACAGCCCACCCAGCCATGACTCACCTGGGCTGTCCTCCAGGCAGACCCCAACTCCATCACCTTCCTTCCCAATCTTGCATCTAAGCTCTGATCAGATAGGAACACTCAGGCTCAAGGAAAGATGAGGTTTTTAGGGTTACAATGAATGACAGTGAGCCTCCCAGGCAGCCCTCTGGTCTGAGCTCCAGGTTCAGGGTTTTGAACAACTGCCCGAGCCCACAGCCTGGCCACACACTGGTTCTCCAGTCCAACGGTGCAGTTCAGAACACAGTCATTGACTGCCATGCTGGACTCGCCAGTAACTATTCCTGATACCTACCATTGCCTCATCCTTCTGAGATGGTGCCTTTAAAAATGCCTCCCTGGAAACCTACTTGATTTTTTTTTCATCTCAGCACACCATTCCCTATTTAAAAAAATAGAAAAAAGAAAAACATACCACTCTCCATCAGTAAAAGAGATGATATTGTTTCAGAATCAGTGTGACATTCCTTATGAGCTTTCTTATGGGTAGTTACAAGAACTAGCTGGTCATGACATGAAGTAATTCTTAACTTGTTCCCTAATAAGTCAAGGAATTAGTCTAGTGGGAGCACCTACACACATGCATGGCTTCATGTGGAATCTCTATGCAATCATTTTAGCACACACATGCAATTTGAGAATACAAAATCAGTGAAGGCTCCTTGAGGCTTCCAATGGGCAACTCATAATCTGGTTGGCATTCATCTGGGTGGCATTAAAGTTTTATTGGAGATCATCAACTCAGTGTATTTTCCTATTAGATATAACTTGTTTAATAAAAGAAATCTGCAAAATGTGTGAAAAGAACCAATCAATAATTTAGAAATCACTTATTTGCAAGAACTAATCCTCAACCTGCAGGGATGTTTTGCTGTGGCAGAAGGTCAGAACAACACTGCCATTGACTCTACGGCAAGAAGACTTATCTCAAAATCAGCTGGGTGTGGCGGCATGTGTCTATGGTCCCAGCGGACTCAGGAGGCTGAGATGGGAGGATCACTTGAGCCTGGGAGGTTGAGGCTGCAGTGAGCTATGGTCGCACCACTGCACTCCAGCCTGGGCGACAGAGCAAGACCTTGTCTCCAAAAGATATATGTATATATTAGGTTGGTGCAAACGTAATTGCGGTTTTTGTCTTACATTCAAGGGTATAAACCGCAATTATGTTTGCATCAACTGAATAGATAAATCATCTCCACTGGATCAGTTATCATCTCAGGACTGTTTGGAGTTTTTCTTGCCATCTCACCTGGAATGCTCTGTTTATAGGATGAGTCTCATGCGACACTTCTCATTTTACTTTTAAGCAAGAACCATTGATAAGTAACACCTGCAAGATATCTAACAGAGTACTACGTGGCCTTTCACACTGAGGATTTTGCCTCTATAGGAAAGACGGTAAGGGAAGAAGAGGAGACATCACGCAATACCCTTCTGGGCTTATTTCCACGCTTGAAAAAATATTAATACAAAGTAGATAAGGCCTTTGGGTTTCACAGCTAATGAGCCAGCACATTATTAAATTGCAGGAAGACAAGATCATATTTTAACTATGTTTTTGATTTCTCATAACACCTAGCACATTTTGTTATTAATAGGTGTTATAAATATTGTTGATGAAACTGTATTTGTAAAAATGACTTTATGTTTAACAACAATCATCATTACATTCATCTTCACTGACCCTTCTACAGCCAAGGGCAGGAGTTATTATGACATCTTATTTTATATTGGGAAAAAATTGATATCCATGTGTTAAGTAACGCAGCTCACTGAAGCAGGGAGTAAGACCTATCTTGACTCCAAAGACCATGCATTTTTCCAAAATATCAAGCTACCTCTTCATCTAAACAATTCTAATAATAGTAATAATAATAGTTTTTTTTATTTTTTATTTTTATTTACATGTCCAGAATGTGCAGGTTGCTTACATAGGTAAACGTGTGCCATGGTGGTTTGCTGCACCTATCAACCGGTCACCTAGGTATTAAGCTCCACGTGCATTAGCTGTTTGTCCGAAAAAGTTATAATAGCTAATATGTACATAGTGGATCAGCAACTAACTTGTTGAATTCTTTACGTATACTAACTCTTAATTGTCTCCAAAAACATATAAGGTATATGTGAGCTTTATCCCCATTAGTTGAGAACACTAATGCAGGGACATATTAGCTAACTTGCCCAACACCACAGAGCTGTAAAAGCGGAGGCAGAACTCAAGCTGCGTTGTTTGGCTTTCACCCACCACGGGACAATGGCTCAGGTGGGGGTCGAGACCATCATTTTTCTCCCACATCCCAAAATCTCCGCACTGGTGGGGATCTATAGCTGAAACAGTTTTCATCAGTGACAAAAATTACCAGTGTAAAAACAATAAAGTTTTGTGATATTAGCGCCAAAGACAGTCCCATAATGCATGAGTGTGCATACAGTAAATGCTCAATATTAGCTCTTGAAATTGTATTATTAAGACTGTGAAATTGCCTATATATTTATTTTACTTGATCATACCTTTGTTCACACCCACCAATCAGTGTTAAATTTACAGTTATCAAGTTAATGATGTATGTGTATTTCAGAAAATTTTTACAATAATTAGTGTGCACTGTATCTGACTGGCTGTATTTTTTGTGATAGGGTAAAAATTATTATTATTATTTTACTTATTTATTTACTTTGGTGACAGACCTTGCTCTTTTACCCAGGCTGGAATACAATGGCATGATCATAGCTAGCTGTAATCTCAAATTCCTAGGCTCAAGTGATCCCGCTGCCTCAGCCTCCCAAGTACCTGGGACTACAGGTGGATGCCTCTAAACCTGGCTAATTTTTAAAATAATCTTTATAGAGATAGGATGTCACTGTGTTGCCCAGGCTGGTCTCGAACTCTGGGCTCAAGCAATTCTTCTGTATTAGCCTACCAGAGTACTGAGATTAATAATAGTCATGAGCCACTGCCCCCAGCCTATTATTATTATATTAGATTTGAGGTTTTATTTGTTTCTTGGTTTGCTTGGTTTTGTTTACAGGTTTGTTTAGATACATAAGTGAAGCGGTGAAACTAATTGTATCTGTGTGTGCTTCCCCTATTTTCAAATGTGATATTGCTAAAATCTGATGGAACAAAATATTCCCATTGAAAGTGTTTCGCCGGGTGCGGTGGCTCATGCCTGTAATCTCAGCACTTTGGGAGGCCGAGGCAGGTGGATCACAAGGTCAGGAGATCGAGACCATCCTGGCTAAAATGGTGAAACCCCGTCTCTACTAAATATACAAAAAATTAGCCGGGTGTGGTGGCGGACGCCTGTAGTCCCAGCTGCTCTGGAGGCTGAGGCAGGAGAATGGCATGAACCTGGGAGGCGGAGCTTGCAGTGAGCAGAGATGGTGCCACTGTACTCCAGCCTGGGCAACAGAGTGAGACTCTGTCTCAAAAAAAAAAAAAAAAAAAAAAAAGTGTTTCATGTGTAGTCATCTACCTAGTGAGTCTCCCTGAAAAGAACTCTGTTCATCCATCCTAGCTCTGCCTAGAAGTAGGAGGAGTGTGTTCACAGTTGCTGCCCTCGGTGTCAAGAATGTTTCCATGCATCCTGCAGGCCTCAGTCACTACCGCTCCTCTTATGGGTCCCTGGTCACTATCCTCCATGCAGACTCAACTATCTTTCCTGCAGTCCATGGTTATGTATTTCCTAACTAGGTTTGCCTCTTCATAAAGGAAAACCCTTCCTGGGGGTACTCACAACACAGCATTCTTCCTGGCTTCTCTTTTGTTGTTGTTGGAAATCCCAAGGATTGAGGAGGGAGAGAAAGGCAGGGGCTTTTTATCACTCCCATAGGTGATGCCATTTGGGTGCAAGGCAGAATGCAGACCGTTAACACACTGTTCAAATCATCACTTCAGGTCGGGCTCGGTGGCTCATGCCTATAATCCCAGGACTTTGGGAGGCCGAGGCGGGCAGATCACCTGAGGTCAGGAGTTCGAGACCAGCTTGACCAACAGGGAGAAACCCTGTCTCTACTAAAAATACAAAAATTAGCCAGGTGTGGTGGTGCATGCCTGTAATCCCAGCTACTTGGAAGGCTGAAGCAGGAGAATCGCTTGAACCCAGGAGGCGGAGGCTGTGGTTAGCCGAGATAGGCCATTGCCCTCCAGCCTGGGCAACAACAGCGAAACTCCATTCTAAAAAAAAAAAAAAAAAAAATAATAATAATAATAATAATCACTTCTTCATGTTTCCCCTTGGTTCTCAGTGACATGATTCACTCTTGCAAAAGTTATTTCATTTATTTAGAGCTCAGTTATAAGCCATTGTCATGTAGCTGATACAGTATTTCAAAGGTTAAAGAATAAATTATCTAGATTAAAATTCTTCTGGGCTTTACTCCAGAATTTGGACAAGATAACCTATTACAGAAGGCCACAAGACAGAATAAGATCCTGTATCAAAAAATGCAATTTCATATTAATATGAAGATGATCAGCCATTTGTACTCAAATTTATCTGTTGCCTAGACTGGAGTGCAATGGTGCAACCTTGGATCACTGCAGCCTCAACCTCCTCAGCTCAAGCAATCCTCCCACCTCAGCCTCCTGAATAGCTGGGACTACAGGCATGCACTAGCATGCTCAACTATTTTTTTTTTTTTTTTTGTATTTTTTATAGAGACGAAGTCTCACTATGTTGCCCCAGTTGCTCTTGAACTCCTGGAAGCAAGCAATTGGCTCCTGTCGGGCCTCCCAAAGTGCTGGGATTACAGGCATGAGCCAATGTGCCTGGCTAGAATTGCATTTTATAATCTAAGTTGTCATATAAAAACTACAACCTATGGTATTCATATCATTTGTAATAATTTACATTCTACTTAATAAATAAGTTTTTGATCACTATCTAAAAGTATCTTTTAAAAACACTAATTATACGGGGGGGATAGATTTTCTCGATAGTCAACATGAATTAAAGCAGAAAGGTGCTAATTAAACTAACAGTTATGGGACCGGGTGTGGTGGCTCATGCCTGTAATCCCAGCACTTTGGGAAGCTGAAGAGGAAGGATTCCTTCAGCTCAGGAGTTTAAGACCAGCCTGGGCAATATGGCGAAACTCTGTCTCTACAAAACATACAAAAATTAGCCAGGTGTGGTGGTGCATGTCTGTAGTCCCAGCGACTCCGGAGGCTAAGGTGGGAGGATTGCTTGAGTCCTGGAGCAGAGGCTGCAGTGAGCTGTGGTTACGCCACTGCACTCCACCCTGGGTAACAGAATGAAGCCCTGTCTCAAAAAAACAAACAAACAAACAAAAAATAACAACATTATGGAGCACTCATATCACTTTAAAGAAAGCTTAGCATAAAGAGAATACATTAGTCAAAACATACACACCTTTGGAGGAATATCAGATGTGGAAACTAAGAAGGTTATCATCCACACTATAATGACGTTTCAAATAAGCCTCTCTATGTAAGTTCATCATTACAACTAAAGATTTGGGGGTTCAGAGAGAGGCACATAGCCATTCCAACTCACCCTGGGTAGTCAGTCAAGAAGAAACCTAGGACATAAGATATAATGATATAAATATTTTCATCAAGATGGCATTGATAGAACTCTGACTTCTCATTTGATGCTAACATTACCCCTTTGTATCAACATAAATTACAATACAGATTGTCTAGAAACCCTAAGTCATGTCATTGTACAAAAGTTTGCTGAACATGGACCATGAATGTGCTATGAGGACAGGGAAGGGATCCTAAAGATGAATGCCACCTGATCCCTCTCCTCAAGGTCTTTCAGGGAGCGCATCATTAAGCCAAGTACTTATAAATTGCATGAGCTCCTATACTGGTGATACAAGAATAGACAGTGTTGTGCTCAGAAGAGGCAGCATCTCAGAAAAACCTTCAGAAGATGTCCTCAAAGATGACCTTGAAAGAGGAGAGAGAGAAGAAGCATCTTTCTCAGAGTGGGGCCCATGAAAAGCAAGAGGTGGAAACTGTAGCCGACCCCCCAGTGACCTCAAGAGGTCTGGACTATAACTCTAGCCAAGGTTCTGACAACACTGATGACTAATATGAACATGTAGGCCTACACAAACACACACAAAAATAGGAAAATAAAAAGCTATTTTTAAAACCTGAGGATATCTCAGAGGGATTTTTAAGTTAAAAAGAAGTACCCCTAGGATGGTCCATTATTTATTGAATTTTCTTTTGAGTCCCAGTGATCCCCTAAATTTCTAAACTAAAAAGTAGGAGGACAAATTTAATTTTGGTAGATTTCTTGATTAACTACAACAATATGGCATGCTCAGCTGAGAAAAGAATTTACCTGCAGGATTTAGTGTAGTCATTCTGGATATTTCCAGATGTGAGTATGAATGTTCAAATGAACATAAATGACCTTGATTTATACCCTAAGTTATCTCAACAAAATTTTATGTCCTTTCCTCAAACAGAGCAATCTTTCAAACTGTGTTTTTTTTTTAAGTTGCAAATTTAATAAATCATCTGATTCTTTGTCTTGGATTTGCTCCCATTTCTTAACACAACATTCATCTTACTTAATTTTTAGCATTATGAAATCAAGAAAATATTAATGAATAAAAAACTTTCTGTTTAGAATTTTAGAATATGAAGTTTAAAAATAGACGATTGATTTTACACAATTCTGCTCCTCCCAAATCATCCCACAATTCTGACAAACTCTCAAGAAATTAATTTATTGACCACACTGCTAGTTTTGACCCAAATCTTTATAAGAAATTTAAAAAGCACATAGACTTATCCATCCAGTGAGCAGTAAAAGTAAGCAACACTGCACAGCAGATTTATAGCTTTAGTGTTAGAATGTAAATGATTAAACTTCAAAATCCTGAACTTTCTTAGACTGCATCACTCTCAATATTCCAGGCACAGACCAGAATGAGAAATTTGACAAAAATTTTCTATGACATCATCTTTAATGAAATACAGGCAAAAAAATCTAAAAACTCTAGGGACATTAATACAGATGAGGAAGATTTTTTTAAAGATAGCCATTTAGAAATAAATCACATGCATGTACTGAGTGACCCAAACATTTTTGGTAAATCGTGCTAATTTAGAAATACCAAAGTGAACAATCAAGGAAGATCCATGTTCCCTTAGGTGAGAGAGGAACTTTCCTCTACAGTGGGTTGATTATACAATGAAAGACGGCCTTCCCTCAGAGTCTCTCTGGCTTGGCTGCATGTCTCAGAAAACTGTGATGGCTGACTTAACACTTGTTTTTACCAGGCAACATTTGATTTTCTCATTCATCCAGTGAAAATCTACAGTGTCTTACAACTACTCATTTCTTTAATAAATACCCAGTGAGTGCTGACCTATTCCAGATTCATGCAATACACATGTTTACAGAATGCAGAGAAAAATTCACTAACTCCCTGGATCCGCCACACATATCCATAAGTAGACAAAGAATAAAAAAGCCTTCAAGATCAGGTGAACTCAGAGAAGAAAGTAAATAATGGGTTGAATAAGAACACAACCGAGGGTGGAACCCACTTTAAATGGGAACAGGACAGGGTGTTCTGGCCAGAGGAAGTGGCACACAAAAATGTCCTAACACTGTACGCGCTCAGTTAGAACACAAAACCGAAAGAGGACTGGGACAGCAGTGCAGTGAGAAGACAATGGCCTGGGATGAAGCTGGAGAAGTGAGTAAGAGGCTTACTGTATAAAAGTGGAATAGGTCAGTGAAAGGAATTTGGGGTTCATTCTCAGTGTCATGAGAAACAGTCCTTTGTAAAACATTTTAGACTATGAAGGAGAAAGACAAGGATGGGCCAAAGATAAGTAATGTCAGGACCGCCTTCAACACTTTCTATATACCTGTTTTAAAGTGTTTTACAAGCTTAATTTACTCCTTTTTTTTTTTTTTTTGACAAGCATCTAATAATACTGCATCTAATAATACTAATAATACTGACCTTCACCTACCTCTGAACTCTCTCCCTTTTCTTAACTGGACAACTCCACCCATAACGCAACCTTGTATGGTTATTCATTGTCTTGGCCTCTCTCCAATAGTTTGCAAGGTTCTATCAGTATCATCCTTCCAATGCCTCTGCAGAGCTTTATGCCTTCCCCATTTCCTCAATCTCTACCACAGTTGAATCTATAAGTAGATCTCAACTTGCATTACTGACGTTCTGTCTTCTATCACTACCTCTACTATCATGAAACTGATATTCCTTAAATAATTCTGCAAAAGTCCTAATATGATTGCCCCATTGCCTACAGAATAACATCTATAAGGCTTACCATCGAGTTGCACCACCTGAAATGATCTGATTTCAATTTCATCACCCAAACTCAAACTCAACATGCCCTTGAGACAACACTCAACACAACACACCCTATTCCTCAACACTTGCTGTACCTATGTATTTGTTCACACTTTCTCCTTTGTCCTTACGACAAAATTCTATGCAGCTCATAAGCCACCTCCTTTGGAAGAGCTTCTGGTGATAGTCTAGCTTCCAAGATGGCCAATTGACACCTGCTATTAACACCTTCCTGCAATCCTTATCCACATGGTGCCAGATTTGATTTGAACAACCAATAGCATGTAGCAAAAGTGACAAGGTGTCACCTCCAAATCAAGTGCCAAAGCGACAAGGTGTCACCTCCAAGATCAAGTTCTAAGAGTGTGTGGCTTTCATCTTAGACTCCCTTTCAGCCTCCCTCTTTCTCTCCTCACTTTCAGAAAAGCCAGCTGTTAATGTCACCTGTCTAGCCCTAGGGAGAAGCCCACGTGGCCAAGAACTGAAGCCTCCTGCCAAGTGACACGTAAGTGAGATTCTCCAACACCCTCATAAAACTGCAAGCCCTGTCTACAACTTGACCGCAACATCATGAGAGACCCTAAACTAGAACTGGCCAGCTACACTGCTCCTGAATCCCTGATGTATAGAAATGCATGAGATGACAAATGCTTGCAGTTTTAACCTAAGGTTTAGAGGAGCATTTTATGCAGCAATAGATAACCAATGCAGTGTCCAAAATGACACAAATGGAAAACAAGATTCTGTGCTGCCAAGGTCTGTGTTTTTACCCACTTATGGAATGTGTGATGTGCATGCCTTGTAGTATAGGTATTTTCATTTATCATTTTGTCTTCCTTACTGAGAGTCTGCTCTCCCTGGGATCAGAGGTTGAATCTTATCTGTGTTTCTATCACTGATGGTATCTGGCATGATGACCTTCTCAAAGTAAGATGGCAGTACACAGTTATCAAATGTATAAACGAAGAAGAAAAGATGTTGTATGCATGGTTTCTCAGTTTTTAAAGGAAGAATAGCTGCATGCAGTCTGGAATTACCAGACCTTCGTTTGAGAAGCCATATACTTGTGGATCCCTGAAGTGACAAACAATCTGCTGCCTTCACGTTGCTGTAGTGTTTTGAATTATGAGCCAAGCATTTGGAGGCCATAGGGAAATAAATAATGCCCAGCATATCAATGAGTTTTTATGGTTGTTGTTATTAATCTTTAAGTCCCTCACAGTCCATAGCACATGGTAGATGCCCAATAAATATGCATTGGCTTGAATTGACTGGGAAACTGAAAACATAAAGATAACGTATAAATCAGTAGAGCACAACTGGATGACAAAAAGCAAATGATGAGACCCAGAGCTGTGGATGCCGGCCTCTGAACAGGAAAGAATAAAACAGAACGTTGAGCTCAAAACTCAAGCAGGTCATGTGTGCACATATAACCTAGAAATACCCTAAGGCAGTAGTTCTAAAAGGGTAATCCCAAGACCAGTAATGGCAACTTCAACTGGGGAGTTATGGGTCCCATCTCAGATCTGCTGACTCAGAAACTCCTGGGATGGGTCCCAGCAACTTGCCTTTAACAAGCCCTCTAGGAGACTCTGATGCTTATGTTTGAGAAACACTACACTGAACCATCTGCTTCAAAAGCAATGAAGACATTGGGTTTAGCACCTCCTTTCAGTAACCATGTACCGAAGACTCATTCTGAGAAATTCAGCAATAAAATAGATGGGAATTAATCCCAGAACCCATGGTTTTGTGGATGCAGCAATCAGGCAAACCGGGAAACCATGAGCCAATTCTTACCATTACAACGCATCACTGAGGGTTTGCAGCAGGAGCTCAAACTCTATCCCTTTTACCACTCAAAGATGTCACCCTGCAACACGATCATCCCACAATGTATTCATCTCTACAACCATTTCTTTCGTTATTTCTACCTCCTCCCAACTTGCAGTTCTCTCATCATTGGGAAGACTTTTCATGAACCCTGACAGCATCCCCATTCCTACGAATTCTCATATTATCCTAGCCCCATGATTAGAATCATGGTGTCAGACGCATTTAGGCTATTGCTTGAGAAGTGTCTTTATCCTCCAGCAGAGCACACACTCCAGGAGGGAGCTGGTGTCTGTTCCTCACCTACCCTCACTGGGCAGCCCAGTGCCTGCCAGGCAACAGGCACTCAGTGATCAGTGTACTAAAAGCACAGCCAAGTTTCAAAAAGTTCTGACATTCACATCAAATGTGAGGTTAAAGAGGGTTGCATTAATCCAATTTCTAAAGGTTAAGAAAGATCTCTTCCCAGATAAGAAAAGAGAAGTCATGAATAACAAAACTCTATGTCCATACAAGAGCTGGGAAAGATGTAGTGTTTGATCATTTGCTTAATGGTTTACAATGCACGAGTTTGAAGTTGAAAATACATAGGAGAAACCCAATGTTGCAGTTCCTATTTCCTGAGAGTCAGACATAGAATAAAGTGAAAGCAAAAACTGAACACTATGAAGTGTACTCCCCACCACCAAGTTTAATCTCAGTGCAATTTCAATTGTCTACCATAAATGACACACCGTGCTTTTAGGATACTACCTGACTTCTGAGGATCTAGATGTCTTGCAGTGTGTAAATACTTGTGAATGGGTCTGAAATTACACCATTTCTACTAGCAATCCCCCTCTTGCCAATTCACATCCAACACTTAACCAGGTCGCAATGAATTTTATTTAGAAAACACACAGAGCATCTCGTATCCTGAGATGAGATCATGGTTTAAAATGAGCAGTATTCAAGTCAAGAGTCTTAATTATAATGATGATTGTTCTCAAATCACATAGCTTAGAAAGGCCCTGGAGATAGGTCCAACTCACACATTTTACGGTTGAGGGAAGGGAAACCCCACTGTTGATCTTCAGACACCTGCAATGAAATATGGGTCCCCCACTCCACAATGTGTTGATGCAGTGGCATGGAGCAGTGGAGTCTCTAAAATCCTCATGACTATGGGAAAGTGATTCCGGAAGACAAGTGTGGCTGGGTGAGGAGTCTGTCCTTCAAACCCAGCTCTGCCCCAAGCTGGCTGTATAACTTCGGGCCTATCCATTATGTACCACATGGGCTGTAAGTGATATGTTCATTAATTTGATTATTATATGTTCATTAATGTGATCATTGTTACACAATGTATATGTACATCCAGTCGTTACACTTGACACTTTCCATATATATAGTTTTTGTCAAATAAATATTGTCAAATGAAAAAAATGAATTTAAATAAAGAACTCTGTGCCTTGGTGTATGAGTTTCCTAGAGTTACTGTCAAAAAGGATCACAAGCCTTATGTCTCAGGAAACAGGAATATGCCGTCTCAAAGTTCTGAAGTCTAAAAGTTCAAAATCATGATGTTGGCCATGCTCCCTCTGAGGGTTCTTGGTGAGGATGCTTTCCTGTCTCTTCTAAATTCAGGGGGTTGCCAGCAATCCTTGGGATTCCCTTTTTTGTAATTGCATCATGCCAACCTCTGCTTCCACCATGAGATGGCCATCTTCACCTTGTGAGTGTCTGTGTGTTCTCACGGTGGTTTCAACACCAGTTATACAGAATGAGGGCCACTTGAATCACCTCATTGTAATTACATCTGCAAAGACCTTATTTCAAAATAAGATCACAATCTGAGGTGCTGGGCGTTAGGATTTCAATGTATCTTCTCGGGGAACGCAATTCGATCCATAACACAGTTCAACCCGTAACAGCAAACCAGATTTTATTTGTAAAATTAGAGGGTAAGAATCAAGGTATTTTAGGTTCAATCACTAAAATGTCAAGCCTGGAACAAAGTAGAACAAGAAAATTGCACTAGATTCTCTCTCTCTCTCTCTCTCTCTCTCTCTCTCTCTCTCTCTCTCACACACACACACACACACACACACACACACACACATTTAGAATTGGGAATTGAGAAATTGCAACCTTTGGATGGATGGGTGGATGCGTTTACTTTTAAACAGGCATTTTCTCATCATACAAAAATGACCTTGCTGTTTCTACACATTTGCATCACATTGATGAATGAGGTCAGAATATGCTCTCTCTGCACATATTCAAAACTACATCCACCATAAATGTGGAGCACAACTGCAACCAAACTGGATTTGGGAGCAATTTGCATACATACATCAAACACTGTGTGCAATAATGCATAATAAATTAACTTTTCCTTTTATCCTATAATTGACTGGAGTCTAATTTATTGACCTATTTCCTTGTAGAGCAAAAACTTCTTGTAAACCCATCCTGTTACTCAGTTGGAATATTTTAACCACGGCATCAATATCTCAAAAATGTAACCAAATTTTTAAAAATGTACCCAAGAAGAAGTAAAACACTTATGTTTATGAGTGGCTTAATGAAAATAATAGATTCCTTGCATCAAATATAAATATTAAATAAATGTATATGAGAAAAGAACAGGATTCACTGCATTATACAATTTTACAGAATGAAAATCTTCTTAACTAGATGGTGCGTATCTCCCAGACTTTTAGAAATTTCATATGGAGTGGAAGTTGGCACTTCAAACGAAATGAGGCTTATTGCTATTTTATTAACATTGGAATAAAAATAACTGGTTTTGCATATACCCTTTTATTATAAAAGGTGTAAAATGTGCCCATTTATTATCAAAATTTAAAACGATAATACAAAATCACCTATTATGAGGTCATTTCTGACAAACGTTATACTGCATTCTTTGGGGTTGGTGACATTAATTCTGAATCTCTGAGGTTAATAATACATCTTTTTAAAACACATTTTCCACCTAAATTCATGTCATATTCACTCCCAGAATATTAAAAGTTCTTATTTTGTTGGAGAATCTAATTTTAATCAATCAATGTAACAGTTCAGAAAATATAACACCATTTTCAATGAGTCTTAAATTTAATTTTCTGTGCAGCACATTTCTGGTGTTCCCATTGATGTTAATAAGCTCTAATAACTGACAGCTCTCATCAATGTGTTCTTATCTGTGGAACAGTAAATCTCATTCTTCACCTCAAATGTTCAAATACTCTCTTCCCATCTACTGAGCTTTCATTTGGAACATGATTTTGCCCAATTTTAGATAAGCTAGCTGCATTTCGTTCTGCACTTTGTTCTATCAGATACTTATCAGGGATTTTCTTTTTCTTTATTTCCTGTCTTTGTTTTCTCGTAAGCTCTCAATTATATAAATCAATGCCACCTCCTTTTGGATAGCGTGCGTTATACTGACTGTCCCCAAATGTCAGTCCGATTCTTATTACAACTGACAGAATTCATAAAGTCTATTCTGGTTATGAAAAGCATCTTCCAGAATAATGCGCTTACTATCTCTTAGTGCACACTTTGCCCAGTTTTTCTTATCTGGTTGTGCCCAGCGTACACGTCAGGGCTACTAGAATCCAAAAACCAGTGAAATTCCCCATGTAAAACTTGGAGTAAGTACACCTCATTTCATAACACAGCTTTTTAACTGGGATGGATTTTACTCCCAAGGGGATATCTGAGAATGTCTGGAGACATTTGTGGATGTCAAATTCAAAAAATAATAGAGGTTGATGAGGATGCAGAGATAAAGGAATTCATATACACTGTTGATGGGAAAGTAAATTAGTGTAAGTTCTATGGAAAACAGTACGGAGAGTCCTCAAAGAACTAAAAATAGAACTACCATCTTTTTTTTTTTTTTTTTTTGAGACGGAGTCTGGCTCTGTCGCCCAGGCTGGAGTGCGGTGGCCGGATCTCAGCTCAGTGCAAGCTCCGCCTCCCAGGTTCACGCCATTCTCCTGCCTCCGCCTCCCAAGTAGCTGGGACTACAGGCGCCCGCCTCGTCACCCGGCTAGTTTTTTGTATTCTTTTTAGTAGAGACGGGGTTTCACCGTATTAGCCAGGATGGTCTCGATCTCCTGACCTTGTGATCCGCCCGTCTCGGCCTCCCAAAGTGCTGGGATTACAGGCTTGAGCCACCGCGCCCGGCCCAGAACTACCATCTTATCTAGCAATTCCACTGCTGGGTATCTACCCAAATAAAAAGAAATCGCTGTCAAAAGGATACCTGCATGCATATGTTTAACACAGCACTATTCACAATAGCAAAGATATGGAATCCAGCTAGGCATCCATCGATGGATAAATGAATAAAGAAAATGTGGTATATATGCATAATGAAATATTATTCAGCCATAAAATGAATGAAACTATGTCTTTTGCAGGAGCATGGATGGAACTGGAGGCCATTATCTTAAGTGAAACAACTCGGAAACAGAAAGTCAATATGTCCTCACTCCTAAGTGGGAGCTAAATAATGTGTACACATATTTACATAGAGAGTGGAATAATAGACACTGGAGAATCAAAAAGGTGGGAGGGTGGTAGGATGATGAGGAATGAGAAATTACTCAACGGATACAGTGCATGTTATTCGGGTGGTGGTTACACTAAAAACCCAGATTTCATCACTATGCAATATATCCATGTAATAAACAGCACTTGTGCCCCTTAAATTTATACAAGCTTTTTTTAAAACAGGGATGTGTATATGACGGGCACCTAGAAGCTTGAGTCCAGCAATTCCATTCAGCATCATACAAGGCACAGGACAGCCACCACAACAAAGAATTATCCACCCTCAATGTTAAGAGCACCAAAGTTAGTAAATCTTGTTTTGTAAGAGACATGTATCCTTGTAAAATATCTGAGTAAATCAAGTCACATTTTAAATTACACAGAATTTAATAGTTCGTAAAATTCTCTAGTGCATCCTTGTGTAACAGGTTCCAATGATCTTCTACTAATAATACCACCATCCCAGATACTCGTTTAGAAGTCTGGATTTATATCATGCATACACACACACTCACAGATACACACAGATACACACACATACACACACACAACTCTTCTTAAAATGAGGCATACTTACATTAGCATAAGAATGATAGCCAACTATTTGTAACTGTATAGATTAGATGAGTTTGGTTTTCTTTAGTCATATTTTTCCTGTTTTTAGAGACAGGAACTCTCTGTCACCCAGGCTGGAGTGCAGCAGCACTATCAGAGTTCACTGCAGCCTCCAACTCCTCGGCTCAAGCCATCCTCCTGTCTCAGCCTCTCCAGTAGCTGGGATTACATGAGTGAGCCACCACATCTGGCTACTTTTTTTCTGTAGAAGTGGGGTCTCACTATGTTGTCCAAGCTGGTCTTGAACTCCTGGCCTCAAGCAGTCCTCCCTCTTTGGCCTCTCTTTAGCCTCTATCATTCAAAATATCATATGCAATGTTGAGTTCAATAGAACTAATAATTTTAGTTAACTGTGGGTTGGCAAAGAGGAAAAAATTGCATTTGATTCTTTGTGCGTGCATGCGCACCCATGTGCGCGCGTGTGTGTGTGTGTGTGTGTATGTGTAATGGTGCAACAAAAGCTACCTTCTGACACCCCTTTATCTTTGCTTCTCATCAGATCTGTATCTCTGCCAGGTACCAGATAATATGAGGCTGAGGTGGGAAGATTGCTTGAGCCCAGAAGTTCAAGTGCATCGAGCTATGATTGAATCACTGCACTCCAGCATGGGCGACAGAGCGAGACCCTGTCTTCAAAATAAAACCTCGTTAAAAATAGATAAAAATGAGACATACCAAGTCCAAAGAGCTGTCACATTGCTGGCCAAATTTACCCAGCAGCATTCCTTCTGGGTAGAACACTACCAAGTCACAAAGCATTTGCTCCTAAGGAGTTAGTAACCTAAGATTGTGCATTATGGAAAATACACACGTTCCTTCTAAAATAACTTGACAACTACATTTTCCGATTCTAAAACCCACTTTCACGTAGAGTTAAAACAAGCAGTTTTTTTCAACAAGAATGTGCATAAAAAGATAGGGAAGCTACATCAATTAAAAGAAATGTAAAAGACAAATCAACCTATTGTAGTGCTAGACCTTGCGTGAGTTACCAAACTATGAGAAGATCATTTTGACATTTACAACTTTATAGTGGATGATACGGAGGAATTACTGTTGATAATTTTAGGCATGGAAAAGATTCTGCAGCTGTGTAAAATAAAATGTTTCCTGTATTTTAGAGCAATGTACAGACATATCTTTAAATGAATTACATCATGCCATAATGAGAATGGAAATATGAATGAAGTTAGATACTAAAGATTAGGCTATGCATTCATAATTGCTGAAGCCAACTGATGGGCACATGGGATCCATTATTCTATTTTCTCTTCTTCTTTTTGTCATAGACCAGAAATTTTCTATAGTAAAATATTCCATAAGGTTTCAAGTGAATACAAATGTTTACAGAAGGAATACAAGAGGGAAAAATGTGTACAGACCAATGCAGAATGTTTTTTGAAACATGCAGAAGAAAATGAGGAATGCCCCTATAATGAAGAATGCCCAATTTACAAGGAAGAGTTTCAAAATAAGTTAGAAGAGGGAGGGGTGTGGAGCAAAAAAATAAAGAAAAATACATTAGAGGAGCAAAAACATTAAAACAATCTAAATGTCAAAAAATATGTAAAGAACTTGATATGTTAAAGCATAGTCTTTTGAGAAAATTAGCCACGAAAAACAATGCTTATGAAGATTTTTAATAATCCTAAAATGGCTTATGCTATAATAGTGTATGAAATGTAAAGTTCAAAATGGTATAGAGATATATACAGATCTAGACATAGAAATATAATGTGAATATCAGTAAAGATATGTGTACAGATAAAAAAACAGATATGATTAAGATATAGGTGAGAAAAGGTACAATATGATATAGAACAGTTACTGATATGCTATAGCTATAGACTCTAATATTGGTACAGATACCATACAGATAAAGATGTGATCTACATGCAAATATATATGTATATACATACATATGATATAAATGCAGATAAACACGTAGATGTAGATAGAGAATTATCATCTGTGTTTAAAATATTCAGAAAATCAATGGAACAAATTATACAGTTACTTACTATTAACAACTAGTCTATGGAATGATGATCCAGTTTTACATTTCTTTTTTCAAAGTTTCTGTATTTCTTTCCTATACTATTCTTCATTCCTTCACCATAAGAAAAAAAAAATCCTGCCTTTAAAAGCCTCCTTGAGGCTGGGCACCATGGCTCATGCCTGTAATCCCAGCACATCAGGAGGCTGAGGTGGGCGGCTCATCTGAGGTCAGGAGTTCGAGACCAGCCTGGCTAACATGGTGAAACACCATCTCTACTAAAAATACAAAAATTTGCCTGGCGTGCTGGTGGGCAACTGTAATCCCAGCTACTCAGGAGGCTGAGACAGGAGAATCGCTTGAACTGGAGGTGGAGTTTGCAGTGAGCCGAGATTGCGCCATTGCACTCCAGCCTGGGCGACAGAGCAAGACTCCATTTAAAAAAAAGAAAGAAAAAAAAAAAAGAGTCCTTGAAATGGCTACAATTTGCTTATATTCCTTATTCAGAGAATAGATCCGGTTACATGAATTAAAAAAAAAAAACTGCTTCTTAAGCAATGTTTAAGTAATAACCGCCTGCATGCCTATTAAAATTTTATGTTAAAACACATCATAAGGTTAAGAGGATGATATCACCTTTTGAAATATTGATAGTTGTGACAAGATGCACACAGCTATTTATACGGAGACTGCAGCATCTACCCTGATTAATGGGGTCCTCTGGAAGTCTTCTGGTTAGTAACATGTTCCTTCAGCTTATATCTCTTTATCGAAAGACACTAGGATGAGTGGTGGGAGGAATGACCTCTGCCCCACTCTTAAGCTGTGGTATGGGTGTTTTTGCTTACTGCATAGGAAGGTCATAGATTAAAGCAATGAAGCATGTTCAAGGACACTGTAACGTTTGCCCATCCACTGAGGTTTCCTGATAGAAGAAGGTGTTTTTGCAAGCTGAGCATCCGTGAACCAGCAAGGTTGAGAGTTTCTCTAAGAGTCATTTACCATTGAGTCCTTGCATTTACTTGCTATTCAAGTGAATAGATTTTCTGATGTCTACATCATGGCCACAAAAAAATATAAAGTAGAATAAGTCACAGTAATGTAGAATTGAATTAAAGCCCAAAGCATATCCAAAATATCCATGTGCCCATAGTGATATAAACGATTGATTAAATAGAGGGGAGAGAGCCATCTTTCTTAGGGAAGAATTCCAAATAATTTATCAATATTCCACCATCTGGGAAGTGGAGCTTCATTCTGTCTCTTCTCCCACCCCCATCCCACTTTAGGGACTTGCTTTCAAAGACTAGACTTGGGGTGGAGGGGAGAGTACAACTTTACAGCAGAGAAAACTGACAAACTCTCTGTCAGCCACGTGATCAAAGCCAACATCAAGAGCAAAAGTCTTGTGGACAGTAGTCATCAGACAGGCCCTAGTTGGTGGACATTCTCCATAACATTAATACCTCAAAACTATTAAGGTTGTGAAATACAAGGAAAGACTGAGAAACCGTCACAGACTAGATGAGGCTAAGAAAATAGGGCAAATCCATGCATCATGGTATTTCAGATGGTATCTCGGAACAGAAAAAGGACATTAGGCGAACACCAGTGAAATCCAAATAAAGTGTGATGTCGATTCTTAGTAACATACTAATGTTGGTTCCTTAATTGTAACAGATGGGTGACATAAGATGCTCTGTGGGTGTGGAGTTAAACAGTAACTCTCTGTACTATCTTTGCAACCTTTCAGCAAACCTGAAACTATCCTAACATTTTTAAAAGGTTATTGTAAAAAATGAAAATAGGAGTGCAAAAATGTCCTTTAAAAAGATTAAAACAGGTTTGTATTTTGTAAAAGTAGTCAATGTGTAAGAATCAAAGAGTCAGAATTACCATCTCAATGGAACAATTCTGCTGCCTTCCAGTCCTGAAACTTTCCACCAAACGGAATAATCGGCACCTTGTTTTAATCCTGCAGAATCAACGCCTCAGTGTACAAGAGCAACAGGAACAAAGTTAAAGTTTGGAAATGTTTCTCCTCCACATAATAAATGGAGCATTCCCAGCACACTTACTTTAAAGCATGGTGGAAAAAAATACAGTTTTATCCACTGCGGCATTCTCAAGTTCTTAGATGGGGAGTTGTAAAAATCAAAGAACACCAGTGACAAGGTCATGAAGCTGTCTGACAAACAATAATTAATTCTCAGGTCAACAGAAAGCATCTTGATAAAAGCTGTGACCTGAAAATACTCCAGGTTTCACAGGTCTGCACTGCAAAAAACAATTACCCCAAAATATGAAGGCCAGGAGTGGGCTTCTGTTGTTGATGCACAAGACAGTGGGTTCTGCTCTTAACACATCCACAAGTCCTTATTCTGACCTTCGTTTGCCCTTGAACCAGCCCTCCGATACAGACTAATCATCACAAAATACAGATTTCACCAAGTCATCTCTCTCGGAGACCTGACAGGTCATATGTGAACCCTTCAATTTGACAAGACACTCCAAGACTAACTCCTGCAAATCCAACTTCCCATTTTGCCTTTTGTGTCTCCATGAAGCTGAAGATTTCAATGCACAGGCTCATCCGCAAAAGAGGGTCCTGGAGCCTTTTTGCCTCTAGGCCCTTTTGTTTGACTCTTAATCTAATGAAGGTAGGTGTTGCTTTTCTCTTGATTATATCTCCCAGGACTAAACATAGATGGAGAGAGAAGTAGAATCCACCAGTTTTTGCAGAAAGGTAGAGCCAAGTGCGATGGCTCATGCCTGTAATCCCAGTATTTCAGGAGGTCAGTCCGAAGGATCCCTTGAGCCCAGGAGTTCGAGATCAGCCTGTGCAACATAGTGAGATCCCGTGTCTTAAAAAGAAAAAAAATATATAGAAAGTTCCCATCACAGACAAAGCCCTGTAAGGAAAGGAAAGAATCATCCCTGAAAAAGATCTCATCCCTTCTTAACAATGCCTGAGACACAGCCAGATGCATTAAACAAATGCAATTAATTAACACTTAAAAAATGTAAAAATGCTAGGTTCTGACTTACAAATAAAAACAGGGAATGGGAGCAGGCTTAGAAACAGCTAAGGTGCATTCATCATAACTCATAAAACAAAATGAGTTCCCACCAGCAGGTGCAGCTTTTAATGCAGGACATGTCTTTTCCTGCTTTCTCTGCTAGTCCCTTTCATAGAAATGATTTATCTGTTTAAATCTCTGCTGCTTAATAAAGAAAAGTCTGTTTTGAAAATTAAATAATGCACTTTGCTTTATTTTGCCCATTTAAAATTTCTTCTAATTTTGCAAGCTTGTCACGAATTGGCGAAAGCAGGTATTTTAAAAATTGGGGGTATTTCATCTTCGTTTCAGGAATAGCGTTTAAAAGTATGGGGATAAATCACGGCCAGGTGCGGTGGCTCATGCCTGCAATCCCAGCACTTTGAGAGGCAGACGCAGGTGGATCACCTGAGGTCGGGAGTTCGAGACCAGCCTGACCAACATGGAGAAACCCCGTGTCTACTAAAAATACAAAATTAGCCAGGTGTGGTGGTGCATGCCTGTAATCCCAGCTACCTGGGAGACTGAGGCAGGAGAAACGCTTGAACCTGGGAGGCGGAGGTTGCGGTGAGCCAAGATTGGACCATTGCACTCCAGCCTGGGTAACAAAACGGAAACTCCATCTCAAAAAAAAAAAAAAAAAGAAAACAATGGATGAGGCTACATCACTGAAACTCTCTGTGACTCAATTTCCTTGCGTACAGGAGGGAACATAAACGATTGCTCAAGTACATTCAAGTCCTAACAATCTGTGATTCTGTTTTCCAATTTCATCATGAATATCCCAACAAACTGTTCTTCAAATTCAATGCAGGCAATTTAGTAGGCACTGAAGCATATTTTTACCTTTCCAAATTGAAAGTGGATAACAAGGTAACAACAGCACTCTCCCTGGAGCCATCCTGTCCTGTCTACTCCCAGTGAAGTGAAATAGCTGGAAGATGTGGAGAGTACATACTTGAACACTTTTATTTATTTATTTATTTTTTGAGACAGAGTCTTGCTCTGTCGCCCAGGCTGGAGTGCAGGGGCACCACATCAGCTCACTGCAACCTCCGACTCCTGGGTTCAAGCCATTATCCTGCCTCAGCCTCCCGAGTAGCTGGGACTATAGGCACATGCCACCACACCTGGCTAATTTTTGTATTTTTAGTAGAGATAGGGTTTCACCACTTGAACTCCTGACTTCAAGTGATCCACCCAAAGTGCTGGGATTACAGGCGTGAGCCATCGTACCAAGACACTTTTCTTAATTTGAAGAGAGAATTTTTTTCCTGTCAAATAGGTGTTGGAAGGATGTCAGATGAGAGCTAGGATGGGGAGAGGTAGGAAGGAGGAAAGAGAAGCAGCTCCCTTCCATTCTGACCTGCTATGGCAAGAATCCCGCAACTAGCAAGACCAACAGGATGCAGCTGGCTCAACTGAACATAATTTGCTATGAGCATCTTTAGGGACACACACTGCTGGATAAATTCCCTTCCGGGAGAGGCCACAGCTGACCACTACATGGAAGAGACAGCTGTTTCTTCACTAGCCAATGAGGCATCCCCACCCAAGTGTGACCAAATGCCTCTGAGGCTCAGCCCCTCACTTCAGAATATCCCCAGGTACCTGAGGATGCTCCAGATTTGGGGGCTGCACCGTCTGTGATTTCTCTACATTAAACAGTATTTTTGTGGAGTCGGGGTGAGGGAGTATGGTTTACTTTTAAATACAGTTTTGCAAACTCCTTCTCTGTTTAGTCTTTGTTTGCTTGTTTGGTTTTGCATAAGCTATGTTTAAAGTCAAGAGAGAACAAAAAGGTAAATGCATACCCTGGAGTCATTGAGCAACAGAATAACACTAATCAAATTCTGTCCACATAAACGATGCATTTGAATTCTTTTTAAGAGATGGGGTGTCACTCTGTTGCCCAGGCTGGAATGCAGTAGTGAGGTCATAGCTTACTGCAGCCTCAAACTCCTGATATATTCAAGTGATCCTTACACCTCAGCCTACTGAGTAACAGGGACTACAGACATGCACCACCACACCTGACTTATTTTTAATTTTTTTTTGTATGGATGAGGTTTCCTAGACTGGTGTCAAAGTCCTGGGCTCAAGTAATCCTCCTGCCTTGGCCTCCCCAAATGCTGGAATTACAGGCATGAGCCACTGTACCCAGCCACATTTGAACTTTTTACCAATACTGCGACAGCATTACAGGTAGAATAATTATTCTTTCAAAAACCTTCAGGAAGATGTGTTCCCCAATAAAAAGAGAGCTATGTATGCATATGTAAATAGATGTGTAATTTACATATGCAAATATATATAATTTACATGTGTATTAATATCAAGATATATGTTGGTCTAGAAAGAAACAATTTTTAATTAATTGGGATCTGACTAGATTAAATGCCCAAATACATTTGATTGTGAAATGACTAGACACATAACTTCTTGTGCAATTTTAAGTTAATTTTCATAAATTATGTCATATTCTGGTTACTCACTTAAGTGAGGCTTATCAATTGAGATATCAAATAAATCCTGGAAGGTTATTTTACTGGTGAAATTGTCACGGCAGACTGAATCATAGTACACAACCACTGTCACACAAATTCTATGTGAAGCCATGTGTGAGTTATTATTCCGTCCTCATAATATGGTACCGTTTGATCTCTACCATTAACCTAGATTGTCAGAAGACTTTTTTCTGAGGTATTGATTCCTTCACTAGGGTTGGTTGGTTGGTTTTTATGCTGCAGCAAACTCAGATCTCCCCCACTTTCTACTACTACCATTCCTGTGTCTGCTTTATATTTTCAGTCTCTGCACAGGTAAGGTATTGAACTTCCATGTAACTGTTACACTTTCTCCCTGGTATTTAACTTCCATGTAACTTGTTACCCTTTCTCCCTGGGTCATCCTTACTGCTTGTTACTGTTTCATACAGCATGAAGGGCCTTGTCTTGTCCTTCCTACTGGATTACATTTTAGCTAGTAACCAGAACCCTCTGTGGTAATAGGCAACTAGAAACCCAAATGTAAGGGTTTTGACTGTGGTTTATTTATATTTGTTTTCGTTACTGTTGTTATTTTCAAAATGTCTTGTGTACTTCTCATCGGTTCTGATGCACTAAGTCTATCTGTTCCACATAATTCTCTGTAATGGGATCTACATTATTCATTTCTTACCACAGCATACACTTGGCCTGTGGGTAAATCTGTAATAGGGGCATGCATGTTAAGGCTTCTTGAGCCAACAGAGCAAGCCTGCTGCCTCAAGGCGAGGACAAACCTACCCTCAAAAGCATTACCTAAGACAGGCAGCCTTCTCCCCTCCCTCAAGAATCATATTAACTCCATTATGTTTTTTAAATACTTTCATCCCCTTGCTCATCAACTATAGTAATCTGTCTGTTGAAGAAGTTAAAATCAAACTATATAATCACCCTCTGAAAATTCGAACATGAACCTAACTCCTAATATTTGGGCTACGTAGCTCTGATGATTTTGCCTTTAACTATTTAATAAAGATGTATGAAGACTGAATCAAGCTGTTGCTTTCCTTAACTTTTAACATAGGACATGAGAGATTAAACACACACACACACACACACACACACACACCCCAGAAGAAAAATTCTGATATAACGTGTTTGTTCTTAAACATAAAACCAGAGGTGCAAAATAACATTAGCCTATGGTTAATATAGGAAAGATAAGCAATTTCATCTTCTTTGTATCCCACTTATTGGTACTCAACAAGTTTTGAGTAAATGCGTGAAATAAAGAAAAAAACCAACAAGTTCATTTCTCCAAGTAGTCTTGGTAATTTCAACACTTTCAAGTGTCTTCATACCCCGTTAGTACTTCTTTCTGCTCTGTGTCAACAGAAGTATTCTCAACACTGTTGTGGTTAATTTGGTTAACACTCATTACAAAGAACCCTAAGTTATCTATCACATCTGCTAAACCCATCAGTACAGGAGACTTTAAGGCCATAATGTGTCCATTTTCAGGATATAATTGAAGAGAGGCAAATGATATATGAGGTTCTCCAAAAACATTAGACCAGGGAGCCTCTTCAAGAAAGAATCCCCGATTCGGGAGTTCTTATACTTTTTAAAGAATCTTCATAAAATATTTTCCTCTGAGACAATACAATCTATGCCCTATCTTTAAGCAATCCTAGGTCACCAGTATGAGTGATGTTGTCTATTTTTAAGGTTCTCTCATGATTCCAAAAGACTTTAAGTTGTTGAAAAATAAATTATATGAGGGGTGGTAGAGTTTGAAACAATTATCTGTGATGTTACCAGACATTTTAGACTAAAATATATTAGAATCCAAGGTATTGTTCATGCCTTAAAACAACTGAAATATCTGACTGTTGCTTATTAATTTTAAAAAGAATATAGGAAATAGCCATTAATTAATGAGGCTGTTTTCACTACCACATGAAAAAAAAAATAAAAAAGCTCACAGGTGCCTGTATGTTTTAGTTGAATCAAAGTAATCTGCTTTATGTATGCATGCATTTATTCACAGAATTTACTAAAATCTAAATCAAGCTTTTATAAATTTAGGGTTTGACAAAGTTTTAAAATATAACCAGCTATACAAATATGGCATGTGGGAAATTCTATTAAATTGTCATGAACAAGCTTCTTTGTCATTCCAGGAGTCTTTCTTTTCATTACTCTTTCCTATTTGATCTGTTCTTCTATAGAATTATCTTCATTTTCTCTTAAATACTTTAAGGATCCCTGAGACCTTGTCACTCATCCAAATAGAATAAAGGAATGAGGGAAGAAAGAAGGAAGGAAAGAAGGAAGGAAGGAAGAAAGGATGGAAAGAAGAATGGAGGGATGGAGAAAGGAAGGAAGGAAGGGAGGAAGGGAGGGAAGGAAAGGAAGGAAGGAAGGAAGGAAGGAAGGAAGGAAGGAAGAAGGAAGGAAGGAAGGAAGGAAGGAAGGAAGGAAGGAAGGAAGGAAGGAAAAAGAAAAGAAAGGAAAAGAAAAGAAAAGAAAGAGAGAGAAAATGAAGGAAGAAAGGAGAGAAGGAGGGAGAGAAGGAGGGAGGGAAGGAAGGAGGGAGGGAGAGAAGGATGATAGATGGAAGGGAAGAAGAGAAGGAGGGGAGGAGGTAAAGAAGAAAGGAAGGAAAGAAAGAAGAGAAAAAGGTAGGAAGGAGAGAGGGAGGGAAGGAAGGAAAGAAAGAGTAAAAGAAGCAAGGAAGGAGGGAGGGAAGGAAGGAAAGAAGAAAGGAAGGGAAGAGGGAAGGAAGTTGTAGTTTCTGTGCACCATTAACTAACAATAGCTCCTGTGAACCAGCCTGGAAGTTCATTCACCACATAAAACATAGTTTCTTTTGGAAAATGCAAGTCAAACTATATATATGGTTTGTGTATATATATATGTATAAAGTTTGCATGTACTTTTCATACAAAAGAACAAGAACAATATATATACATACACATATACATATATTTTATTGCAGATTTATATGGATTTTACTATATATTATTTGTCATAATTATATATACATAGTAATATATACTAAATTATATTTAAATGAGTTGTATTCAATATATAATAAATTATAAGTATATAAAACAAATTTGTATTATATATTTATATGACTTATATATGTTATATATTAGTATATAATTTATATTTATATAATACATGTTTAAATAAATTATATTTTGTATAAATAACTTTGCAACGGCTTTAGAAATACATCTAGTTTAAGTTATAAAGGCTTTCATCAGTAATATAAATGGCATATAAATACAATTATATAAGTGTACATAAATACAACTATCTAGAAATAAATATATATTAAATGGCTATTGTAGATGATGGTTTCATTCAAGTATATAAGTTGTATACAAATACTATTGCATAAATGCAATTTTATATAAATAATTACATATTATCTGTAGAAATTAAAATGAATAATGTATGATCTGTATATGTTTATAAGCACCCAGTTTTTATATATACATACATTATATATATATGTATGTATGATGAAGGCTCTGTAGATATAATTTGCAAATAAAACTATTTTATGCATTTTATGCATCTTATTTATACTGGTGGCTATAACTGACCTAGCCCATTTCTTTCTGCACACCTGTATACTGATGTTTCAAAAACATAAGTCTGTTCACAGTCTTACCAAGTGTAAGTAGAATTCTTAAGAACCTGTGCACAGTGGTGAGTGAACAACCTAAATGTGAAACCCTCTAGCATTCATTCACTTTTGCTCCTGTTGTCACCTGTGATTGTCAATGCTTTTCAGTAGGTGCAATGTGAATGTGTAGTGCACGTTACATTTGAATTCAAGGAAGTCTGCAGGAAGAGAGGGGCCCAAGAACATAAAGAGACTATAATGAGGTTCTCAGCTTTTGTGACCTCAAACTTCTCCATATTTACTGAAAGGGAATGCAGAGTTTCTGAAGCTGGGCAGATACAAAGCTCTGCTGACCTTGCCACAAGTCTTCAATGGGAACAGTCTCTCAGCAAAGCCTTTGGGCACCCAGAGAAATCAAGGTGAGAATCTGCTACAAAGGCAGATAAAAGGGTTATGAGTTTAGCCTTGGTAAAGGGTGCCCAGTTTGATTTTTGTAAAGGTTGTCTATTTCTCCATACAAGTATATAATCTTGCACAATCTTGATGGACAAGAGAGGGTAACATTTTGTCACACATATAGATAGTTTCACCATAAACATAGGTGAAACCTTTCTTGGAATTAGCACTCAAATTAGAAAAAAAAAGCTTCCAGGAGACCTAGAGAAAATGGACACCTGTCCCTTAAACACATACTTTCTACTTACTTAGGTCTCATGTTAATGAATATCTTCACTCCTAAATGAGGAGTATACCCAGACCCATCATAGGTAACTTTTAACTTTCTTTTTTTTTTTTTTTTTTTTCTTTTTTGAGACAGAGTCTCGCTCTGTCACCCAAGCTGGAGTGCAATGGCACGATCTCGGCTCACTGCAACCTCCCCCTCCCAGGTTCAAGCAGTTCCCTGGCCTCAGCCTCCTGAATAGCTGGGATTACAGGCACACACCACCACGCCCAGCTAGTTTTTATATTTTTAGTAGAGACAGGATTTCACCACGTTGGCGAGGCTAGTCTTGAATTACTGGCCTCAAGTGATTTTCCCACCTCGGCCTCCCAAAGTGCTGGGATTACAGGCGTGAGCCACAACGCTGGGCCAACTTTATAACTTTCATTGTACATTTTCTATTTTTATTTATTTTTTATGTTTATTTATTTATTTATTTATATTTTTAGAGCTAGGGTCTTGCTCTGTGTCCCAGGCTGGAGTACAGTGGTGTAATCGTAGCTCACTGCAGCCCTGAACTCCTGGACTCAAGTGATCCTCCCACCTCAGCTGGAGTCACAGGTACTTGCCATCATGCCCGGCTAATTTGTTTTTAATTTTTGTTTCTTTGTGGAGTTGGGGTCTCACTCTATTACCCAGGCCAGATGTTACGAATTGTTTAATATAATATAGGTTTGGTGAACGATGAGAATAAGAAAAGGAAAATAATGGAAAATCACATTTTTTCCTTCATATATATATATATATATATATATACACACACACACATATATATTTGCTTTTATCTAATGTGTTGCAATGGCTGAGAAAAACATTTTGTGCAAGGACTAGTTCCTAGCTAATATGTTGGCATATGCGCACATGTATGTGTATACACCCGCTCATACACACTGCCATTCTTACCATGTAGCTTCAGGGCATGAGGGCATCTTGTCTCACTTAGGAAAACAGTTAACAATGACATATTTTGTTTGTGAAAATATGCATTTGCTTTTGTGAGTTTCCCCACCTAACCCATTCAGAGTTATATTCACAGAGAGTAGTGAGGACTGGAACAAGTTAAAGGCACTCAGTTGCAATGAGTTTTCTTCCGTCCGCATCCCCCATGCTTTTGAGACCACAGTTCCACAATGAACAGCCCCGATTGACCATTGGAGTCATACGGCATGCCTCACTGAGCTCTTGGACTTGCCCGTCCAGAGCCATATATTGGTGGTGTTGAAATACTAAACATGGAAAATGGCACCGCATGCAACTTCACCACAGCCATCATCACAGAACCAAGGAGGCTTTTCCTGTACTTTGCAAAAACAAACCACAATTCACCATAGCTCTTTTTTTTTTTTTTTTTTTTTTTTTTTTTTTTTTAGAGCATTTATTAGTCACACTTTAATATAAATTGCTGGTAACAGTTATTACAAAAGAAGGACATCTGGGAAGATAAAACAACAGATATTCTATTCAGTTATACAACACTTTCACATTTTTTCTCTTCACCCTCAGAGATGACATTATAAAATTCATCTTAATTTGCCCTCATTTTCATTTAGGTATTTAGAGGCTGTGTTATTAGAGGTATACAATATTAAAGCAATTATATTTTCTCAATGAATTGGAAATTTTTTTTTTTTTTTTTTTTTTTTTTTTTTTTTTTTTTTTTACATCAGAACCTCATCTTTATTATTCTTCCTGGTCACTACCCTTTCCTTCATCTCCCAAGGAAACCACAATCCTAATTTCTTTTTTTTTTTTTTTTTTTTTTTTTTTTTTTTTTTTTTTTTTTTTTTATTATACTTTAAGTTCTAGGGTACATGTGCATAACGTGCAGGTTTGTTACATATGTAAACTTATGCCATGTTGGTGTGCTGCACCCATCAACTCGTCAGCACCCATCAATTCATCATTTATATCATGTATAACTCCCCAATGCAATCCCTCCCTCCTCCCCCCTCCCCCCTCCCCATGATAGACCCCAGTGTGTGATGTTCCCCTTCCCGAGTCCAAGTGATCTCATTGTTCAGTTCCCACCTATGAGTGAGAACATGCGGTGTTTGGTTTTCTCTTCTTGTGATAGTTTGCTAAGAATGATGGTTTCCAGCTGCATCCATGTCCCTACAAAGGACACGAACTCATCCTTTTTTATGGCTGCATAGTATTCCATGGTGTATATGTGCCACATTTTCTTAATCCAGTCTGTCACAGATGGACATTTGGGTGGATTCCAAGTCTTTGCTATTGTGAATAGTGCCGCAATAAACATACGTGTACATGTGTCTTTGTAGTAGAATAATTTATAATCCTTTGGGTATATACCCAGTAGTGGGATGGCTGGGTCATATGGTACATCTAGTTCTAGATCCTTGAGGAATTGCCATACTGTTTTCCATAATGGTTGAACTAGTTTACAATGCCACCAACAGTGTAAAAGTGTTCCTATTTCTCCACATCCTCTCCAACACCTGTTGTTTCCTGACTTCTTAATGATTGCCATTCTAACTGGTGTGAGATGGTATCTCATTGTGGTTTTGATTTGCATTTCTCTGATGGCCAGTGATGATGAGCATTTTTTCATGTGTCTGTTGGCTGTATGAATATCTTCTTTTGAGAAATGTCTGTTCATATCCTTTCCCCACTTTTTGATGGGGTTGTTTGTTTTTTTCTCATATATTTGTTTGAGTTCTTTGTAGATTCTGGATATTAGCCCTTTGTCAGATGAGTAGGTTGCAAAAATTTTCTCCCATTCTGTAGGTTGCCTGTTCACTCTGATGGTAGTTTCTTTTGCTGTGCAAAAGCTCTTTAGTTTAATTAGATCCCATTTGTCAATTTTGGCTTTTGCTGCCGTTGCTTTTGGTGTTTTAGACATGAAGTCCTTGCCCATGCCTATGTCCTGAATGCTACTACCTAGATTTTCTTCTAGGGTTTTTATGGTATTAGGTCTAACATTTAAGTCTCTAATCCATCTTGAATTAATCTTCGTATAAGGGGTAAGGAAAGGATCCAGTTTCAGCTTTCTACTTATGGCTAGCCAATTTTCCCAGCACCATTTATTAAATAGGGAATCCTTTCCCCATTTCTTGTTTCTCTCAGGTTTGTCAAAGATCAGATGGCTGTAGATGTGCGGTATTATTTCTGAGGACTCTGTTCTGTTCCATTGGTCTATAACTCTGTTTTGGTACCAGTACCATGCTGTTTTGGTTACTGTAGCCTTGTAGTATAGTTTGAAGTCAGGTAGCGTGACGCCTCCAGCTTTGTCCTTTTGACTTAGGATTGTCTTGGCAATGCGGGCTCTTTTTTGGTTCCATATGAACTTTAAAGCAGTTTTTTCCAATTCTGTGAAGAAAGTCATTGGTAGCTTGATGGGGATGGCATTGAATCTATAAATAACCTTGGGCAGTATGGCCATTTTCACGATATTGATTCTTCCTATCCATGAGCATGGTATGTTCTTCCATTTGTTTGTGTCCTCTTTGATTTCACTGAGCAGTGGTTTGTAGTTCTCCTTGAAGAGGTCCTTTACATCCCTTGTAAGCTGGATTCCTAGGTATTTTATTCTCTTTGAAGCAATTGTGAATGGAAGTTCATTCCTGATTTGGCCCTCTGCTTGTCTGTTGCTGGTGTATAAGAATGCTTGTGATTTTTGCACATTAATTTTGTATCCTGAGACTTTGCTGAAGTTGCTTATCAGCTTAAGGAGATTTTGGGCTGAGACGATGGGGTTTTCTAAATATACAATCATGTCATCTGCAAACAGGGACAATTTGACTTCTTCTTTTCCTAACTGGATACCCTTGATTTCTTTCTCTTGCCTGATTGCCCTAGCCAGAACTTCCAACACTATGTTGAATAGGAGTGGTGAGAGAGGGCATCCCTGTCTTGTGCCACTTTTCAAAGGGAATTTTTCCAGTTTTTGCCCATTCAGTATGATATTAGCTGTGGGTTTGTCATAAATAGCTCTTATTATTTTGAGGTACGTTCCATCAATACCGAATTTATTGAGCGTTTTTAGCATGAAGGGCTGTTGAATTTTGTCAAAAGCCTTTTCTGCATCTATTGAGACAATCATGTGGTTCTTGTCTTTGGTTCTGTTTATATGCTGGATTACGTTTATTGATTTGCGAATGTTGAACCAGCCTTGCATCCCAGGGATGAAGCCCACTTGATCATGGTGGATAAGCTTTTTGATGTGCTGCTGAATCCGGTTTGCCAGTATTTTATTGAGGATTTTTGCATCAATGTTCATCAGGGATATTGGTCTAAAATTCTCTTTTTTTGTTGTGTCTCTGCCAGGCTTTGGTATCAGGATGATGTTGGCCTCATAAAATGAGTTAGGGAGGATTCCCTCTTTTTCTATTGATTGGAATAGTTTCAGAAGGAATGGTACCAGCTCCTCCTTGTACCTCTGGTAGAATTCAGCTGTGAATCCATCTGGTCCTGGACTTTTTTTGGTGGGTAGGCTATTAATTGTTGCCTCAATTTCAGAGCCTGCTATTGGTCTATTCAGGGATTCAACTTCTTCCTGGTTTAGCCTTGGGAGAGTGTAAGTGTCCAGGAAATTATCCATTTCTTCTAGATTTTCTAGTTGATTTGCGTAGAGGCGTTTATAGTATTCTCTGATGGTAGTTTGTATTTCTGTGGGGTCAGTGGTGATATCCCCTTTATCATTTTTTATTGCATCTATTTGATTCCTCTCTCTTTTTTTCTTTATTAGCCTTGCTAGCGGTCTGTCAATTTTGTTGATCTTTTCAAAAAACCAACTCCTGGATTCATTGATTTTTTGGAGGGTTTTTTGTGTCTCTATCTCCTTCAGTTCTGCTCTGATCTTAGTTATTTCTTGCCTTCTGCTAGCTTTTGAATGTGATTGCTCTTGCCTCTCTAGTTCTTTTAATTGTGATGTTAGAGTGTCAATTTTAGATCTTTCCTGCTTTCTCTTGTGGGCATTTAGTGCTATAAATTTCCCTCTACACACTGCTTTAAATGTGTCCCAGAGATTCTGGTATGTTGTATCTTTGTTCTCATTGGTTTCAAAGAACATCTTTATTTCCGCTTTCATTTCATTATGTACCCAGTAGTCATTCAGGAGCAGGTTGTTCAGTTTCCATGTAGTTGAGCGGTTTTGATTGAGTTTCTTAGTCCTGAGTTCTAGTTTGATTGCACTGTGGTCTGAGAGACAGTTTGTTATAATTTCTGTTCTTTTACATTTGCTGAGGAGTACTTTACTTCCAATTATGTGGTCAATTTTGGAATAAGTGCGATGTGGTGCTGAGAAGAATGTATATTCTGTTGATTTGGGGTGGAGAGTTCTATAGATGTCTATTAGGTCCGCTTGGTGCAGAGATGAGTTCAATTCCTGGATATCCTTGTTAACTTTCTGTCTCGTTGATCTGTCTAATGTTGACAGCGGAGTGTTGAAGTCTCCCATTATTATTGTATGGGAGTCTAAGTCTCTTTGTAAGTCTCTAAGGACTTGCTTTATGAATCTGGGTGCTCCTGTATTGGGTGCATATATATTTAGGAGAGTTAGCTCTTCCTGTTGAATTGATCCCTTTACCATTATGTAATGGCCTTCTTTGTCTCTTTTGATCTTTGATGGTTTAAAGTCTGTTTTATCAGAGACTAGGATTGCAACCCCTGCTTTTTTTTGTTCTCCATTTGCTTGGTAGATCTTCCTCCATCCCTTTATTTTGAGCCTATGTATGTCTCTGCATGTGAGATGGGTCTCCTGAATACAGCAGACTGATGGGTCTTGACTCTTTATCCAGTTTGCCAGTCTGTGTCTTTTAATTGGAGCATTTAGTCCATTAACATTTAAGGTTAATATTGTTATGTGTGAACTTGATCCTGCCATTATGATATTAACTGGTTATTTTGCTCGTTAGTTGATGCAGTTTCTTCCTAGCCTCGATGGTCTTTACATTTTGCCAAGTTTTTGCGATGGCTGGTACCGGTTGTTCCTTTCCATGTTTAGGGCTTCCTTCAGGGTCTCTTGTAAGGCAGGCCTGGTGGTGACAAAATCTCTAAGCATTTGCTTATCTGTAAAGGATTTTATTTCTCCTTCACTTATGAAACTTAGTTTGGCTGGATATGAAATTCTGGGTTGAAAATTCTTTTCTTTAAGAACGTTGAATATTGGCCCCCACTCTCTTCTGGCTTGTAGAGTTTCTGCCGAGAGATCTGCTGTTAGTCTGATGGGCTTCCCTTTGTGGGTGACCCGACCTTTCTCTCTGGCTGCCCTTAAGATTTTTTCCTTCATTTCAACTTTGGTGAATCTGGCAATTATGTGTCTTGGAGTTGCTCTTCTGGAGGAGTATCTTTGTGGCGTTCTCTGTATTTCCTGAATTTGAATGTTGGCCTGCCCTACTAGGTTGGGGAAGTTCTCCTGGATGATATCCTGAAGAGTGTTTTCCAACTTGGTTCCATTTTCCCCCTCACTTTCAGGCACCCCAATCAGACGTAGATTTGGTCTTTTTACGTAATCCCATACTTCTTGCAGGCTTTGCTCATTTCTTTTTCTTCTTTTTTCTTTTGGTTTCTCTTCTCGCTTCATTTCATTCATTTGATCTTCAATCGCTGATACTCTTTCTTCCAGTTGATCGAGTCGGTTACTGAAGCTTGTGCATTTGTCACGTATTTCTCGTGTCATGGTTTTCATCTCTGTCATTTCGTTTATGATCTTCTCTGCATTAATGAGTCTAGCTGTCAATTCTTCCACTCTTTTTTCAAGATTTTTAGTTTCTTTGCGCTGGGTACGTAATTCCTCCTTTAGCTCTGATAAGTTTGATGGACTGAAGCCTTCTTCTCTCCTCTCGTCCAAGTCATTCTCTGACCAGCTTTGATCCGTTGCTGGTGATGGGCTGCGCTCCTTTGCAGGGGGAGATGCGCTCTTATTTTTTGAATTTCCAGCTTTTCTGCCCTGCTTCTTCCCCATCTTTGTGGTTTTATCTGTCTCTGGTCTTTGATGGTGGTGACGAACTGATGGGGTTTTGGTATAGGTGTCCTTCCTGTTTGATAGTTTTCCTTCTGACAGTCAGAAGGACTCTCTGTTGGTCTGTTGGAGATTGCTTGAGGTCCACTCCAGACCCTGTTTGCCTGGGTATCAGCAGCAGAGGTTGCCGAAGATAGAATATTGCTGAACAGCGAGTGTACCTGTCTGATTCTTCCTTTGGAAGTGTCCTCTCAGGGGTGTACTCCACCCTGTGAGGTGTGGGGTGTCAGACTGCCCCTAGTGGGGGATTTCTCCCAGCTAGGCTACTCAGGGGTCAGGGACACACCTGAGCAGGCAGTCTGTCCGTTCTCAGATCTCAACCTCCGCGTTGGGAGATCCGCGGCTCTCCCCAAAGCTGTCAGACAGAGTCGTTCGCGTCTGCACCGGCTCCCGCTACTTCCCCTGTTGGTCTTCAGCTGTGCGCTGTCCCCAGAGGTGGAGACTACAGAGACAGGCAGGCTTCCTTGAGCTGCTGTGAGCTCCACCCAGTTCGAGCTTCCCAGCGGCTTTGTTTACCTACTTAAGCCTCAGCAATGGCGGGCGCCCCTCCCCCAGCCTCGCTGCTGCCTTGCGGATAGATCGCGGCAGACTGCTGTGTTAGCAGTGAGGGAGGCTTCGTGGGCGTGGGACCCTCCCGGCCAGGTGTGGGATATATTCTCCTGGAATGCCTGTATGCTTACAGCGCAGTATTGGGGTGGGAGTTACCCGATTTTCCAGGTGTTGTGTGTCTCAGTTCCCCTGGCTAGGAAAACGGATCCCCTTCCCCCTTGCGCTTCCAGGTGAGGCGATGCCTCGCCCTGCTTCAGCTCTCGCTGGTCAGGCTGCAGCAGCTGACCAGCACCGATTGTCCGGCACTCCCTAGTGAGATGACCCCAGTACCTCAGTTGAAAATGCAGAAATCACCGGTCTTCTGTGTCGCTCGCGCTGGGAGTTGGAGACTGGAGTTGTTCCTATTCGGCCATCTTGCTCCGCCCCCTCACCATAGCTCTTTTATCAGTGCCAGTAACACTTAGTAACCTCAGTTCTTTTTTAAAAAGGACCCAAAAACTTACCACACAATGCAACTTGAAACAACTCAAGTTCCTTTTCAGCTTATATGACAGGCTAAGTTTCACGCCTGAAAAAGGTGCCCTTAGCAAAATATGTGTCCCCTCTCCCCAAACAAAGCATACAAACAACCAAGCAAAAACAGAGAAAATGAGCCTGGATGAAGGGTTGATGTGGGAGCCGGGACAGATGCCCACAGATGTTCACAAAGTCACAAGTCTGGGGTGATGGCTTTGAGATCCAAGTTTTCATCATCCAATCAGGTATTGGCCTCTTAAAACCAAGATGATCACCGATATTAACAGGTGGAACTAATATTGTAAGCCAAAAATAGCACTCTGTTACTTGGACAAACCATGATTTCTTTATATAACATACATTTTAAATGAAGCAACCTAAACAAAATTCTGGGCCATTTATCCACATTTCCAGAGAGTAGTGAAAGCCTAGATCATTTCATTAGCACTATACTGAAATTAACATTTCTCTCTTTGAAATGTATTCCTCAAGTGATGAGACCCTAAATGTTCACTGTATTTCATCTCCCTTCTAAATTATGGAGGATTACTCTTTTCCTGTCTCAAATAAATTCAATAAAACCTCATGATATGGTTTGGCTTTGTCCGCACCAAACCTCATCTTGGATTGTGGCTCCCATAATCGCCACGTGTCGTGGGACGGACCCTGTGGTGGGAAGTAATTGAATCATGGGGGCAGTTTGCCCCATGCTATTCTCATGATAGTGAAAGTTCTCACAAGACCTGTTGATTTTATAAGGGGCTTCCCCCTTCACTCGGTTCTCATTCCTCTCCTTCCTGCCATCACGTGAAGAAGGAAGTGTTTGCTTCCCCTTCCACCATGATTGTAAGTTTCCTCAGGCCTCTCCAGCCATGCTGAACTGTGAGTCATTTAAACCTCTTTCGTTTATAAATTATCCAGTCTTGGGCATGTCTTTTTTAGCAGCCTGAGGATGGATTAATACACCTCATCTCACCATATATATATAAAATAATAAGATATATAGTATATTTTTATATATAGATGCAGACCTTACTATAATATGTATTACTATATATATATTATATAGTAGGATATGTATCTTACTATATAGAGTTTTCTATATATGTATTTTAGTATTGTTGGGGTTAGGTCTGTTCTCCTTCAGGTACCATTTCTGGGAAGATGAGAGTGCTTTAGGAAGACGTGGTGTGTGGAGGTGTTCCGCATACCCCTGGGACACGTGAACTCAACACGACATGTCTATAAGTTTGAAATCTCAGCCCCAGGTAGATGGGCTGTTTTCCACCATCAACCTTCCACTCTTGTAATGATTTTATGAGCCTTTTATTTACTTATTTTTTGTTTAATGTAACTACCTGCAGAGAGAAAGCCTCTTCATCTATACATTTATTCAAAGCCTATAAATGGCATAATGACAAACTGCTAGGAGTTATCACCTTCTTTTTTTCTTGTTGATGTGTGCTACTCTGTCCCAAGAAAAATGAGGAAGGGCTTCTTACATTGTCATTCACTTAACAAAGAACAGTGGAGTCTTTCAAAGTCCAAATGTAGGTTGTTTAGAGAAAAATGACAAAACTGTAAAATATTCATTGAGTGAATGGTAGTAGAGGGCACAGCAGATGACCTAATTGCCTCAACAGCCTGGGCTTCAATTTTGATTCTCACTTTCTCTAATTGACGGTTGCAAAAGCTGTATCTTTGATTTCAAACTGGTAGCTCAGGTGTTTAAGATATCAGTGGTGGCTATTCAAATCTGTCTGAATATCCATTCACATAATGAAGTAGGAGACAAAGTCTGTCCTCTGAAAAAGTACAGTACTCAGGCAAAAACACACACAAAAAGAGCAACAGATTTAAGCTAAACTGAACATATTTCCCCATTTGGAAACAGAATACATATTGTTAAAAGTCAGAAAGCAATACAGAAAGAACACACTCCAGTTTACAAACTAAAATTCTGTCTCTTACACTTGACATTCACATTCTAAGAGCAACTCTCACCATATTTGGAATTTAAGTATATTTTAACCAGATAAGAGTATCCTTAGAAGGAGGATATTAAATGACTTAAAGTATTCGTATATTGCTACTTCATTTGAATGCAATGCATTCGCTCAACAAGTTGCATTACCGACGATATTCAACAGTATTACGAAAGGTTTGAAATGTGGCGTACCAATTAAAAAGAAAGAATGTGAAACAGAGGTCATTCCCTCATGCACTTGAATGTTTAGTTTTGTGAGAACCTTTTGGTTGTGGTCTAGAAATAAAAGCACAGTATTCCAAATGGCTTTTAAAGAGACCCCTGCACTTCCAAAAGCAAGTCTCCGTTGCGGAGTCAGTCAACACTCTCATCTTTGTGGACAGCCTATAAGCTTTCCACAAATTACTACACACAAAACAATGAAACAGCCAAGTTCACACATTTTTAAAAATCTATATATTTACCATTAGTCTACATTCCAGGCCAACAACTATGAACTTTCAAATTCCTTCAAGTCTGCTTGTAAATTTCACAGCATGAAGATAACTTCATTATCTACCTTATGCACCCACCAGTCCCTTATCAAGTATCTGTTATATTCCTAGGTTTGGGTAAAAATCAGCTAGGTTACTGGTTTTAGGGCCAACTGTATATTCAACATTAGTTTATTTAAATAAAATACAAAGAAAAGCAACAATTCTTCCACCGGAGAAGAAAACATCAAAGCATCTTTAAAACTGCATCCATGCACAGGTATTATTATGAAAATGTAATTATTATTCTGGTTTCAAAAAAAAAAATCAAGCCTCCCATTTTAATCCACTGACTTAAAACTGATGAAGTAATTTTCCACTTGCTACAACTGGCCCTCATTATGTTCTTACATGTCAAAGAAAACACTCTTTAAAATGGCCATATATACATATATACACATGTACACACACACATATATATGTAGAAATGTAGACTGCGTGCGTGTATGTCTGTATACACACACACACATACACACACACGCATTCTACATTTCATCGAGTAATAAAATACTGAATTTCTAATCTGAGAAAATGCATGCTTGCAGAGGTTTCCATGAAATCCCTATATTCTTAATTTTAGGATACACAGAAATTCCATATTTTTTTCTGGAAATACAGGGATTAATGCAACCATGTGCGATTAGCCATCCCTCCCCCTCTTAACATTTTGCACATTTCCACAGGAAAATCTGTGCTGAGGATTTAATGGATTACTGCTAATATCTTCCCCACAGCCAACTAAAGGTATGAAACAATTCTCCACTCTCCAAATCTGCCCCCACAAAACTGCAGATTTCTTTGCGTTCTGATTTCACCCCGCTCTGCCATCCCCTAGGAAAAGGCTCAGTGTGTCCATTCAAACTATGCAGGTCTCTTGCAGTTTCTGCCGCCTTGTTCTCATCAAAGTCCGGTGTTTGCACCCTGGCCATTTAATTTCTAGCTGAAAAAGGAAACTACCCCGGATTTCTTAAGCATGAACTTCTATGTCGCCCGCAGAACGCCCAAACTGGCAATTCTGCTTCGTCAGGATAACGAGGTCTCTCTAAACTTTTTCTTTTCCTTTTTTTTTTTCTTTCTTTCTCTTTTTTTTTTTTTTTTTTCTTTTGCTTTTGCCTTCCTCACATCACAGGAAGGGCTGATTCTGAGATGGGAGCTCACGCACACCACCCCCTTTTAAGAAAATATAATGCAATGCGCTCCGATGTAAACCCTACGGGCAACGGATGCCTTCAAAAAGCATGAGATAAGAGCAACAAGAACAACAACAACAAACCACCGCCCCCCACAAAAAAATGACCAAATAGAAACAAAATAAAGTAAACTAAAATAAAAATAAGAAGAAGAAACCATACTACCACCTTGTGGATTCAGCTCGCAAGAACATCACCTGCTTAGTTCCAAAACCCCCACCCAACCCCCACCCCAAATTTCTTAAGTTGGGTCCAAATGACAGATCAAGATCCTCCGTCCTCGCTCCCCGCAGACTCGCCCAAGCCCTAGGCTGAATTCGTGACGCGCGCGCCCAGCGCCCGCGCGACTTGCAAGCCCAGGCGCACCGCAGAGGCCAAAACCCCGCCGGAACCTCCAAGGACCCCTCCACGCTGCCTCCTGCACCCCCTCCCCCACATCCCCGAGATAGCAGCAGCACATACACAAAAAGAGGCTCACACCTGCCGTAGGTTCAGAGGAAGAAGCCAGCGAAAAAGAAACCCGCAGTACAAAAAAAAAAAAAAGAAAAAAAAAAAAAAGCCTTCTGGGGAAGGGGAGGGGTACGATGCGGAGGACGTCCTCTGGGTGCCCCTCGGCCTCCATGCAGGACATCCGTTCCCAGGGTGGCCCGGGCCAGGCCTCGGGGGTGCAAGGGTTGACCTGACCTCCCCCCCCCGCTCCCGCCCCCGCCGCTCCGGGAAGAAAGGGTGCTGTGTCTGGCGGCGAGCAGGCGCCGGAATGGTGCGCCCGGGCCCAGGGCTGCACGGTGCACGGGGCCCCGATACCAGGAGCGCAAAGCTCCGGGTGAGGCCTAGGAGAACCCCGCCGAGGGACCCCAGCCTACCGGTTCTCGGAGGGGCGAAAAAGCCAGGTCAGGTTGAGGGAGAGGAGGAGGAAGGGGTGTCCAGGAGACCGACTGGAAGATGAGAGCGTCCCCCGGGGTAGCGACCGGCCTCTTGGAAAACCAGAGGCGGAGGGAGCAGCCGCGGAGTGGAGGGCGCAGGCCGGGACCTGGGCCTCTCCTCCCACAGCAAGCCCCCCGCCCACGCATCATCTGCAGCCGAGCGGCACCTACCTCCCTCTCCCCACCTCATCCCTGCTCGCTCTTCCGCTGGTCAGGCCACGCGGGTGCCAGCGCGGGCTGGGGACGCCCCAGCCGCGGCCTTGGGGAGGGGGCAGGACTGAAGTTCACTCTCTCCCTGCGTGGTCTAGAAGCCCCTCGCCCACCCGCCACTGTCTCCCCCGCCTCTGGCTGCGCGCTTGGCGGATCTTCTCCATCAGTTCTGCCCACTGGAGTGGGAAGGGGCCGAGCCGAGCCGCGCGGGAATTGGCAGGCGGGGAGGCGGGGAGGCGGGGAGGCGGGGAGGCGGGGTAAGAGACGAGATGAAATCGGCCCGGGACAGCAGAGTGCCTTGGGATGGGATGGGAGGGAAGAGGGGGTGACGGTTGCGTTTTCCAGGGCTGTGGGGGTGGTGCGCCTATTGGAACCTACTCCTCAGCCTCCTTCCCCGTCCCCACCTAGGGGACTGGCGGACCGTGCGTCCCACAGACTTAACACTCCCCCCCACACCCCCGCTCCTAGAAGGGGTGTTCTCAGTGGACACCGACTAGGGCTCCAGATCCCCTGAGACCCAGACAAGGGCTCCGGTCGTCTGTCCTCGTAGCTTCCAACTTTTCTGCTCCTCCGGATAAGCGGGCAGTTCAGAGATGGTTCCCAGGGCGGCAGCTGCAAGCCTCCCCGCGCCCCCCTCAAAGGTTCAGACTACACTCAAAGGCTCCCGAAGAAGCAAAACCACCAGCTCTACCCCCTTATGCGGTTTGCCTCACCCTTCCCACCCGCCTCGAAACCCACACACACGGGAAAGGGGTGCATGGAGCCCGCGTCCCGGTTTGCAGAAGCAGCGCGGAGCTACGGTCATTTCTTCTTCACGCGGGGTCTCCAGCGCGCCTGAATCTTTACCTAGCCAAGCCAAGCCAGGTCTAATCAATCACGTGCGTTATTTCGTGCATCACCCAAGCCGTCATCTTATCCAAGGCCCGGAGATGAAGGAGGGAAAAAAAATCGCTTAATGCAACCCCAACCAAGCCTGTTTTCCCTTTTTCTCTCTGGTTAACCGCACTCCCGCAACCCCGCAAAGAAGCACCCCAGGCGGTGGTAGCTGACAGTTTTCTTAAAGAAGAAGGGAGGGGTCGGGGGGAGAAAAAGAAAAGAAAAGCCTCCCATGCCTCACAGTTTGCAGAAGTCTTCCTGCCTTCACCATCTCCAGCCCTGGCCGCTTCGCTCCTTCTCTCCCTGTACTGCAGATACATATATATATTTTTCCCCTCTCCCCGCCACAATCTTCTGTTTATTTGTATGGAAGGCAGCGCTACTTTGTAAACACATCACACACGGCCCCAGAGCCGTTCAAATAGCTGATTGCAGCAAAACGCTTCCAAACAACGGTAGTCCGGATTTTTCTTTTTAAGTGAAAATAAAACCAAATATTTCTGTGGAGAGGTTGCATGTAAAAGCCGTATGAAGGTCCACAATCCCACCCACACCTAAGAAATGGAGCGAGACAGATAGGAGAAAGTCCTGTTCAAATTTTCCAAAAATAATATTAATAATCATAAAAGAAAAAAAGATCAAATGAAGTGAAACTCAAGTATCTGCAGTGAGGCTTTCCATCCTTTGCTGGAAAACCACTGCAAGTCAAAATGTTTAAACCGCTTTTTAAAATAAGGAGAATAATATCCCAGAGGCACGTCTTAAAACTACACCTACCTTAGCTTTGGAAGAGCTGCATCGGCTGTTAAGAGTTCTTTTTACACGTCCAGATTTTTCTAGGGAACTCGAAACGAGGTATGATTCAGGAGGATGTTTTGAAAGCCCAGGAGCCTTCCCCTTCTGGAACCCCCCAACTAGATTCGCTCATCCAGAGGAATGCAAGAGCCACCAACACCGCCTAGTTTGGAGGAAATTCGTTGTTTCTGCCGTCAATGGTCTGTGGACGGGCAGAACAAGCATTACAATTGAAGCAGGAAGGACCGAGCTAGTGGCTGAATAAGAGCTCTGTGCTAAGAGACAGAGAAGGGAGAGAGACGGTTCTGCAAGAAAAAGAGAGATTGAGGAGAGAGGTCCTGCTGTCTCCGGGGCTCTCCCTCTGCCATTGGACCAAACTGAATGAAATTTACAAAGCCAGCAGCCAATAGATCTCCGGAGTCGGCCCCATCACTACAGAAACCACATCCACAGCTACAACCTCATGCAATGAGCAGCTAATCCCAGTGCAAACCAGCTGTAACGGAGAGATCCCGGGTACCCGGGAGATAGAGCAGGTGGGCATGGCACACGGTGCCACCGCACCAGACGCGCACAGCAAACCTTCTTCCTCTTTGCTTTTTTAGGACTCTCTAGATACCCTCCACACCAAACATGCTGCAGTATATGCAAACATCTTTAACTGTTTAAGGTCATGATCTCCAGCAGTCCCTGTGTCTGCGTTATTGAGTCAATTGGGAAGCAATGATATAAAAAAAATTTTTAAGAGCAGCAAAAATTGGAATGCAGCTCTGTAAAATACAGGACCTCTTTTATGCTCAGGGTATGGTTGAGAGGGGATCGATGAAAGCTTTTTGTTTACTTCTATTCTTATACTTTCATGAGTTTGATAAAATATTGGAGTTGTGCCCAGGATGAGGCATTTGTTTTTAAATACGCCTCTTCATTTCCAGGGTCCAGGAGGTTATCTTTCTGAGGAAGTTTCAAGTTGTGGGGGGCGAGGATGGGGGTATGGCCCCTGTACTTAAAGTTGAGTTGGAGAAAGTTGGATTTAATTTGGCAATGCAAAGATCAGAGGGCATCATAGAGTGTTGTGACAATGAACACGGATTTTAAAATAAGATTGCTTGGGTTCAAGTTGCATGTGACTTTAGGTGTGTATTTTAATGGTTTACCTCCATTTCTGCATCTGCAAAATGGAACAGGTAATCGACATGTAATACTGTAATGATTAGCTGAGTTAATGTGTGGGGCCTCATAGTCTTCACAACAATATTACATGGTGATTACTTTTATTCTTCTGCCTGGCCAGAAAAGTTAGCTTTTCTTAAAATTATTTCATGGTCCATTAATTCATTTATGGAAGGAAAAAAATAGTGTCTGCAACACATAGGATATCCTCCTAATTGCTTCTGCTTTAGGCAGTAAACCGAAGCATGAAGCCTGCCACGATGATGTGAAGGATACTTGGGCAACATGACCAATAATAGGGAAGGTGATAGACACCAATTTGGGGACCTGGTTTCATGTAAAGACTCTATCCTCACAAACTTTGCCTTGTTGTAAAGTCAGTTATGTTCTGTGAATCTGTTAAACTGAGATTAAAATTACCTTTCCTGTGGGCTTCTTGTGGAGACTACATGAAATAATATGTATAAAAGCACTTTTTACCAATAAGATAGGTACACAGATATACACTTATCTATTAATAGACACCTATACCCAATAATAGAAAAAACATATCCATCCATACGTATGTGTGTGTTCTGATTATTGGATAGATATTTAGAAACATACATGTACTTTTTCCATTATTGTATAGATACTGAAGACCTAACATAATAATATTGTTAATAAGTATAGCTTATTCCCCAAATCAGTGATATACATGGATATAGACATATAGATGTAGATATACGGACATATATATAGATATCTATATCCTAAACTAAAGCAGAATCTCAACTTTAACACAGTAATTTATAGTAGGCCAGAAAGTCATGGGTTTTGCCAAGAATGTACTAATTCATTGACTTATTCATAAATTCAGGGTTTTTTTTTTTTTTAACCACTGGAACAGTCCTAAGCACTGACATGCATCTGTGAGTGAAACTCATCCATTTATTTTTGAGAAAGCATACAGTCTAGAGGACAAGATAGCCAAAAGCATGAGAAAAAATATGCTTACAAGAAGGTGTGCACAAGGAATACATATGAATTCGTAGGGACCCATGGAGGTGAAAATGATTAAGGAAGGGTTTGCAAAGGAAGAACTTTCTGAGTAGGGAAGAAATGGTACACAGACACTGACTGGATGAAGAAGTTCATGGATAAAGACATCATAGTAATACTGTGTGTGTGGAGATCTAGAAATAGGGAGGGTTTGGCATGCCAGGACATTGAGTTTGAAAAGAAGGTGGTAAAGAAAGGATTAGAGACCTAATTGTGAAGAGTTTTGAATGCCATGCTGAAAAGGTAGAATTTATCCAGTAGGCAGTGGGAAAGCCAGCAACATATTTTCTGCAGCGAGCGGGGAAGAAATGATCAGATTTATATTTTAGGACAATCATTGTGATGGCAACATAGAGAACAAGTTGAAGAGGGCCAACGTGGAAAGAAAAGAAAATATTTGTAAGACTGTTGCAAGAATGGATGCAACAAATGAAGTCTTGAATGAGAAACACAGAGAGAGAAAGAGAAAAGGAGAAAGGGAAGGGACAGAAAAGGAAGGGAAGGGTAGCGAAGGGAAGAGAAGTTGGTGTGGGGAGACATCACTTCTAAATAGTTTAAGGCAGCATGACAAAGTGAGATTGGGAGGGAGAGTTTGGGCAAAATCTGAATGCTTGTCTTAGTTTGTGGCTGCATTAGTTGAGTAGCAGATCTCTTACCTGGGACATGGGACCTGGAAGAGAGGAGGCAGGCACATTTTCACTTCTATCTGAATGACTCCATTGGGAGTTTTTAAAAATAATTTTAAAAATAGGGCAACATAGTGAGACCCTGTTTCTATGAAAAAATCTAAAAACTAGCTGGGAGTGGTAGTGTACCCTTGTGGTAGCAGCTACTCAGGAGGCTGAAGGGGTAGGGTCACTTGAGCCAGAGAGATGGAGGCTGCAGTGAGCCATGATCATGACACTGTACTCCAGCCTGGGTAGCAGAATGAGACCCTCCCTCAAAAAAAGAAAAAAGTCAGAAAGCATCTTAGACAGACGGAATCATGGTTGTAAGAAAAAGTGAATATACGATATTATGAAATTATCATTTCCCCTAAGCCAAAATCCCTCACAGGAGACCAGGATAGGACCCAAAACATCAGTTTTTAACAATTGGGCCACCAGATTGCACCACAGACAGAGGCGCTACAGAGGTTTAGATCCAAGATTCCTGGAAGGGAGAAGGTTATCATTCTTCATGCTTCCATTTTAAATCTGATTGTGGAGTATGGTGAAATGTGGGAGTTGGGGGAGTCATAAAATGAAATAAAACAGTAGGGTTCCAAGAACGATATATAAGTTGGGTTTGGTACAAAGAACTGGAGGGAACATGAGAAATAATCTATACCACACTACTTGTTCTCTCTGATTTTCCATCTCAGTGTCCCCATCAACCACATTCTGGTATTATGTTCAAGCTCCTATGAGAGCAATATGTAGAACTCTGAATGCAATACTGGTGAAGCCAGTAGGGCACTACTGATTCGTATTGACTCTCCTAATACAATGGTCCAAGTGAAACAGAAATATTTTCAGTAGGATAATAATTGTTCATGCAATAGTAATATATGCTATGTTATTAGTTACTAATCATTATTAGAGAGATAAATATGTATAGTATAGAAGGTGCTTACAATCTAATAAGAGGATAAATTAAGCTCTTTAATTATTAAAATGCAACTCAATGTGTGATATATGCCATCTCCAAACCATACAGAAGGCATAACAGGCTTCCTATTGGGATGATGAGAAAATTGTTCACAGATGAACAAGGTTTTCCTGGGGAATTGGAGAGGAGGAGTGGGAAATTATTCCAAGTTAATAATATCTGGAGAAGAGAAACAGATATGGAGTGAGCAAAGGCTTTGGAAGTTCAAGGTGCATAAGGATGACCCAGGAAGATGGTTACAAAGTTAATGCCTCTAGAGCTAAACACCAGGATTCAAACTTACCAGGTCTTGAGTGAGTTCTAGGAACCTGCATTTGGGGGGTCACCCCACTACATGAAATTGTTTTTTCCTTAAATTAAACCTTGAAAACAGGAGTGGTGGTGAGCTGATGATAGGCTTTTATGATTCATAGAGGAGAATAAGAAGAAATCGGTCAGGCTGGACTACAGAGGTTGATGAATATTCATTGGTTGGAATCCTTATGGGTGTTAGTGGAGAGTGATATCAGAGATTACCTTTCAGAGAGTTTACTCTGAGGGGATTTAAGGGCTGGGACATTCTAGAACAAAAGAGGACAATGAGGCTGCTGCGTTCATAAATTAGGGCAGTAGTAGTGAAAATAACACAGTTATAATGAATTTTTTTTCACTATGAGTGACATTTGACTATGTGCATAGCTGCAGAAGTTGAGTAAAAATGGGATGGAGCCCTAAAATGAGAAGAGACTAGAGATAGCCTTCATGTGGTGAGATGGGAAGGCTAAGATGAATGAGAGTGCAATCAGCCAAAGTCACTTGTTTGGAAAGAAAAATGAGGTGCTGGTGGATCATAGAAATACCAATGACCCGCAGACCTGAGACCTTTGGGACAAGAGATTTGACCTGGATAGGGATCTTAAGGTAGGATCTGTAGATCTGAGCACAAACCCTATGGATATGATACTTAACATTTTGGTGTAAAATGTAGAAAATGTTCTCTTAAGAGACAAGGCAAATCTTTGGAGAAAGTGACACTGGGTAGGGTCTTGATAACAACCTAAAATAGGGTCATTCTCCCATCTGCAGAAGATTTTTGGTAAGAGAAAGTGTGGTATGGAATTCAAGGAAGGACTTTAACCTCCACAAGGAGTAGGCAGGAGTCAACAGTGTCAAGGTCTTCAGAGATTTTAGGAGTGAAGGACGATGGGAGAGTACCATTGCATTTTGGAATCAGTAGATCCTTGACAGCCTTCAGCTGAATATGTTGGATAGATTCATGACCGATGAGGAAGTTGAAATCATAATTATAGTCTTATGTGAAAGGAAAAAAAACAATAAGGTAAATTCAGAAATAGCAGGGTTGTGGTGGGTCATTGTTAAGTGGTTTGCTGATTGTTGTTTTTATTCACTATTCACTAAGCATGAATGTGAGAACTGTTGCTGGTTCCACAAACTGCAAAATACTCAAGATGGATAAATAGTACATAGCCTTTGCCCTTGCATAGCTAATTCTTTACCCAATGCCTCTTCTGATCCGAATGATTGTTCCATTTTATTTTTATTTATCTGTTAGTTTATTTGTGGTGTTTCTTACTTTCATTTGCTATCGTAGACACCATTTTAGAAAAAATTCTCGGCAACATGTTGATGATAATTGCCTTAGGTGGTCACCATTATATGAAGCCAGTTCAGAACATGAGGTTTAATAAATTTGAGAAACGATAGGACAAAGAGTAACATTTATATAATATCTGTTTTGATACCTGTATCTATCTATATACACGCATGCAAATATATAGATATAGATACATAAAAAGATATAGCTGTAGATATTATATATAGATATATATGTAAACTAGAAAATATCTAAAAATATATATGTGTATAAATCATAAACCAGGATAAACAACATACTCAGTTTTTTAGAAAACATTTAGAAACGTTATTCCCAAACAGGATTTAAAGTCAATTAAAATATAAGGTAATTAACAACATAGATTAAATAAGAGTAATATGCTGTAAACCTTAGAAATATTTGCATCTTTAAGGTTAAGGAAAATTCATTCTGTCTTATTTTACACTCCAAAGTTGCTAAATAAACCTTTTTCTTTCAATGATAGCAAGTAAACTCCAGACCAGTTGAAGCCGAATTATCATAAATTTAAAATTAATGTCAGTCACTTAAGATTTTATTGAAATAGTTAAATGTATGTAACATTTCTTGCGTGTAAATATAATTACAGAAATCCAGATGAGGAGATAAAGAGATGCTCTTGTTTTTTCCCATTGGTTTTGTAGGGAAAGTATTTTATAAGATTAATACAGCTTGAAGGAAATATTTTAAATTGATATTTTCCAATAAAAAGGTTGTACATGCACTTAATTCCATTTTTGTATCTGATGAATGGGAATAAAGATATCTTTGTGGGCAAGAGTCTATTTCTGGTTTCTTGAAGCCTTTGTCCTTCTGACTTCTGTTATTTCAAACCCGTAACACACCATTAATTATGTAACATGCATCCGCAGTAGAGAGTTATGCTCTCTGCTGGCCTTCCATTTGATTATTTTAAATTCTGTCCCCGGTTATTATTTCATCACTGGGCATGATTAGCCTAAATGACTTTTAAATGGCCCTGATTTTAAAAAAGGATTCAGGCTCCAAAATTTCACTACATTCATTGACGGTGAGAAATCCATTAACTATTGCTTTTGTAAGAAAACCAAGGATATTGAATCCCAAATAAGAGGCCCAAAATAGAGTTCATTTTTAAATGACATTCTGCAGTGACTGTACCAATGTTCTTGCCTAAGACTTTTTAATGAAAATCTTTTACAACGTCTATGTCCCTTTGATGAATGACAACATGCACTATACTTTTAAAAGTATGGAAATGTACATAAATCTTTCTCCAAGTTAATTAGGACCTTAGAATTATTGATATACATGTACATATAGAGAGATTTAGAAATAGGCATATATATAGATAGATAGATTTATATAAATTCATACATTTATCTCTACATAGATGTTTGTAGAAATTGCTATGTCTATTTCAATGTATATCTGTATGTCTATCTCTGTAGATATCTGTATCTTCTATAGGTATCTATGAAATATATATGTATATCTGTATCTTCTATAGATATCTATAGAGATATGGATCTGTCTATATGTATAGTTATCTCTATATATTGATGCATAGAGATTTACCTATATCTATATTTGTATCTATGTCTATCTATATATATCTATATAATACAGAGGGGTTTATATTCCCAGGATGGTTGACTTATACAAAGCAGATATGAAGACAGAAAGGTAATGAATGACAAAGAGAAGGGCTGCACATCCTTCTAGATCTTCATCATATTCTTTTGCTGTTCTTGTTTTTCTTTCAGAGACAGTCTTGCTCTGTTGCCCAGGCTAGAGTGCGGTGGCATTATCATAGCTCACTGCAATCTCGAATTCCTGAGCTCAAGAGATCCTGCTGCCTCAGCCTCCTCAGTAGCTGGGTCTACAGGTGTGTGCCTTCATGCCCAGCTGATTTTTGTAATTTTTATTAAGTTGGTGCAAAAGTAATTTTGGTTTTTTCATTACTTTTAATGGCAAAAACTGCAATTACTTTTGCACCAATCTAGTATAAAGACAGGGTCTCACTAGATTGCCCAGGCTGGTCCCAAACTCCTGACCTCTCAGGATCCTCCTGCTTCTCAGCCTCCTAAAGTGCTGAAATGACAGGTGCACTCTACCACACCCGGCCCCATCACATTCTTACCTGTATGAGTTTCCTAGACCTCCTATAACACAGTACCTTAAACTGGGTAGCTTAAACCAAAGACATTTACTCTCCCCTAGTTCTAGAGATCAAAAGTCTGAAATCAAGGTGTCTGCATGACCATTCTCCCTCCAGAGGCTCTAGGGCAGGATCCTTCCTGTCTATCCCAGCTCCTGGTGGCTCCAGGCGTCCCTGGGCTTGTGGCTGCATCACTCCAGTCTCTGCCTCCATCTCCCCATGGCCTTCTCCTCTGTTTGTGTCTTCATGTGTCTTTTTCTGTCTCTTGTAAGGACATTCTCATTAGATTTAGGACCCACCTTAATCTGGTATGATCTCATCTTCATCCTTACCTTAATTACATCTGCAAAGCCCCTGTTTCCAAGTAAGGTCACATTCCTAGGTTCTGGGTAGACATGAATTTTTAGTGGACAGTGTTCATTTTGCTACACTGCCCTTGGAGCCTCTGAGACATCCTGTATCCTTGAACACATTTCTTTTTCTGTTTTCTTTTGATTAAGCTTATTTAAGTGGGTTTATGTTACTTGCACAGGAAGTGCCCTAATTAATGTGAAAGGTGTTAATGGATTTTTTTAAATGCATCTTCGAGAAGATGAGCAGTATTAAGACAGGGGCTTTGTCATAGGAAACTTATATAAGGAAGCTGTCTGGGAGAAGTGGAGTGGTCAGGTTATAACCACACAAGTATACAGCTTATAACCACACAAGTATCTATCTAAGTGGTAGATAGAAGATAGACCAGACGTTAGCACAGACATCTGGGCCTAGGGTTGCCAGATTTAACAGCTAAAAATACAGGACTCACAAAAACATTGGTAAAAGAATGTTTCATGCAATATTTGAGATATAATTATGCTGTATTTTTTTCTTTGTTTATCTGATATTCAAATGCAACTGGGGGCTGGGCACAGTGGCTCACGCTTGTAATTCTAGCCCTTTGGGAGGCCAAGGCAGGTGGATCACTTGAGGTCAGGAGTTCGAGGTCAGCCGGGCCATCATGGTGAGACCCCCTCTCTACTAAAAAATACAAAAATTAGCAGGGTGTTGTGGTACACACCTGTAGTCCCAGCTACTCAGGAGGCTGAGGCTGGAGGATCACTTGAACCCTGGTGGCAGAAGTCGCAGTGAGCTGAGATCACACTATTGCACTCCAGCCTGGGTGACAGAGCGAGATTCCGTCTCAAAAAAAAAAAAAAAAAAAAAAAAAAGATAACGGCAACAACAACAAAAATGAAACTGGGCATCCTGGATTTTTATCTGGCAAATCCATTTATTCCACATACCACAGAATCTTTCATGCCTACTCTGCTTCTAGTTGACTCTTTATATCAGGAGCTGGTTTTCAGTACGACCCTTTTCTTCCCCACACTTACCCTAACTCCATACCTCCATCTTCAAGTTCAACATTGAACCAATAAATTTGTGGTTACCTACACTTACTGACTCATTGACCGTAGAAAAAAGTAAAATTATACAAAATATCCCTGGCTGAGGTCAATGATGTCCAGCTTCCTGATGTATTTAATCTTGCTGTGGACTTTCCATTCTTTGTTAATGAGACAGCATTTCCATACATCCAATAAGCCACTCTCTTAGTCCATTTGAGCGCCTATTACAGATTGTCTTAGACTGGGTAATTTATAAACCACGGTAATTTATTGAAGCCCAGAAGTCCAAGTTCAAAGCACCAGCAGGTTGAGCATATGGGGAGGGTTCCCTTCTTCAAAGATGATGGCTGCTGTGTGTCCTCACATGGCAAACGAGACAAAGGGATCCTCTTTTGTGAGGGCACTGATCCCATTCATGAGCGATCTTATCACATCCAAATGGCCTACTTCTTAATATTATCATATGGGGAATTCACTTTCAAGGTACATATTTGGTGGGGAGGCACGTTCTGAGCAAAGAAGTCATGCACAGCTTCTTGGATAATTGTAACTTTCCCCAAGGCAGCTTGCTTTTCTCACCTTCTATACTGCCATGCTTTTTCATGTTTGGAGACGCCTTGTCTCTGGACTGATTTTAATGACTCACTGAGAATTAACTTCAAATTTCTGAGCTCATGCCTAGGTTCAACCACACTTTTCATCATCCCCTGGCACTGGTTTGTTCTCATTGCCATGAAAACCAATTACAATGACCACTCATCACTCTCTCTGTTGCTTGCACCTGCTGGGCCTTAGTGAAACTCCATAAACACATGTTGGCAGAACAGTGCTAGAACTTTATCCTTAATCAGACTAATTACAGTGGATTTTTAGAATAATCCATCTGATGCCAATTAGCCACTTCAACCAGATCTAGTTCATTTTGTTGAAAAAACCACAAAATCATTTGCAGTAATTTGGGAGAGATCTAGTACCTATGAAATCAGTGTATTAGTCCGTTCTCATGCTGCTAATAAAGACATACCCAAGACTGGGTAACTTATAAAGGAAAGAGGTTTCATGGACTCACAGTTCCACATGACTGGGGAGGCCTCACAATCATGGTGGAAGACGAAGGAAGAACAAAGGGACTTCTTCCATGGCAGTGGGTAAGAAAGCTTGTTCAGGGGAACTCCCCTTTATAAAACTATCAGATCTCGTGAGACTTACTCACTATCACAAGAACAGCATGGGAAAGACCAGCCATGATTTAATTACCTCCCACCTGGTCCCTCCCATGACATGTGGGAATTATGAGAGCTACAGTTCAAGATGAGATTTGGGTGGGGACACAAACCATATTAATCAGCTAATCTAACACCCTGTCATAGATTATTAAAGACTGGCTAATAGGTGATTAAAATTTAGCTATTGGTTGGTGCTTGCCAATAATATTATAGGAAGAAAACCTACATGAAACACACAAAGCCACAGAGTCATGCTGTTGTTATGCTGTATTTTTTCCTGGCACTTGATGATAATGGAATGATAATGATAATTAAAAATAATTGGTGAAATCTAAAACCCAGAATGTCTAAGTACCAATGAGCACACTTAGTGCTCAGAGTTTGGTTTCTAATACCATTATCCAATAAACGAATCCAGGAATTTATAAAGAAATAAATGATTCTAGGACTCAGGCAGGAAATATCCAAGATGAGCCTGGAGCATAATGTAGTTACATAAAGTAAAAATGTGCTAAAACAGACAAAAAGCAAAGACAAACAAAATGCAATGATAGGAGTATGTCAAAGGGACAGAAGAACCAACAAAAGGAGCTCCCAGGCCAGAGTTGTATCTCTTTGAGCAACTGAATAAATAAAGCAGTATTGTGTTATAACCCAAAGAATAAAAAATCCTTTATGAGTTCAATATTGATATACACAAATGATTGATTATATAAAGAAATTGGGAAGGGTAATAGACAAGTCATTCCAAATAATTTATTCAGACATCCTGATATGGTTTGGATCTGCGTGTTTAGCACCATCCCCCCTTGGTACTGTATAGTGGGTGAGTTCTCATGAGATCTGGTTTTTTAAAAGTGTGTGCCACCTCCTCCCTCTCTCTCTCTTCCTCCCATGCTGGCCATGTGAGACACCTAGCTTCCCCTTTATCTTCTGCCATGATTGTAAGTTTCCTGAGGCCTCCCAACAAGCCAAGCAGATACTATCATGCTTCCTGTACAGCCTACAGGACCAAGAGCCGATTAAACCTCTTTCCTTTATAAATTACCCAGTCTCAGGTATTTATTTACAGCAATGTAAGAATGCACTAATATCATAGTCCACTCTCATGGAGGGGAGCGTTAATCCACACTCCTTAAGTGTGGGCTGAACATACTGACTTTCTACCTACAGTTTGGAAAGGAGTGACAAAAGAGTAACTTCACAGTGGAGCCACCTGGCAAACACTACCTCAAACAGGTAGGCAAGGTCAACATCAACAGTGATGTTATGTTGATAGTATGTACCCTTGAAATGATGTATGGTGACTGTCTTGCCATCTTCAGAATTCTTGTTAACCCAGTGCTGTCCTTAAGATAAAGCTTATGAAAAATTACAGTTTTAAAATATAAAAGTGGAATAATTGATGACGTGAGTTTTGCAGACATAATATGGGAGGTGGCAATGGTATACAGATTTTTTTTTAAAGAAAGTCAACTTTATTTTTCCACAACAGCATGAAGCTAGGAATTATGACATAGGCCATGCATGGATGCTTTAAATGCGGTGTGTGTGCTGGTAGTGGGGATGTTGGCCCATCCTCTGTTCTCTGTCTTTGAGGTGACTGCGGGAAACCCAATTTAAAAATATGAAATCCTGGGCATGGTGGCTCACACCTGTAATCCAAGCACCTTGGGAGGCCAAGGCAGGCAGATCACTTGAGCCCAGGAGTTTGACACCAGCCTGACTAACATGGTGAAACCCCATCTCCGCAAAAAACATAGAAAAGAGATAGTTGAGCATGGTGGCATGCACCTGTAGTCCCAGGTACTCGGGAGGCTGAGGTGGGAGGATCATTTGAGCCCAGGAGGTGAAGGTTGCAGTGCAGTGAGCTGAGATTGTGCCACGGCCCTCGAGCCTGGGCAACAGAACCAGATCCTCTCTAAAAAAAGGAATGCACTATATAATGTGTGTATATATAGCATATATAATGTATATTATATATGTAGATAATACATGTAATTTATAAAAGAAAATTTGGCTGGGCGCAGTGGCTCAGCACTTTGGGAGGCCGAGACAGGTGGATCACGAGGTCAAGAGATCGAGACCATCCTGGCCAACATGGTGAAACCCTGTCTCTACTAAAAACACAAAAAATTAGCCGGACATGGTGGCGGGCGCCTGTAGTCCCAGCCACTCGGAAGGCTGAGGCAGGATAATCACTAGAACCCGGGAGGCGGAGGTTGCAGTGAGCCGTGATTGCGCCACTGCACTCCAGCCTGGCAACAGAGTGAGACTCCGTCTCAAAAAAAAAAAAAGAACATTATATATATATATATATATATATATATATATATATATATATATATATTTATATACACACACACACACACACACACATACCAGTAATCCCAATACTTTGGGAAGCTGAGACAGGAGGATCACTTTAGGCCAGGAGTTTGAGACCAGCCTGGACAACATAGACCGCATCTCTAAAAACATTAAAAAATTAGCCGGGTGTGGTGTTGCACAACAATAGATCCAGATACTCAGGAGGCTGAAGCAGGAGGATTGCTTGAGCCCAGGAGTTCAAGGCTGTAGTAAGTTGCGATTGTGCACCACTGCCTGGGCAACAGAGCAAGACTCATTCTAAAAATACATACACACAAACACACACACACACAGAGAGAGAGAGAGAGAGAAAGAGAGAAACATACCACATATTACATACTTATTTTTTTGAGACAGAGTTTCACTCCTGTCTCCCAGGCTGGAGTGCAGTGGTGCGATCTCAGCTCACTGCAACCTCCGCCTCCCAGGTTCAAGCAATTCTCCTGCCTCAGCCTCCCAAGTAGCTGGGATTGCAGGTACCCGCCACCATGCCCAACTAATTATGTATTTTTAATAGAGACGGGATTTCACCATGTTGGCAAGGCTGGTCTCCTTACCTCAGATGATCCACCTGCCTTGGCCTCCCAAAGTGCTGGGATTACAGGCATGAGCCACCTTGCCTGGCCCATACTTTTTTTTTTTTTTTAGATGGGTTCTCACTCTGTTGCCCAGGCTGGAGTGCAGTGGCATAATCTCAGATCACTGCAACCTCTGCCTCCTGGGTTCAAACAATTCTTGTTCCTCAGTCTCCCAAGTAGTTGGGACTATAGGCACGTGCCACCACACCCAGCTAATTTTTGTATTTTTAGTAGAGATGGGGTTTCACCATGTTGGCCAAGCTGGTCTCGAACTCCTGACCTCAAGTAAGCTGTCCACCTTGGCCTCTCAAAGTGCTGACATTACAGGTGTGAGCCACCACACCAGGCCTGTATACCATATATTACACATTTATATATATTTATCTATCCTCTACTGGATTAACTTGGCTTTAACCAATTCAATACTTCAATGTTTAAGGGATGTCATCTCTGTGGTTAGCATATAAAGATTGTGACTTCCATCTTGCCATCCAGTCTTCTGCCTTGCTGATTGATGATTGAAAAAAAAAAAAAAAAACATCTATTTTGTGATTATGACTGTGGAATGTCTTTTGTTCATTTTAATATCTGTGTCACCAAAAGGATCAACATGGAATGGATATGGCATTAAAGGAGAATGTCAAATACTGCATGGGATGGCTAAGGCCTATCCCACACATGCTGGGGTGCCCCTGTGATAATAATAGCTGCTGATAAACTTCCATGTTGAGAAAGTTCACATATCAGGAAACTAATGGTGGGCCTTAGCCAGCAGTCAATGAGAAACTAAAGCCCTCTGTTCAGCAGTCTGTGAGAAGCCAAATTCTACCCACAATGATGTGAGCTTCAACATGAGTTCTTCCCCACTGGAGTCTTCAGATGAGACCTCAGCCCCGGCTGGCACCTCATAAATAAACTCGATGCAGAGGATTCAACTATTTTCTAAATTCTGATCCACAGAAGATAAGACATACGAAATGTGTATTTTTTGAAGCCACTATGTTGTAATAGACTACTATTATTCACATATGCATGTAATTATGTATGTAGGGATAGATATGGATATAGATGACAATACACAACTTGAGCAGATAGGAAGAGTAAAAAAATTGACTAAGTTGAACAAATATGTTAGATATTTTACAATTTGCAGGATTGCTGCTACAACTCTTTCAGACATAGCGTAGATGAATGAACCAGAGTAAAACGTCCATCATTTGCTCATAAAGCCTGCCAAAATGTATCAAATTAGGGAAGAGGAAGAATTTGACAACCAAATCTGTAGTTTCTGCATCAAGCAAAATAGATTTTCTTCACTTTTTCTGAGAATCGCTTTGCTTTCATCAACAATCTTGATCTTTCTACAATTCATCACATCAATACACAATTAGCAAATCCTCCTACTATCTTGGAGGCCCTGTGCTAAGCAGGGTGTGAGAATCTTAGAAATATTATGCCATGCCAGGTACTTCAAATTTTCTGAGCTACATACATATGGAAAGGTCTGTAGCAAGGTTTCTCAAGCTCAGCACAATTGATATTTGTGGCTGCAAAATTCTTTGTTGCAGAGGGATATCATGTGCATTTCAGGGTGTTGGACAGCATCCCTGGCCTCCATCCACTAGATGCTAGTATCATTCCCCCACTCACCCAGTTGTGACAATCAAAAATGTCTCCAGACATTGCTCAGTGTCTCTTGGTGGACAAAATCACCATCATTGAGAACCATTGCTCTAAAGCAAAATCAAACAAACAAACCATCAAAAAATGACAAAGAATTCCTTCTTCAATTTGCACAACATTGAAAGCCACCATTGGTAATTCTTCTCACCACATTCCCACTGGCATTTTGAATCTCTGCGATATGTCCAACTCCAGTGCCTTTCAAAATGCTTACTAGTTCTGGCACCTGTGTCATAATTACAGTAGGCTCCCCAGAAATTTTGACAAGCAAACACTCACTTGGTGTATTTGCAAATACTCCTGGTGGAGGAGAGAAGGGAGTGTTGAGTTTCCTGGCCAAGAACCACTGTGAAATTAGTAAGTGTTGGCTGATCGCGTACTGCTGATTGCTGACTATAGTGTTTCATGTTCCTTCCACAGGAGATGCCTTCCTCTTCGTGGACTGATGCATAGTCCCCCAAACCTTCTTCAATACGGCATCAGTGCAATCTCCTTTGACCCACCCATTTCCCCCAAAATTCTTTCCTCAGAAAAATTCATCATCCCACCTCCCTACTCTAAAAGCACCTTAACCTTCTAACAGCACGTAACTGGCCTACTTGCAATGGCACAGGCAGTGTGTATGTGTGTGTGGGTTGGTGGGGGTCACTGTCCATCACACTGTGGGTTCCATTTCCATATCTGTCCCTAATGTCTTGCTTTAAAACTATTTGTTTTTATTTTATTTTATTTTATTTTATTTTATTTTATTTTATTTTATTGAGACAGGGCCCCACTCCTTTCACCCAGGCTGGAGTGCAATGGCACGATCTCTGCTTGCTGCAACCTCTGACTCCCGGGCTCAAGCAATTCTCCTGCTACGACCACCTGAGTAGCTGGGATTACAGGTGCCTGCCACCACACCAGGATAATTTTTGTAGTAAAGACAGGGCTTCACCATGTTGGCCAGGCTGGTCTTGAACTCCTGACCTCAAGTGATCCACCCACCTCGGCCTCCCAAAGTGCTATGATTACAGGCGTGAGCCACTGCGTCCGGCTAATTTATTTTTTAAACTGAGGTAAAATATACATATATAATTTACCATCTTTGCCATTTCTAAGTGTACAGTTCAGTGGGAATCAATACATTTATAATATTTTTCCCCTTCACATATTGAGCATAATATAACGTTGAATTTGCCTTCGTTTTCTTCAGTTCACTTTCATTTTGTACACTGATCAATTACTCAAAAAAATCAATGGAAACTTACTGGGACCCGTGGATGTTACCACATCTTTCCATTTACGTTGTGTCTTTCTTGAGTGTTGAGATTCTTGTCTTATGTAGACCCAGGTAAAGTCATTTGCACACGAGATCTAATAAAAATATTAATGTCATTGGCCTTCTGGTATTAAATGAAGTAACATGCTTTTTACTAACAACAGGAAAGGATGGAAGTCCCAGATAAACACAGTTTCCACGCAAATCATTATAATTCTTAAATTACCGGCACCAACAACTAGCAAAATTAAGCCATTCTGTTCTTAGACCCCTGATGGTAAAGCACCCTTTGATAGTAAACAGGGATAAATATCTGTAATAGGAGCCCCTTGCACGTAGGATATACAAGACTACAAAGGAATCTTTGTTTCGAGTTGGCCAATTTAAAGAAAATAAAAATCATTTATAGATTATACTTTTATTCAAATTGGAATTCTGTTTCATAACACTAAGAAAAAGTAATTTCTGTCTCCCTCCCTTTTTCTTTCTCTCTCTCTCTCTCTCTTGCGTGCACACACACACACACACACACACACACACACCCATCCTACAACCCCCACCCCTCCAACCACCTTTTTCCCCCTTGGACAGAACTGGGCAGTGACAGGCAAGGATTGTGAAATGTAGCAAATTCTTTTGCTTCCCAACAGGGACCTATAGGCTGCCCTTTGTAAATTTCAAGCTGTCTCACGCTTTTCCTTTGAGAAGCCCTTGGTTGGCCTGAGACCTCAGCCTATTGGGACCCATCCTTGTGTCCAGAGTTACACAAGGGGCTGCCTCTCCCAGGAAAGCACCTTCCTGACTGGCTTCCAGGCATCACCCTGGGGCCACACTTCCAGCCTCAAGAAGAGGAGGCAGGATGAGGAAGGAGATTCAGTGGTAAGAAATTCATGCATCAAGGGCTTCACCATCTATAATAGCAGGGCCCCAACCTGAGATTCTTCAGGACATACACAGTTACTGTATTTTCTTTTATGTGCTGAAAGTATTAACTATTTCAATGTGTGCACTTAAAAGATTTCATGATTTTTATAACCCTCTTTTAATATCTCTTTATTTTAATTTTTTTTTTTTTTTTTTTTTTTTTTTGAGACAGAGTTTCTCTCTGTTGCCCAGGCTGGAGTGCAGTGGATGATCTCAGCTCACTGCAACCTCTGCCTCCCGGGTTCAAGTGATTCTCCTGCCTCAACCTCCCAAGCATCTGGGATTACAAGTGTGCATCACCACCATATCCAGGTAATTGTTGTATTTTTAGTAGAGACAGGGTTTTGCTGTGTTGGTCAGGCTGGTCTCAAACTCCTGGCCTCAAGTGATCCACCCACCTTGGCTTCCCAAAATGCTGGGGTTACAGGCATGAGCCACCATGCTTGGCACATTTATTTTTATATATAGCTGAAACCTCAAAAAAATTAAAATAAAACAAAACCGCATGTCCTGTGTTTGAATTCCCCCTGGCCATCCCCACCTGGCTAGTTCCCCAGAGCTTGGGGAGAGTGATTCTGACACTTTAGAGAGCTTGCCCCTGGAAGAATTGTCCCCTTTAGTTCTTCTACTCTGTATGAACAGAAAGCCTGCACAAAAAGTAGGCAGCAACTGGCAACTCACGAGACTTTTGCTCTTCCCTGTGTTGGCACTTTAAATCACAGAATTAGACAGGCAAGTACTTCACTGCAATGTTCCCTAGGCCGCAGACACTGGCTCTTCCTGGGAGTCCATCAGTTTGCACCACACCTGCCTTGTCAGAGAAGCAAAGCTATCTTCCCTCCAATGGCTCATTCCTCTACCATCTGGCTTCCTTCGGGCCGCCTTTTTCTTAATTAAGGACATGCACTTTTCATTTATTGTGGAGGTCAAACACCCTGCATTGGTTTAGAAGCTAAATTACCCTGGTTGAGGACTCCTAGAAAAGCAAATCTTTCCATCTGCATTTCTTGAAGTGGCCGGCTATTCACAGAGTTTTTCTTTTACTCCATTTCCAATTTCAGGCTTTTTTTTTTCAGTACTGTAGGTACTTTTGTTGTTTTTGTTTGTTTTTTGTTTTTGAAATGGAGTCTCCCTGTCACCCAGGCTGGAGTGCAGTGGCTCAGTCTTGGCTCACTGCAACCTTCACCTCTCAGGCTCAAGCAGTTCTCCTGCTTCAGCCTCCCCAGTAGCTGGGATTACAGGTGCCCGCCACCATGCCTGGCTAATTCTTTTGGTATTTTTAGTAGAGACAGGGTTTCACCATGTTGGCCTGGCTGGTCTCAAATTCCTGGGCTCAAGTGATCTACCCGACTTGGCCTCCCAATGTGCTGAGATTACAGGTGTGAGTCACCGTGCCCAGCCAGTAGTCTAGGTATTTTAAGCCCACTTACTATTTTACTAAAATGAAAAAATTAAAGAGAGAAAGAAAGCAGAAAAAAGCAAGAGTAAAAAGATAAAGAAGAGAGAGAGAGAGAGACAGATACACACATACACATACACAGAGAGAGAGAGAGAGAGAGAGAGAGAGAGAGAGAGAGAGAGAGAGCAAACTATTGATGCAAAGGTAAATATTTTCATCTGGTCTATATAACATTGAGTCTATAAACAGTATTTAAGATGTTCTCATCTACTGAAATGAAGCTGACCAAACTGGAATGTGGAAAAATATTTAAGGGGAAGAGTGATTCACTTATCATCAGAGAATGGGGTTGAGTTTTCCACATGCAACCTCTTCCTGACTATTTTCAACAAGTGGAAGAAGATGGTCTTTGATCTCTCCATAACACAGATGAGAAAAGTGACAGTGAGAGAGTCTGTTAAGCGTGTCTTGACTTATTTAGATAACAATGCTATGGGTAGGACTTTAAAGATTTTTTTTCTATCCAGAAGCAGAAACAGCAGAAGACATGAGCAAAATACTGAAGAAGAGTTTCAAGGGATGTGGCTTACCTAACAAGGAATGAGAAATGACAACAGCAAATGGTGTTGTTAAACTATTAGACTTTCCTTCTTGACAGGGTGATGTCACCCTCTAGGGAGTAAAAACTGGTCCTCGAGGAGCAAAAAATCTACTCTTTTTATGTATAAAGATATACATAGAGTATGCAAGCAAATGCACGATATGTCTGAGGTGTGAAAATCACACAGTTGGCGCAAATTTTAAAAATACGTTTAAATTGTCTCCCTGGGGGTGTGGGTGAGGATAACGAACAATAGACTGATAAATATTTCTATAAGGCACTGAATCTATGACTTAAGGGACAAATTATAAAATGTCACCATTTCTTCAAATAGCATCAAGAGCCACTCACCAAAAGTAAGTAAATAAGAATTTACTGAGGTGGATATACTCAGTATGGTGCTTGACATGTTAATTTGTACAAAACAGGGATAAGGTCGAGCACGGTGGCTCATGCCTGTAATCCCAGTCATTTGGGAGGCCAAGGTGGGAGTTATCGCTTGAGTGCAGGAGTTCGAGACCAGCCTGGACAACATAGTGAGACTCTGTACCGACCAAAAATACAAAAAATTAGCTGGACATGCTGGTGTGCACCTATAGTCCCAGCTACTGAGGAGGCTGAGGCAGGAGGATCCCGTGAGTCCAGGAGTTCAAGACTCCAGTGAGGTGTGATGGCACCACTGCACTCCAGCTTAGGCACTGGAATGAGACCGTGTTTTAAAAAAAAGCAAAGAAAAACTAAACTAAAGGCATAATACATGGTCCTCAGAAAATGTTTATTTATATTATGAGGAAAATATTCTACATGAGGTATGGTGGTAAATATTAACAAGTGGGTATCTGGCAGAGGCGGAAGCTTTCGTTGGTAGCATTTACTGATTTCCAAAGTGTATGTACTTGGATTCTGTCCAATTTCATATACCAAAGTGAAATCCCAGAGCATGGACATACAAAGAGATGTGCATTAGTATAGGATTTTATAGGGTTTCCACAATGAAGATGTAAGAGACTTAAATAACTTCAAGAGTATAGATAACAGTAAAATGAAGTACAATAATTAGTCGGTGATGAGTTTTGAGCATTTAGCACCTTTTAAAATAATGTATCTAATTTTAAGATTGTATAATTAAGTTTTTAATGGAGACTGTGTTTAATAAAGGCATTTTTTAAAATTCTGAAATACGAGAGATTAACTCTCATGAGCCAGTGCAAAATGGGTCTAGGAGACCGCTGCAACTAATAGGGAGAACTGGAAGATGCAATGTGAGTAAGTCTTGGGTTACACAGGATGCCTTCCAAGAATTAAAAAATTGACTAATTGATGTCCAATTAAAACGGTGAAACATAGTGTGTTGTCATAGTCTATAACTATATATCTACCTGTTAGTTGATGCTAGTTTAGCTTTCCCATTTCCGAGTTTGTTGGGTTTTGATGGCTTTTCATGAACTTGGCTTGTCCCAACTGGATTCATTGTAATTTTATGCAAAATAATTAAATGATTCTGACAAGCCTGGTGAAAACCCTTTTAACCCGATCACTTTGTGCTTTGAGCATGGAGCCAGACCTTTTCAAAGGACCCATGCTTTTTGGAAACTGCGGTTGTTATGGACCAATCTTGAGTTTTAATATTTGGAAGCTTAATAACTATCCAAAAATAAAACCTACCCTCATAAAACCTGCCATATGAAAATACAAATTTAGACTATGACCTGACAAGCAATCACAACAGAGACAAAAATTGAGAAATGACACTTAGTTTAACTAAAGAGTTTCTGCACAGCAAAGAAAACTATCAACAGAGTAAATAGACAACCTACAGAACGAGAGAAAATATTTGCAAACTATGCATCCAGTAAAAGTCTAATATCTGGAAGCTCTGAAGAACATAAGCAATTTAACAAGAAAAAAACAAACAACCCATTAAAAAGCGGACCAAGAACATGAATAGACACTTCTCAAAATAAGACACACATGCAACCAAGAAACATGAACAAATACTCCACATCGTGAGTCATCAGAGAAGTGAAAATTAAAAACACAATGAGATACCATCTCACCTAAGTCAGAATGGCTATTATTTAAAATGTAGTTTTTAAAAATGCAGATTTGGTTATAATGCTGTTGGAGATTGGTTCTTGTCCTCGGCTGAGGCCCCTTTTCTCCAAAGGAGGCGGGGTCAAGTTATTACGAGCTGGGGATGGGAGTGAGGGGGACATGGGCCTAAAAGAAACTGAGCTATTAGGTGTGGGGCTTTACTAATATGTTTAGGAGACAGGTATTAAAGTTAGTTTCAAAAGATTAGGTAATATCTTTCCAAAATTTATAGATTTTACTTATTTGTTTTACCAGCAATATTTAAATATTTTATAACAGCATGATTAAGGAATTTTATATTTCAACAAAATGCACGATAAACAAAATGGACACAGTAATTGTGACGGCTTCCTCATTATTAAACATGACAGCAACAGCCCTTTCCCCTAGTTCTCCAGTAGAAGATTTAGAGAGAATTGATCTTACAGTACAGTTGGAATGAATCAGGCACCATTACAATAGACATTCCCACTCAACCTGAGTCATCAAGACAATCTTCCGTATCTGTCAATCTAAATCAAGGATTGGCAAACTTTTTTTTATCACAAGTCAATGTCATATTAAACTATAATTAAAGGATATAATTAAAAACACTTTTTTGCTGTGAATATGATAGAAGTTTGTTTTGTTGAGACAGAGGAATATAAACATGTACCTTCAAAGGGATTAATAATGGTGACACAAAATTTCAGTTGTTTTTAGTGAAATCTTTTATAACATTTAGTTCTTATAATATCTGCTGCTTCCTCTTATTGAAGTAGACATTTCAGTAAAAGTAATATAGTGATTGAATTTGAACATTTGCAATGGATGAATATTTTATTTTATGAGAAAAAAAGACAGGCAGGAAACAATTTATGAAGTTAACTATAGGAATGTGCTAAATTTGATTTCTTGCATTCAGTTGTCTCGGGAGATTGCAGGCAGCTTTCACCAGGAATACTAAGACTATTATGCAGATTGAAAAGCTCTACTCCTACATGGTCATTCATATTTACTTTCACAGAGTGACAGTCGAAATGTTCTGTGGGTCAAGTTTGATGTTTAAAAACATTTATGAAGATTATGTTACATTTTTTAAAAGGCCATGCAAAGCTTTTGGTATTTCAGCTGGGGATATTTCTAGAAAAGGAAATAACTGATATGAAAGACCTTTCTGCCGGTTCTAATGGCAAGCCTATTATTTCTTTAAATGTATTCTCATTTAACTGTAATTCACGGGGCACAGTTAACAATTTTTACTGGGGATGAAAATCAGATAACTATGGTGAAGAGACTATGAGGAAAAAAAGTGTGATGGAAAATACTTTGGCTAGGTTTCCACAACACCGTAGAATCACATCAATTTATGGGTTTGGCTTGTAATAAAGTCAAGAAACTTTTGGTGGCAAATTGCTTGCATTAAGAATGGCTGGGCATGGTGACTCACATCTCTAATCCCAGCACTTTGGGAGGCCAAGGCAGGAGGATCACGTGAGGCCAGGCGTTTGAGACTAGTTTAGGCAACACAGTGAGACCCCATCTCTACAAAATAAAGAAAAAAATTAGCTGGACATGGTGCTGTGTGCCTGTACTCTCAGCTACTTTCAAGGCTGAGGCAGGAGGATCACATGAGCCCAAGAGTTTGAGGCTGCAGTGAGCCATGGCCTCACCACTTTACTCCAGCCTCAGCAACAGAGAGAGACTCTGTCTCTTAAAAGAAAAAAAAAAAAAAAATAGGTAGCTAATATGCAGTGTCTGTGTTTTCTCAGGGTGTGAACAATCATTTTTAATTGCATTTCATGAGGAGAGCTACATTTCCCTTACTTGCAAAGCATTTGGGGCCAGCACCAAGTTGAAATATTGAGATCTTTATGGATGTCGTTAAGATTGGCTTCTTCTTTGCAGGTTTCATTCGTCATTGACCTTGGGATTGAGAAGTGCCCTCAAATGTATGTGGGGGAGTTTTAGTTGTTAACTAAATTTTTCCATTCTGCTTCGGTTGTTACCACTTGGGTGGAATTGGTTGTATCTGCCCTGAATCTAATCTGAGTCTTACTTGTTTTAAGGGAGTGTCAATCAAGGCCCCAGAGAGAATTCAACCAAAAAAAATGGTGTCGAGAAACCCAAATAGCCACAATGAATCCACTTCACTTTAATGCTTGGAAAACTGAGAAGGGTTTGCCATGTTGCCCTTTTAATTTCCATACGAGCTTCTTCTAAGATAAGCAAATGTATAGCAATATTCTCATTTGGAAGAGTGTCTTCCCTTGGGATTTGGATTTGAAAAATTAGATAAAAGGACAAATTACCTCTCATATTCTCATGTCATACACAGAAGATTTTCTTACTAAACCATGTGTTGAAATACTCAATAGCAATATTCCAAAAAAATCCATATACAGATGAAAGAAACAGTCATGAAAGATACTGCGGCTTTATCCGACATGACCTAAAACCAAGACAGAAAATTGGTTGCTTCTGTTCCTGGGTATGTCAGACAAAACACAATGTCCAAGTTAGCGGAGGTTCAGGTTGTTTTTGCCATTTTCTGAAGTGGGTCAGCTCTCTTAATAGGTCTGCAGTCATCTGAATGGAAAGTACACTCAATTTGTTTTGGTAGACCTTGAAATTGAACAACCAATTTGGTCTAGCCATTAAATCAGCCTCAATTTGGGCTGGGCATTAAGACAAACTTCAACCAGTTTGAATGATTGTTTTTTGTTTTTTAAACTTTCCAACTCCCTGTTTGGCATTATTTAGAAAAAGTTTGATTTCGTGACGATTGAGAGAAGAAAGAAAGCACACCACAGCTTTTTCTAGGAAACTGAAACATGAAAAATTCCATAAAGAATTTAATTTAAAAATTCTGATCTCCACTTGGACCTAATGGGATCTTCCAACCTGGAAAAGCATTCCTTCCTCCCATTTTATTCTTACATAAATCTCAAATTGAGAGTATATGAAACTTTTTCTGTAGGTTCTCTGGGCCTTAAACAATGAAGTCATTTATTTAAACTAATTCTTTTTGTTAAGCAGGGTGGTAATACTGTGTGCTTAGTTGCTGCATTTATTACTTGTTAAGCACTAAGACTTAATTATGCCTTGTACTGAACACAAAGAAATGCGTTGTCTGTCTCAGTTTCATTCTGCAGACAAAACAGGCAACATGAGAAATTGAACACCCTAAAAACTCTTCATCCTCCCTCAAGCATCGCATTTATAGGCAGGTTTGCTTGGTGCCATAAGTTCCAAGTAAAGGGTCTATGTCACCACAGTTCAAGACAGTAGAGTTAAAGATTGTGTATCAAAAATATTTTAAAAAGTTGACTGGGGAGTTGGGTAATTTTTTTTTCACCAAAATATAAAAGTTGAGTGAAAAATAAATAAATAAAAATGAACATAAAAAATATTTTAAAATTTTACAGCACTAAAACAAAAGCAACATAGATTTGGAATCATCAAATTGCTTTTTTGAGCAGGATCTCACTCTGTTGCCCAGGCTGGAGTGCCATGGCATGATCTCAACACACTGCAACCTCCGTCCCCTGGCCTCAAGGCATCGTCCCACCTCAGCCTCCCAAGTTGCTGGGAGCATAGGCATGCACCACCACTCCCAGTTATTTCTTTGTGTTTTTTGTAGAGATGGAGTTTCACCATGTTGCCCAAGCTTGACTCAAATTCCTGGCCTCAAGTGATCTGCCCAGCTCAACCTCTCAAAGTGCTGGGATTACAGGCACAAGCCACCATTCTTGGCCTTGAATAATAAAATTTTAAAGTGAGCAGTTGCCCTGGAATCTTACTTAAACTTTCTGCCTGTTGAAGAGATTTGGAGTCATAAAACTTTTAAGTTAACAGTTGCACTGCAATCTTACCTGAACTCTCTTCCTGCTGATCTGTAGCAGGAGGATGCAGACAAATTGTTTCAGAGGCTAAGGATAAAGAGTGCAGGAGAACCTTGTAAAGCGAACCTGGTTCGTTCAAATGAACAGCTTTTCATTGATCACAATCAACCTTTGAAGTGAGGAGGTAGTGCTGACCAAAGCACTACAGCATGATTTTCACCTTGGGGAGAATCCCATGGTCATGACTAACCTGTGGCCAGAGAGTCATTTCGTACCGTTTCTGCTGATTATTCATACAAAGGCAGAATAAGGGAGAACAAGTCTGGTCAAAATTAATTGCTTTTTCTGGAGGTGTTTGTTGCAACGTGTACAGGTAATAGGTTTCCTCCTTTGAGGCCCAAAGAATCAAATCCTAGCCACATAAAGCCTCTTTGCTATGATCCTCATTGATAGGAAACAGCATGGAGTGCAGTCTCTCTCTACATTCCTTTTTATCGCCTGCTCAGAAATCCACAGGATTGGACAGGACAGGAATTATTGTTGTTTTTATTACATTAGGAATTTAGTAGTCAGGCATTGCTTCCAGAAGCTCCACAACAGGCGCACCTGAGTTAGGCCTGAAATCAAGGTTTTCTGATTCTAAGCCTAATTTCGTTTTCTTTCTTCCTTTCATTCATTCTTTCTCTCTCTTTCTTCCTTTCTTTTTTCTCTTTCCAGTTTTTCTGCCATTTCCTTCCTTCCTTCCTTCCTTCCTTCCTTCCTTCCTTCCTTCCTTCCTTCCTTCCTGCCTGCCTTCCTTTCTTCCTTCCCTCCCTCCCTCCTTCTCTCTCTCTTTCTTTTTTCATCTTTTTCTTTTTCTTTCTTGTTTCTTTCTTCCTTTCTGTCTCTCTCTCTCTCTCTTTCTTTTCTCTTTTTCTCTTTTCTGACAGGGTCTTGCTCTGTCACTCAGGCTGGAGTGCAGTGGTGCAATCATAGCTGACTGCGGCTTTGACTTCCTGGGCTCAAGCCATCCTCCCACCTCAGCCTCCCTAGTAGCTGGGACTACAGGCACTCACCACCACACCCGGCTAATTTTCTTTTTTTCCTTTGAGACAGAGTTTCGCTCCTGTTGCCCAGGCTGGAGTGCAATGGCACAATCTCAGCTCACTGCAACCTCCGCCTCCTGGGTTCAAGCAATTCTCCTGCCTCAGCCTCCCGAGTAACTGGGACTACAGGCAACTGCCACCATGCCCAGCTAATTTTTGTATTGTTAGTAGAGACAGGGTTTCACCATGTTGGTAGGCTGCTCTCAAACTCCTGACCTCAGGTGATCCATCCACCTCAGCCTCCCAAAGTGCTGGGATTACAGGCGTGAGCCACCGTGTCCGGCCTATGCCTGGCTAATTTTCTGTTAAAATTTATTTTTTGTAGAGCCGGAGTCTCCCTGTGTTGCCCAGGCTGGTCTTGAACTCCTGAGCTCAAGTGATCCTCCCACTTCAACTTTTCAAAATACTGGGATCATAAGCTTGAGCCCTGCACCCCACTAAGCCCAATTTCTGTTCAACATATGTCTCTTTGGTTGTAGTAAAACTCTTTAAATATGTTACTTAAAGAAATCTGACTGCTGCAATTTTTTTTCTAGTGGGTTAGTGTTTAAGAATCATAGCCAAAAAGATTATTATCCTTAATGGTAGGACTTTGAAAACTATGGTCCCTGGACCAAATCCACCCCAAACCTGTATTCTTATGGACTGCAAGCTATGAATGGAGTTTACATTTTACATGTTGAAAGCAAATAAGAGAACTTTCTTGGCACATGAATAGTATATAAAATTTACATTCCAGTGTACATCCATTAAAACACAGTCATGCCCAATCCTTCACATAGCGTCTGTGACTGTTTTCATGCTATAGTGGCAGAATTGAGTAGTTGCAACAGAGATGGTTGTCTTTCCTGCAAAGTCTATTCTCTATCCAGGCCTTTATGGAAAATGTTAGCAAACTCTTGGTTGAGAGAAATGCCCCTGGAGTGTGAAGAGTGAAATCTTTGGGTCTGATCTGCAAAGAGAGAGCTCAGATAAAGCCTATGCCCTCAGAAGAAAAACAAAGATTCTAAAGACTGGAACTTCTAATATTTAGTTTAAAGTCTCCATCACCCCTCCTTCATGGCCCACACCTTCCATGGTTTTGTCAGAGTGCCCCATAGGCGGTCTGAAGTCACTCAGGTAGGGTTTGCAGATGGAAACCTGACACGTTCTTGCTATTTGTAGTAGGATGGAGCCATGGGGGCAGGTTCATCCCTAAGCCCAAATGAGGACTGGACAAAGGGTGGATGTCTCCTGGAGTCCCCTGGAGACTCCAGGGATAGTGATGAGAAACCAAAGCAAGACATGAGGTGTGCCCTTCCTCCTTCAACATGTGCCTATTAAAAGGAGACTTCAAACTACAACGGGATTTAGAAAAACATTGTGGCTGACACCTGGGCTACTTTCTGTAGTTAAAAAAGACAGAGTGCTTTAGGTACATGAATTACATGATTCCATTTATCACCCAGCAACCTTTCAATTATTAACTTTAATTTGACCTATTCTCTTTGCTACTAAATGTTGAGAACATCTTAGCCTAAATCACTATCTAAAGCTATGTTAGGATACAGGAGGGAGAGAGGAAAATAAAAATGTTGATGAAAAGTACCAAATGGATTGCGAAGATAATCTTATTTCACATAAAATAATTAAATGAATGTTGTTTTCTTTTTAATTGCTCCACACTTAAAACCAAACATGCCGAGGTTAGTACTTTACAACATCTAATTGAGTTTTCCTAGTTCCTTTTATTATGAGACTAGGTTCTATGTAAAGCTGTTGACTTCAATGCAATTATTACATTGTTAGACAAACTTATATCATTAACGAATTTCAGCAATAATGTTTATCTAGGCTACTTTTCTAGACTTTTTCCCCCTTATTGTTGAATTCCACCAGGTATAGTAATAACCTCAGTGTCAGTTGCTGTACTTACACAGGTCAGTAGTCAATTCGTCTTTTTAAATTGTAAACAACTATTTGAAAGCTATATTGTAGCTATAACTTTAAGAAAATAAAGTCTAAAATTAATTTTATTTTGCCTAATCATCAATTAAATCACTTGCGAAGTATTTTTAAAAGGACATTAATAATAGATTTATGCCTAAGTCACATCTTTATGTTGACTTTATCTACCATAGTTCTGCTAAAGCAAAGAAAAGCACTTTTCTTTCCAGAGATTTAATTAGATCTGTTGTTCTAGCAGAGGCATTCTAAAATCCATTTTCAACCTAGAATGGTTTTTAAAAACCTGCGCCTGAAATTTCAATGTCAACATAAAAAAGTAGTAATTAGTGATTGCACCCTATTTTTACCTTGTTGTGTGACATCTTTTCATCCTTCATCTCCTGCCTGGGTGCTTTAGGGAACTCGTAAATCAATATATTTCCAGGTGCCATATGGTTGCTATATACTATTAGGCAATGCTTGAGTATCACCCAAAACATTTCTAAGACGAATGTTTCCCTTGCAAATGGAAGGTTCTAAATGTAAACATGTTAGTAACATAGCCATGAATGGCAAGTGCTTCCATCACAGAAGAAAATGAACACATATTGCTAATAATAACAAATGTGCATTTCTATGTCCATGCAAGATTTCTATGGTCAAGTCCTGGGAAAACAGAATTGAGGCTAAGCACATGGAATGTAGTCATATTTCAAAAACTACAATCTGATCCTTGAAAAATCAGAATGCATGAAATCAGTTAAACAGTTATAGAGTCTGCATGAACAGTAGTCTTTGGTAATAGCCAAAATTAGGCTAAGATCAGTGGATTTAACATTTTCCAGAAGGCTTGTTTTTAATCAAGGATGTAAAGTCATTCTCTTATGTTTTCAAATAGTGGTTTTAAAGAATTTTTATTGTTGTTTGGTTTTTTTATTTGTGTGTTTCCAATTTCCTCTTCTGTCCAATGCATTCTGCATGTTTTAATTTTTATTTATTTATATATTAAATCTTAGATTTGGAGGTACACGTGCAGGTTTCTTACATGAATATATTGCATGATGCTGAGATTTGGGCTTCAGCTGAACCTGTCATGCAAATAGTGAACATAGTACCCAAAAGGTAGCTTCTCTACCCTTCCCTTGCCGACACCTTTTGGACTCCTCAGTGTCTATAGTTCCCATCTTTATTTCCATGTGTACCCAAAGTTTAGCTCCTACTTATAAGTAAGAACATGTGGTCTTTCATTTTCTGTTTCTCCGTTAATTCACTTAGGATAATGGCCTCCAACTGCATCTATGTTGCTGCAAAGGACATCATCTCATTGGTTTTCGTGGCTGTGTAGTAGTTCATGGTATATATGCACCACATTTTATTTTTTCCAGTCTACTGTTCATGGGCACCTAGATTGATTTCATGTCTTTGCTATTGTGAATAATGCTCATTCTGCATGTTTTTATATGTGGCTGTAGCATTATTAGACATTTCAATTCCGTATTTTTTTATATTCCTTTATTGCTGGTGTAAAATTGCACAATAGACAGAGAATGCTGTCTCTATGAATTTGACTATGGAATTTTTGAGATTTTGTTTGTAGCACAGGTTAATCTTGCAAAATAATTTAGATGCCTGAAAAATGACACATAATGTCTTTTTTGTGATATATATTGATATATCAATCAGATGATGTTTGTTGATTACTACATTATAAGTTTTATCCTTTTCTCTCTTTTTTTTTTGGTAGGGGAGGGTTCTGCTTTCTTTATCAACTCTTGACAAAGGTTCATTCAATTTTTCCACTACAGATGTGGTTTTAAAATATTTTTCAGTAATTCTGTCATTATGTGTGTGTGTGTGTATATATATATATATATACACAAATATATATACACATAAATATATATATACACACATATTCACATACACAGAAACACACACATAATATATTCACATACACAGACACACACACATATTTATTTATAAAGACTCTCAGTCTCAATATAATGAGTTTTTGATTATTATGGATTTCTGGTGGCATGTTTTACTTATAATGTAAAATCCCTAAACTTCTGTTACTTACTTTTGTCTTCAATTCTATTGTAGATCAATTTCATTTTGGTTATTGCTTCTATGGTATGCAAGTTTCATTTCCATTATTTTCATATCTTTTTTTCATAGATGTATCAGTAGTAAATAGTTTAGAGCTGGATTATCATTTTATTTCGTTTTAATTCAACCTGAGTGTCTATTCCTTTTAATAGGGAAGTTTAGCTTTTTATGTCTAGTGTGATAATACATAAGTGGGCATATTTCTACTATCTCAAATTGTATTTTCCATTTTTCACCCTCTGACACTTAGCTTTCTTTTATTCCCTCTCTTTTTCTGACCTCTAGGGATTTTATTCATTGTTAGCTCAGTTTCCTTACTTTTTTCACTTGCTATTTTAGTATTCAGATCTTCTAACTTTCTAGTAAACTTCACAGCTCTTATCCTCTTTCTGCACAAGACAGTGGTGTTAATGTACCCAACCTGGTCAAGGCCCTTCCCTACGTCTCATCCCTTATTGATTTTAACATTTCAATTCCAGCCTATTTTTTGGTATAACATTTTAATATTATGTTAACACTATCTTAACGATTAACATTAATTTATAGATTTAACAACATGGCTCATAGTGGCCTTTATCTTGCACATTGAAGCCTAGAACTTCCTATTTATTTCATTTTATTTATATTTATGATAAAGTATACCCTTTCATATTGTCTGTATAAAGATCTGGATAAAACATTTCTAGAGTCATTTATGCCTGAAAAATATCTTTTTTTCTTTTATGAACAGTTGCACACTGGTAGTTTTTCTTGGAATTCTATATTCTCAAATCTTGTGCATAAGCATTTCAAATATATGGTGATAGACAACGTATTTCCAAGGTGATGCCAACGGTCCCTGTAGAGGTGTCCAGGCCTGTGTGCCATTCCCTCCCATAGAGTATGGTAGGACCTGTGCCTTGCTTCCAGTTATGCAGAATATAGAGAAGGTGGAAAAATTTGTGATGTAATTAATGACCTCAAATAGGTTGATTTTAAGTAAATCCAATAGGTGATTATCTTGGGCAGGTCTAACTTCATCAGATGGAAAGGTTCTCCTTGTGGGCTCCATGATATAAACACCAATATTGAAGAAACCCACATGTCCTCTTGGTTGTAGCGGGTAGACTTTAAAGTGACCCTCAATGCCTCTCATCTTCTGGTATTCACACCCTTGTGCATGACGATACACTCCTTGGGTGGGTCCAGGATCGTGGGATGTGACTTTTGTGTTTTGTTTACTTTATGCCATGTAAAACTCAATCTTGCTAGCAGACTCTTGCTAGAGACTTCTCTTGCTGACTGTGAAGAAGTCAGTCATCAAGGTGAGAGGCCCAACTGTCAAGCTGCTAAGGATGTCCTAGGACGGGGGACTGGTCTTTGTCTGGCAGCAAGAAATGGCCAGAACTCTCAGTCCTACAGCCACAAGTAACTTAATTCTGCCAACAACCTGGCTAAGCTTAGAAAGAGATTCTTCCTTTTTTGAATCTCCAGATAAGAACACAACCAGCCAATATCTTGACTGCATTCCTGTGAGACCCTGAGCTCCAAACCCACCTAAGCCATGCCCAGGTCCTTGATCTGCAGAAACTGTGAGATAATCAGTGATGGTTGTTGTAAGGTGCTACATTTGGTGGTAATTTGTTACACAGCAGTAGATAACTAATACACACCTAATTCCATTATAACGTCAGTGAGGTGTAGAGTTAAAGGCCCTGGTTCTGAATCCAAACAAACTTTATTTATCTCTCACTCAGTTTGCCCATTAATTAAAGCAATTAACAGCCCTTCTATCTTGAGGGCTAAGAGCTTTAATAAATTAACATTTTATCCACATGATGACTATTATCAGAACGGATGACTTGGAATAAACATGTAAAAAATACCTAAAATTATTGCTGTTGTTCTTTTTCTTCAGAGAGCTGATCATTCTGAGAGATTAATATTGCTTAGTTAGTAATTTTTTCTACTCCTGAGACCAAATGTGGAGTACAACTTAGGAAGGATTTGCCTTAAGAACACATGCTTTCAGAATATCTGACCTTGTGTTGATTGTGTGACAGGTTTAAATATTACATCTTTCTTCTCCCAAGATCTTCCTAATTATGTGCTGCTTACACTCACCCCCAAACCTCAGCATTGATTTTTGAAGTTAACACATTGTTTTTTTTTCTCTCTGTCTTCTATATGACAATGCCAAAAAGGTTTTAATAAATGGGTTGTGGCCTTTATATGAACTAACAGAAGGCCCCCTGCTGGAATAGCTATTAAGATATCATCCAGACATATAAGCAGGATCATTTATAAGACCTTGGCATTGGAACTGCTGGTCATCAGATGCTCTTGGATGCTCTTGCAACTCCTGACCAAAGTCTGAAATAGAGTGCTCTCCTTCACTTATGTAACATTTAACATCACAATTTTTAAAAATATTCCAATATGCATCAGAGTTCTAATAAACATTAGTATTTTGTTATTCATTAGCATTTTTGTTGGTGCACATGTTAGTTAATTTTTTAAAAGGGAATCTCAACTTTCCTTACAGTTGTTCAAGCTAAATAGATCAAGCAAGAAATCCAATACATACAACCAAAAGTTAGATGACTTAATGCATAACAGTACTATTTAAATTTTCACTCAATCTTGCTTGATTTATTAACTCTCCCAAACCACTTTGCTTGACTGAGAGTCTTTTAAAAATTAATAAATGATCCCACTGTTAAAAATGATCAATTATCAACGGCTACATTTGCTGAAAATTTGGGAACAGATATTGACAGTTTACTATCATCTTATAATAAATTACACTTCAAATATAGGGGCTTAGAGTAACATATGTTTATTATCTCATAGTTTCTGTAAGTCAGGAGTCTAGGTATGGCTTAGCTGGGTCCTCTACTCGTGTTCTCAAAAGGCTTTAATGAAGTGGGTAGTTAAGATGTGTTCTCATCCTGAGTCTCAAATGTGGAGGGAGACATTTTCAAATTCATTCAGAATGTTAGCATAATTTATTTCCTTGCAACTATGTGGTTAGGGGACTCTCATTTGGCTACCTCTTGACTAGAGGCCACGTTTGGGTCATAGAAGCTACCCACACTCCCTAGAGGCCACCCACTCTTTCTTGACACCTGGGTTTCTCCAACATGACCTTATTTCATCAGGCCTTCAAAGAGAGGCTATCACCTCAGTCTTTTTCAGGTCGTTCTCCTGATTAAACCAGGCCCACTCATGATGAGGCAGACAACTCAAAATCAACTGATTCAGGATGTAAATTACATCTAAAACACTTGCTTCATCTTTGCCATGTTTTTGGCTAGAAGAAAGTCACCATTCCTGCCTATATTCAAGGGGAAGGACTTGTGTAATGAACCAGTGAACCATGGGGACTCCTCTAACATGTGTCCACTACAGACCCTGTGAATAATAAACAATAATAAATCTATGATAGTAGAACATTAGTAGTAAGGACAAAATAACTGATAGTTAAATTTACACACACACACACACACACACACACAAACACACACACACAGAAAAGTCATCAACCTGGTGCTGAGATTTGAGTCTTAGTCCTAGTTTTCCCGTTAATTTTGTGACCTTGCACAAGCCAGTTGACCCCCTCTGAGCCTTAGTATTATTATTTCTAAAGTGGGTCCTTAGACCAGAAAAAGATGTATACTCCCTCTCTTCTCTAGCCTACTATGATTCAATATCACTGGTGTATTCATGGGTTATTGACTGGAGAAAAAAATTTTGACTAAGACCTTGGTTGCACGATACAGTAGACATATGTGACTATGAGCACTTTTAATGCAGTGAGTCCAAACTGAGATGTGCTCTAAGTGTAAAATACACATCAGATTTCAAAGGTTTAACACCACCACCACAACAAAAAAGAATATGGGATATCTTATCAATACTGATGTTGATCACATGTTAGAAGGATTATATTTTGTCTGTATTTGGTTACATTAAATATTACTAAAATTGATTACATCTGTTTCTGGTTGAATATTTTAAAGTGATTCCTGGGAAACTGGAAACTACGTAGTGGGCTACCCTTGTATTTCCATTGCATGGCACAAAGGACCAGCAGTTCTTTCCTACCTATTTACATTCACTTGAGGGATTCCGTTTGTGGAGAGCAGGGAGCAGGAATGTAATGGAATGAAACTAAAATCATATCTACATTAGCCAAAAATTTATAAATTTTTTTTGTATTTCAACTGCTTCATAAAATTATATTAAAACTTCTAAATATGTCAGTGAGAGCAACTCTTCACTTTAATGTACTAAATCATGTACAAACACACAAAATTTCATTCACATACTGAACTATACTTAACCTTGAGGTCAGACACAAGGAAATACTACTTTACCATATCTATCCAAAATGTTTACTATGAAGGTTTAATGGAATAATAGATATTCCACTTAGACTCTCTTACATATGAAGCTCTGCCTATTGGATTATTTTTTAAATCATTATGTAGTTTTTTTTAAAAGCAGTGATAATCTTCAGAAATATTTTCTGTAACATATATACATTTTTTTCTGGACAATTTTACACGACAGATTGGATCATTTCGATTGCTAAAATTACTGAGTCAGTCAAACATGTGTCACAATCACCAATTTTGCAAAATTATCCACCCACACCCTGGCTCTTGGCTCAGTCCTACCATCCTTTCGGGGGCAGAGACAAACCAAGCAGTCTATTTCTCCGAATGGATCAGCGATTTGACTCAAAGAGTTCAATGCTGTAGCCCAGACCGACTGCAGCTGTGCATTGTAATCAGTGGGGAAGGGGGGTTAAAACCTCTCGTGCCCAGCAAGGATTGCACCTGCCACCAATTGAATCAGGACTTCCGCGACTTGGACCTGGTATTGGCATTTTAAAAAATATGCTATCTGGGTCAACCTAATGTCAATCCAGCATTGATATCACTGAGTAACAGATTCTAGCTTTTGACCTAAATATATGTATGTGGGACAGCTTAGGAGTGAACTAAAAAAAAAAAAAGAAAGAAAAGGCAAAAATTTAAACCTTGCTGTGTTTTGTCCTGAGCTCTTTCTCTTCAGCTCTCACTATCACTTATTCTACAATTTAGATTATTTTTTCAAAAATACTCATATTCAGCTATTCTAACATATCCATGTTTCTTTTCTCCTGAAAAATATCAAAAAAGAATCACATACACCCATTAGACACAGGCAGACATTCCTTGCAAATAGAAAGATACACCAATTCCTTGGGAAGTTTGCACTCTCACCAAAACTGAAACCTCATTATTTTTTTTTTGAACGTTCATGGATAGAAAGGAGAAAAAGGGACATTCAAATGCTGCAAACATTTTTTTAAAAACTCTTTTTGAACTGGTGGAGCTTTAACTTCTCATTTGAGAGAAAACAGCTTCTCCTTGGGAAAAACAAACATGCCTTTTTTGGATGGAAAAGGCTGAACCAAAGGATGCTTGTATTAATCTTGGTTTCCTAGTATGAAGACCCCAGGACAGATCCTTGGAGAAGCAATACCCAGATGTGATGAGATGGGCAAGGATTGTTTTGAGAAAATTACCTGTGGGAGTGAAAATGTTTAGCTCCTAAAAGACACATGCATGTGTATGTTCATGGCAGAGCTATTCACGATAGCAAAGACATGGAGTCAACCTAGGTGTTCATCCACAGTGGCCTGCATAAAGAAAATGTGGCATATCTACAACATGGAATACTACACAGCCATAAAAAAGAATGAAATCATGTCCTGAATGAGATTTCTTGTCACCCCAAAGAGGCTGGGAGACCCACCAGAGAGAGCTCAATGCTACTCTGACTTCCCATAAAGGAAAGAGGGTGGGAGCAGGAAGATTGGGCATGGTGGTCTGGTAGCCCTCCAGTCAATGCTGGCTGTCACGGGTCCTGTGTCTCCAATAAAGAACTCACCTTACTATCCCTGCCGTCCTCGGTCATTGGGGAGATTAAGTCTCTGGGAAGAATGAGCATGTTGCAAATGAAGTGATGGATTTCAGAGCACAGCAGCTTGGGTTCTCAGTAAATAACATTCCCTGTGGTCAAGGAAATGAGAAGCCCATTTTTCACGGCCACACTAGGGCTAATTTGTCACAGAGGGTGAATTTCTCCAGGACCCGGAGCATGGGATTGCAGGGCATCCATACCTAGAAACCTGTTTAAAGTCATTCCTTTTACATATTGTCACTTTCAACCGCTTACAGTCATGTCGAACAGTGTCCTAGATTAGAATGTGCTATGGTGGGGTAGAGGAAGGATTAGCACAGCAACAAGCCAATGGATGCTTGGCCTGAGAGGACAGCCTAACATTCCAGTGTAAGAGCTCATGGTTGACCATTTGATGACACACAGCATGGGAATGGGGACCTTTATGCTTGAGTCCTCCTGATTATATGTTGTTTTATACCTTACTTTTCCCCAAGGGGAGAAATTAGTATGCCTCATTTACAAACATTGCCTTATTCACATTCTAAAATTGTGTCTATGGGAAGGAGTAAAATCCCACTGAGAACATGCAGTATTTGGTTTTCTGTCCCTGCGTTAATTTGCTTAGGATAATGGCCTCCAGCTGCATCCTGGTTGCTGCAAAAACATGATTTCATTCTTTTTCATGACTGTGTATTATTCCATGGCATAGATATGCCACGTTTTCTTTATGCAGGCCACTGTGGATCGGTACCTAGGTTGACTCCATGTCTTTGCTATTGTGAATAGCTCTGCCATGAACGTACACATGCATGTGTCTTTTAGGAGCTAAACACTGAGCACATACGGACATAAAGATGGAAACAATAGGTATTGAGGACTACTAAAGGGAGGAAGGAGGGAGGAGGGCAAGGCCTAAAAAACTAACGGTTGGATACTATGCTCAGTACCTGGGTTGACGAGATCATTCGTACCCCAAACCTCAGCATCACACAATATACCCAGGTAATAAACTTGCACATAAATCCCCTGAATCTAAAATAAAAGTTGAAATTAATTTTTTAGAAAAAGAAAATTATAAAAAAGAGATAATCAAGAAGAAAATATATAAATAAATGATACATTGAGTTTATGAAAAAGAAATCCCACTGAGAGGACACATTTCAAGGCTCATCTGTGGGGGATGATTTTCTTCTGGAAATTTTTATGGTAATTTCCCAACTTCAGAGGGCTTAGCTGTAGGGTACTTTTAAACCTCAAATTTCACTTCCAAGTTTATATGCTGAGCAAATCCCATTCCTCAAAGTAGGGTTAGCATATCTTTATTGAATCTCTTGTGTTTAACCTCTTTCTGCAGTTCAGATGTTCTGTCCATGACTGGGCAAACCCATGTCTCCTTCCTCACTGTTGTCTGTGGAAAAAGTCAGTACAAGTTCTGGAGTTAGATGGAAGCCTTGGCTGAAATTTATTGTCTTATCATTCTTGAGAGTAGAAGTTTGAAATCCAGGTACGGGATGCATTGGTTCCTTTCAATGAGCAAGCATATGTTTCAGCCTTGTCTTTTAACTGCTGGTGGCTTTCTGTCAATCTATGGCATTCCTTGACTTATACAAGCACTATCTGTGCCTCAATGTCTGCCTTTTTCTTCATGTGGCATTCTCCCTAGTGGTGTGCCTCTCTCCAAATTTGTTTTTTCTATGAAGATGCTTGTCACATTGGATTAGAGCTCATCCTAATGACTGCATCTCAACCTAACTACTTAACTAAATACATCCGCAAGGATCCTATTTCCAAATAAAGTCACATTCTGAGAAGTTAGGAAACAGTAGGTCTTCAACATATGAATTCTGTGGGGACACAATTCCACCCACAATCCTAGTTCATCACAGAATAGGAACTAGAGCCCACAGCTCTAAGGTTAGCGCCCTCTGGCCTGGGCTACTAAGGATGCTCAAAACATGGCCAAAGAGTGACTCAATCCCACAGTAAAAGCTGGCTCCGTATTTGAAAGAAGCATCCTGCTTTTGCATTGTCAAGCTGTCAGACGACTTGAATTCTGCAGAAGAAACTCTGCAGCCAATTTGGTAACTATAGATTATCTGAAATCTATCTGACCCAAGAGGCTTTGCTGAACTCCGAAGGTAATGAGTTCAAATCCATATCTCATGGTTACATGCACACCATCTACTAATCATAGTAATATCCACCTAGGCAATTACTCACTTTTTAGTGTAGAACAATTAAATAAATATCAGGTACTGTCTTTTCTGTGAGCTCCTCAGATGCATTCTTAACAATTACAGTCTGTCTGCTTGGAGGCAGCACTGAACATTGTTGGCACTTGGAGACTACTTTAAGTGTGTCATCGTCTTTTCCAGAATTTTTAGAACCTGGATAGAAAACTGTGAATCTAAGATCACAGGTTTTTCTTCTTTGTAGCTATTGAATACACATTTTACGGTCCAGAGTTTTGTTACTATAAATGATTCCTTCTGTATTTATAAACACAAAACACAGCAAAACACAGATGTAAGATGTGATGTGCTCAGTAATTAAGTCAATTTTTATATAACAGTCTGCTTGGATATGGTGAATTGTAACCCAGCCTTCAGAATGCATGTAAAAGATGGAAGTTATGTCTGATGATCTTGAATTGAGACTGTTTCAAAGATATTTTATACCTTCGAGGAAAGGCTAGCATTTTCTTTTTTCCAGAAATTAACTCATTATTAATCTTTATCTTACAATGAGTTACATATGAAGGAGCACTTAACTTTACAGCACTTCGATGGAGTCTACGTGAAGGAGCAAAATGAGTCCACTTGCAGAATTCAGTGTTTTACAAGCCACTTCTGTATAGTGTTAACATGATTATTTTACAAGGATAGGGATCAATCTAGCACTGTGTTAATAGAAATGAGGCAATTCATGAATATTTAATCAATTATTTACACCAAAAGTCAGAGCAGATACAGGGAAAAAATTGCAAGTGTATGAAAAGATGCACAAACAAGAGTCAATTGTTCTTGAAGAACAGATTCTGAGCCACTGTTGTCTAAGATTGTTGCTGTCACAGTTTTCTCCAGCAACCTTCTGAAAATAGTCTCATTCACACATGCATCACCCACCCACTCACCCTCCCCTCACACACAAGCATGCACGTACGAGGTTGCCTATGCATGCACAATCTTTTTCATGGCTGCCTACTATTCCGTGTCTGAATCACTGTCATTTAGCTAACTTCTATCGATAGTCATTTTAGTTTTCTTTTTTCTAGTTTTTGTGATATTTCAAAACCATTATGCAGTGCCAACACCCTTCAGCATAAATCTCGGCATGATGTGGGGGTGCATCTCTCAGGATGTATTCCTTGAAGTGGAAGTATATGCTGGGTCAGTGGCCGTGTGCATCTTAAGTGTGGGTCTGTTTTCCCAAATGTCCCTCCCAAGGGGCTGTCTGATTCCCAGTCAGTATTTAAAGTACTTCCTATGCCTTACCCATCTGTTAGATCGCTACCAATTGGAAGGTTAAAAATATGGACTCTCACTATTGTTTTTATCTGCATTTTGGTACTTACGGGGAAAAAGAAAAGTTTTCACTTATTTAAATTTATATATCTTTCTGTTGCCCTCAAACTCCCTGTTCAGTCTTTGTTCCTATGTGGTAAATATCCTGGATATATTATAAGTTTGCCAGCTCACATTCTGTTGCATTTTGTGCATTTTTTTCTGTTGCATTTTGTGCTTATCTTTCTGTTGTATTTTGTTGCATTAGTTTGCTAGAGCTGCCATAACAAAGTACATAGACTGTACAGCCTAAACAACAGAATTAATTTTCTCACTGTCCTGGAGGCTAGAAGTCCTAGATCAAGGTATAGGAAGAGTTGGTTCCTCCTGGGGCCTCTCTCCTTGGCTTGTAAATGACACCTTCTCCCTATGTCCTCACATAGTCATCCCTCTGTGTGTGCCTGTGCCACAAGCTTTGCTTCTTATAGGGACACCAGTCTTGTTGGATCAGGGCCCACCCTAATGACTTTATTTTACCTTAATTATCTCTTTAAAGACACTAGTCAGTTCTCCATATCTGTTGGTTCTGTCTATGGATTTAACCAACTGCTATTTGAAAATATTAAGGAAAAAAAATGGATGATTGTGCCTGTACTAAACACAAACATCACCTACATACTTTTTTTCTTGTTATTCTCAAACAATGGAGGAAAACAGCTATTTATATAGAATTTACAGTGTGTTAAATATTGTAAGTAATCTAGGAATGATTTGAAGCAGCGATCCCCAACCTTTTTGGCACCAGGGATAGGTTTTGTGGAAGATGATATTTCCACGGACGTGGGGTGGGGCGATGGGGAATGGTTTTGAGATGATTCAACTGCATTACATTTATTGTTGCATTCTCATAAGGAGCACACAACCTAGCTCCTTCGCATGCACAGTTCACAATTGGGTTCATGCTCCTACGAGAATCTAATGCTGCAATTGATCTGACAGGTGGTGCAGCTCAAGCATTAGCTCACTCGCCTACTGCTCACCTCCTGCTCTGTGGCTGTGTGGCTCAGTTCCCAACAGGCCATGGGACTGATACCAGTCCGTGACTTGGGGGTTGGGAATCCCTGATTTAAAGTATACAGGAGGATGTCCGTAGGTTGAATGCAAATACTACACCGTTTTACATAAGGGATTTGAGCATTCATAGATGTTGGTATCCAAGGGGAGTTCTAGAATCCGTCCCCCAAGGATGCCATGGGTCAACTATGTCTCCAAACACACTCACATTCTTTGATACTGAGGACTGGGATTTCAAGATGTGAATTTGGGAGTGCACAACTCAGCCTATAATGTGTTAACTTGGCTAAGCTATCATGTCCAGGGTTTAATCAAATACTAACTGTTACTGTGAGGTGTTGTGTAGAATGGTCAACATCCACAAACAGTAGACTTTAAGTGAAGGAGGTGATCCTTGATTATGGAATTGGCCTTGCCCAATCAGTTGAAAGACCTTAAAACCAAACTTGAGGTTTTCTGGAGGAGAAGAAATTCTGTCTCCTGACTGCAGCACCAGTACCTATCTGAGTTTCCAGGCCACCAGACTGCTGCTATACGAATTTTCAACATGCCAGTCCCTATAACTCAATGAACCAATTCCTTGAAATAAATACATATTCACATATTATACGCAAAATACTTGCTGATAAACATGTAAATATACATCATATAACTTATATACCATACATATATGAAGACATATTTGTAAATTATAATCTATATATTATATAATATATAATATACCACATATAATACATACCATAATATATGTGATATATTATTATATATGATTATATCATATATAATTGTAATATATTATATCATATATTATTGTAATATGTAGATTGTAATAATATATGTACCATGTATTGGTATAATATATATGCTGTAATAATATATATGCTATATATTATTATATATGGTATATACATACATAATATATGTATCACAAAGCTTGAGCTCTGGTCCTGCCAACCACAAACAAGTCTCTATGAGCCACCAAATTGGGTGAATTTTGACATTGAACCCTGCTGACTTGCATATATACCATATATACAGTATATACTGTATATGTTGTAATATACAGTATATACAATACAACATATAGATTATATATCTTTATGTGTCTGTATATGGTATATAATATATTTAAATAAATATTTATATATGTTTATAATATATATTATAATCTGTAAATATATAGGCAATATAAATTTTTTTTTTAAGAGACAGGGTCTGGCTCTGTTGCCCAGGCTGGAGAGCAGTGGTGCAATCATGGCTCACTGCAGTCTTGACCTCTTGGTCTCAAGCAATCCTCCTGCCTCAGCCTGCCAAGTAGCTGGAAGCTCAAGTACATGTCACCATGCCCAACTAAGATACAAATATTGATACAGATATCCAACATGCCTACTGGTTCTGTTCGTCTGGAGAATCATGACCGGTACAGATTTATTGCATGTATTTTTCCTTGCTATGTCTTGCTTTTTACGCTGTTGAGTACACTGTTTTTATTTAGAAATTTTGAGTTTTATGCAGACGATTTTGTCAATCGTTTTCTTGCTGGCTTGCAGGATTTGTTGTGGAAGCCATACTTAGCTATGAGCACATGAAAGCTCTTTCTGAAAGTTTCATAGTTGATCAAACAATATCTCCTTGTTTATCAAATGTCATCTTGTCACTACATTTGGTAATTTGCAAAACTTCAGAAAATGGTAGCCCAGGTTTAAAGCAGCAGCCTTCTGGTAATCTGTGGCTAGGGATACATGGGGGAGTCTTAGTTTTCCCACACTGTTGTAACAAAGTACCACAACCTGGGTAGTTAATAGAGCAGATATTTATTCTCTCATGGTCCTAGAGGCAGGAAGTGTGAGACCAAGGTGTCAACAGGACTGGTTTCTCCTGATCCCTCTGTCCGTGGCTTGCAGATGCCGTCTTCTCCCTGTGTTTTGTCTTCTCCCTGCGTTTTGTCTCCTCCCTGCGTTTTGTCTCTGTGTCCAAACTTCCCCTTTTTATAAGGCCACTGGTCATACTGGCTTAGAACCCACCTAATGGCCTCATCTTAACTTGATTATATCATCTTTAAAGACTATCTCCAAATTAAGTCACATTCGAAGGTTCTCAGAACTTCAAGGTATCAACCTGACAGTGGCAGGCAGCTCAGCTCCTAACAAGGTGGGTAGCATTCAGCCTATGTTTTCTGTCCTCAGTGAAAAAGGCAAGCCAGAGACTGCAGGCTCCTTCACACAGAGTGAGTTCTCATCCCGCCAACCACAAGCGGGTCTTCATGAGCCACCATATTGGATGAATTTTGACATTGAACCCTGCTGACTCTTGCAAGAGGAAGTTCAGTGGCAGCAAAATGCTGGTTCTGAGAATTTACAACTAAAAGACAGTCACAGCCCATAGGAGGAAGGCCGCCCAAAGTAAAGATGGTCTTAAGTGGTGTGGCTTGGGTGTCTAAAGCCTAAAAAGTGCAGCCATGGCTCAGACAGACATACTAGTCGTCTGGTTCTTAACTGTTCCTGATGCTTAAAAATGATGATACCATTTAAATAACCTGCAAGGAGATGAAGAATTCCAAAGGCAGCCTCTGAAAATTGCAAAGAATAGCCATTATAATGATCTGAAGAAACCGGAGAAGGATTATGAGCATGCCCTAAGATTGGAGATATTTTCACCCAAGACTCAGAGATGTAGTTTAGGAAGGGATAGTTTTGGAGGAGAAACCTCCATCCAGGACTCAGTAATCAATGCCTAACTTTGAAAAGGGAAAAATAGCAGACCAGCACACAGGGCAGAGGACTGGGTTTGAAACAGCAGATCTTCCTCATCTTGGCCACTTCAGGGAGTTAGGGAAGCTTTCTGAAATTTTTCTGACACACGCTGTACCTTTTGACACAATTTAGGGTGCCTGCAAGGGAAACATGTTTTATTAAGTTGCTCCTTGAAATTCTCTTCCTGAAAAAGTTCTCTGACTTGCAGCCGTGGTGAGTGTATGAAACTTACTTTTGCGTAATTCCATCAGAAAAGGTTTAAAGCCATTCAGCATTAATTGGGCCCCTTTGCAAATACTATTGGCTTCTTCTGAGATCTGGAAGTCTGCATGAAAGCCAGAGAAATATATAAATAAAAGGTTTGGCTAGCCTCCGCAGCTCCCGAATCTACTGAGCTCCTTTGCTTGTATGCCCTGAATCAGAGAACGGAAATACTCGCCAGGAAAAAATACTTTAGGAGTCTGACTGTGCCCTGTTCAATTGTAATGAGGTGCCTCTTGCTGTTTCTGTTTAGTATCCTTACTGAAATCCCCACATTTTTTGGTAATATGCACATTTTCATCTCCAGCTGTGAAGCTAATGTTCCCATACTTGTTATGAAACACGGAGCATTGTGTCTTTTTCCAGGATATCCCAAAAGAAGAGGTGGCTGTGGAATAGCTATGCTGATTAGTGCATACCTCCTGACTTGGAATAAAATCAGGCTGGATTCAACAGAAAGCAGGTTTTGAAGGAAAACCAATAATAATAACAGCAACACTTGAGGGCAGAGTGAAATGTGTAACTGTACTGATCTTTGCAGGTTTCACGTCATCTTGAGAAACATAAGTAAAAGACTGGTAGGGAAACTGTTGAAAACAGAACAATATTTGCTCAGCATGTATGCAAGAAAAGGAAGTTTCTGAGGACTCCCGAGCGGTGGAGAAAAAGCCTTCTGGCAAATTATTGAGAGAGTGAATCAGTTCTCCCTCTTTCTGATGCGCCTCCTAAGCTTAAAAATAAAGAGGTGAAAACAACATGACGTTTGCGGTGCACTGTCGACATGAAATGTTAAAGCAAGCCTAATGTTCTGGAAGGCTTTTTCTTTTAGATGCAGAGACGGCACACCCTACTGATCTGAAAGATCACTGTGTTACTAAGAAGCTACATGCACCTTATTAATTTAATTCTTACATCCGTTATTTTTCACACTATGGAAAGGATTCTAAAAATAACCCGGAGAGTTATATAACGCCCGTTTCTGTGATGCTGTTTCTTGCTTTCTTTCTCTTCTTTGCTTTTTTAAACAAACTTCCAGACGGATTCCCCTTGAGCAGCTTTAGCTGGAAGCAGTATAAAAGATATATATCTTGGTAGATACTTTTTCATTAAGTTCTAGACTGTCCATGTTTCTGGAAGTTATAATTTAATCTTTGCAATCTTGGCAGTGCAATTTAAGCAGTGGGTTAAGTTGTAAAATGAGTGTTTTAACATCCAGTGCTCTAACAGTTCGATGCAAATGTTTTTGTGGCATTTATACAGCCCAGATTCTCCAAGAAAGTGAATGAGAGCAAGAGAGAGAGGGAGATCATATTTCTGAGGATGTTATAGATCAAGCCAGCATCAAAGAATAAGAGAAAAAGAGCTGCATAAAAGTCCTGGAGGTAACAGGTTTGGACAACTTTGGATGAGCAGACATCCTTTAATGCTAGTCTCTGATTCCAAATGCTACAAAATCCAGCAGGTATGTTGGGGCATTGTGCAGCTTGGAAGTCAGAATTTCACATCCGTCTCCTCTCATCATTGTTAAATCATTTTGTTTCAAAAAGGTTTTCTTTCTTTTTATGTTAATAAAAAGAAAAGTCTTCAAAGGCATTTTGTTACAACAATGAAGTCTCAATTTGTGATTCTAATGTATACAAAAGTACATTGTATTGTGGACTTAAGTCATCAATAGAACCAAAATGTGCTGGTAAAACAACAACTAGACATCTCCAGGAATGCCTTTAAATTGCCAAACAAGCTAATTTACCTTTTCTATTTTTTTCAGTGCCAGAGAATGTGAATAAATTGTTAATGTCTCTTAAACTCTACATAACATGCTCTAGTGAACCTGTGATTCCAGTTACTGGATGGCTGATTTATGGTGGCAGTATTTGCTCAGATTTACTTATCATTGAAGTTAAATAACCGAATGGAATCTATGTAGTTGATGGAAATCAAGAATAGAAAGAAATAAGGACATATTCAATCCTGGAAATCTGTCTTTCTAATGGCTTAGAGTTACAGAGTTCCTACATATATTTTACCAAGTTTAAAAAATTACCATCTGTATTTAGTATGTTTGTTTTTAATGTAAACTCATAAATTGCAAGACTCTACTCCCTTTCATCCAAAAAATATGAATTGCTTTCATTCTCCTTCTTAAGCAAACCATGGCATCAATTGAATTAATTGATCCATTTTCACAGCATTCATCAAAAGTTCAGTTTAAGGGGTTAGATGAAAGTAGCCATGTACTAATCATGAAAACACACAATCTCTTAGAGGTATCATCTTTAAGAGCATATATTCCAAAGTGATGTTAATATGAAAAGTCATTGAATATCAATGAAAAACTTGGCCACAGTGATTCAGAGTAAAATCTTGGAGAATATGCAAAATATCCTTGTGTGATTCTTCCTACAGATATAGGAAGATGAAGTTTTGTCTATGGAAATACTGTTTATTTTATAAATGGGAATAGTGCTTGGATTAAGATAGCACCCTGACCAACCCTGGTCTGACTTTCTTCAGTTATGCTGTAGAATTTTGTTACTGATACAACTGGAAGACCTCAAAGTCTAATTTGGGGTTTCAGAATAATGGAAAGCTCTCTGGAGTCATAGTCATCTTTTCTATTTTTAAAAATCAGAGTCTATTACCATTCTTGGCACAAAAGATGTCCTCAGTGTATATTTATTGAATGGACGATTGAATGAATGAGTCTAACCTATGGGAAAAACACTGTACCTAGCAATTTGAAGGACTACTAGCCATAGAAATAGAGAAACAGAGCAATCTCACCATTTACCAAAACCCCTGTGATGTCAAGGAGTTTAATATAGGTTGCCTTTCTCCATAAGAGTAATAAAAATGATAGTCAAGGAAACAATAGGATATATGGAATAGAATATACCAGATTAATTTTGTATTAAGGAGAGAATTGAGAGTTTGTTGCAGCTGATTAATAATGTTCCTTAAGATTTCTGGAAAGAAACAGAGGAAGTCAAATCACATTGATCATGGGCTTGGGATATGGACAACCTTCTCAAATACTTTCAGAACTGTCCTTCCATTGCATATGTTGGTTAATTAATTCTCTGTGAGGCTTTTTCATCTGCTCCATTCAAATTAAAAAGAATAAAATAAAAGGAGGTTTAATGTTTTGGTAATATCAGTGGTTGGTAAACAGCAGAACTGGGGTTCCAGCCTTTCCCTCCTAAATCCAGCTCTGAAGCTCTTACTCACTTAGTGATGACTGTTGACTGAATGTGAATGAGTTTGTGCTACAGTTGTGTTAGCTGCAGAGATTCCACCAACATCAGAAAAACTCATCCATGAGACTGAGCAAATCCTTGCAAGAATTCAATGCAATTCCATTTCCAATTCACTACTTTCTCCCTTCTTTCTTCATTAAGGTCATTTATCCAGTCGTCCATCCTACATGATATCTATATTAAGATCTCTAGTGTTTAGTGCCCTACACTGAACTGAACATACAGTGGTCATAGATGGGTGTTCTTTTTGCCTGGATAGAAACTGTAACTTACCCCAAACTTAAAACCATATGCATTTATGATCTCACAGTTTCCGTGGGTCATGAATTCAGGGAAAGCCCGGCCAAATCCTCTTCTTAGAGTCTATGAGGGCTTCCATCAAAGTGTTGGGCTGAGCTCTCATCTGGAGGTTGGACTTGAGAAGAATTCACTCCCAACCTCAGGCACGCTGTCGTCAGATTTATTTCCTTGTGGCTGCAGAACTGAGAGCCCAGCTTCTTGCTGGTTATGGGATAGGAGACACCCTCCACTCTTATGGGCCATCCTCAGCTCACATGAACACTGGATTCTTCAATGTCCACAGGACAGAAAGTCTCTAGAGATAATGGACTAGCAAGATGGAGTTTTATGTAGCATAAACATAGAGTTTATATCCATGGTCCAGGGTACATTCAGTGGAAGAGGACCATACAAGAAAGTGCAAACTAGAAAGTGCAGATCACTGGGGGTCATTTTAAAGTCTGTCCAGCGCAGGAGGTTGCCGGAAATATATCAGACAACAGGAAATTACAAACCATGATCAGTATTGCCATTTTCTGCACAGCAGAAAATTAACAACAATAGAAAATATTGGAGGAATAGGAACTTTGCACAGGATGGAACATTTAATATCATACCTGAAGAATGAGGAAGTGGTTAAATGTTGCAAGGGTCCATGATAAAGGTACAGGATTGTTTACAGACAGAACAGATGGCCAGGTCCTTCTTCTATGTTAAGAATTGTATTAGTCCATTTTCATGCGCTGATAAAGACATATCAGCAGCATGAAACTGGGTAATTTATAAAGAAACAGAGGTTAAATTGACTCACTGTTCCACATGGCTGGGGAGGCCTCACAATCATGGTGAAAGGCGAAAGGCATGTCTTAAATGGCATCAGGCAACAGAGAATGAAAACCAAGTGAAAGGGGAAACCCCTTATAAAACCATCAGATCTGGGGAAACTTATTCACTACCACTAGAAGAGTATGGGGAAAACCGCCCCCACAATTCAATTATCTACCAGCGGTCCCTCCCATGACACGTGGGAATTATGGGAGCTACAATTCAAGATGAGATTTGGGTGGGGACACAGCCAAATCATATCAAGAATGTTAATGATTACCCCCAGAATCAAAAGATTACCATTCCTAGCCTTTCCATAATGATAGATACAACCTACCTCATGTGATAATGATGATGATGATGATGATAATGATGACGTGATGATAAAGTTGCTGTTTTAGCTGTACAAATGACCAAAATTTCTATCACCCTTAAAATTTTATTTCAATGACTTTGATTAAGCCATTACTATATCCAGTGGTTCTCCTAAAATATAAATAATTTGTTTCTAAAAAATAGATATTAAGTCACTGGGATTTCATCAGAAAGTATTTGTCAGGTATGTGTTGGCTTGCCTCTCTTTTCCTTGCATTCGTGTTACAAAATCTCAAATCCTGGTTAATTTCAAGACCTTTTTGCACTCTTAACTCCTACATACCCTCACCCCCAGCATTCTCCACACATCTATCTGCTTCATTGTTCTACCCATCTCCCAGTGAAGGATGTTCTCAAGGAATGTGTCTCAGCAATAATCATAATAAACCTACATTAATGGATGCTTACCATGTAAAAGATACCTCACATAGAACTCACATTTAATTTTTACAACAGTCCTATCGCTTTCACGTACAGATTATAAGACTGAGGGCCAGTTAAGAGAGAAAGTTTCCCAGACCACCCAGGTGAAAAGCGGCCAAGCCATAGGCTGCAGGATCCCAGGATACCTTCCTTACTTTGGCTCACTCTTTTCCAGAATCTCAGGCTATGCTCAAGACAATGCTCTCAAAGTCAATCTCCCAAGCTTGAGTTTCAATTCGACCACCATCTGGCTTTCAACTGCATTTCCAAGCTCTCAGCATGGTTCAAACACATCTTCTTTGCTACAAGTATCTTAAATTTCTTGCTGTTTTTCCTTTGTTCATGGGGCTCTTAAACCTTCCAAACCATGAACCTTCTTTCAATCAATTGCTGCAAGTTGCACTCACAAGACATTTCCATTTCTCTCAAATCAATCTTTATTATCTCCTTCAAAATCTTTTTTGGATCACACTGGAGATCAATGGACCCTCTCATTCAGTTAAAGGAAGAAAAGACTGATGTAGCAAAGTCATCCTCTAAGCCATCCACAGGGATTGTTGGAATTATTTCTCTTGACCATAGCAGGGCAAAGCATTCATTGGGGAGATTAATGTTTCCTCGCTTTCCTTACTTTCAGCTCTTCATTTCTACTAGACTGCAGTCCAACTCAGACTCTATAGCAGAACTCAAAACTTAGACTTAGTCAACCATAAGATCACACTCCCTGGCTAATAAAGACTCCCCACAAATCAGAAAGACTCAATGGACATTTTGTTGGATATGACATGTAGACCCTCATTCAAGTATGAAAAGATCTAGTCCTTGACACTGCTAGTAACTAGAATATTAACACTTTTCTGTTTAATTTGAAAAGGATTTTAAAATATATGCATATTGTATATATAAGTATTTAGATATCCACACATGTATGTATCATTGTGTTTATATATTTATATCAATACTTATGTGTGAATATGCAAAACTGTACTTTGCTGTATTATCTGATCATGGAGAACCACAGGCTTCTGTTGAATAGTATTCTCTGCCAGTCAATGGTAACTTTTTGATAGACTCTTCATCTTTGTATAGTGATGCTAAGAAGGTTCTTTGAATATCTTACTGATTTTGCCTCTATAATTTTATTTCTTAAAGGGTAGGAAATGGAACAACTAGCATGCTACTACTATAATATGAAATATGTCTCAAAAAGTCAATGAGATTGAAACAAAAGTGAAAATCCTTCAGTGAGATGAAAAATGTAGAATCTACCTTATTGGGTTTAAGCCCACCACTGCTGTTCTGAAGAAAAAGAACAAAACTAAACAGCAAGTATGAAATGCTGGAATAGTGTCATCAATGATGTTTTTTTTCTGAAAGGGATATTTTAATATGCATTTTTGTTTTATAGATCTAAAGCTCTCTTGCTCATGGGTAAGTTATTGTTTGATTTTCTCATATCCAACTTCAGTGTTAATTTTTAGGAACGTATTGTGTAAGAGAGAAATGGCTGCCCATCTTAGTTAAAAGCACACTCATATTATGTATACTATGCTCCTACTGGTAAATTTCTAGGGCTTGAAGAGAGTAAAATTTACTGTGTCCATTTATTAAAAAAAATTAAAATGAAATACATCTTAGTAAAGAATGGAACTTAAATGATTTTCTGTGATGGGACACTGTATGAGTCCATTTTCATACTGATGAAGAAATACCTGAGACTGGGTAATTTATAAAGAAAAGGAGGTTTAATGGACTCACAATTCCACCTGGCTGGAGAGGCCTCACAATCATGGTGGTAGGTGAAGGAGGAGCAAAGTCACATCTTACATGGCAGCAGGCAAGAGAGCATGTGCAGGGGAACTCCCCTTTATAAATCCATCAGATCTCCTGAGGCTTATTCACTATCATGAGAACAGCACAGGAAAAATCCACCCAATGATTCAGTTACCTCCCACTGGGTCCCTCCCATGACACATGGGGATTATGGGAGCTACAATTCAAGATGAGATTTGGATGGGGACACAGCCAAACCGTATTAGACACTTTTGTGTGGTTTAAAAAAACGGCACCATTTCTCTCTCATTTTTATCCTTGGTCCTATTTATTTTCTTCTTGGGAGATGGAATGATACGAGCTATCTTTAATTCTTTTTAAAACAACATTTGCTTCCTTTTCTCTTTGTCAGTATGAAGTATTACCAAGAAATGAAAAAGTTCCTCTTTGAGATATATATAGTAGCAGGGAAATAGTTTGTTTTTTTTTTCTTTTCTTTATCATGATTGCCACATTTTGAAACTCAATTTTGGTTGGATATATTTCATTCCTGAATTGTCAAAGACTCTCACTTCAAGTAAGTTCAATCTGCCTTCTCACTCCTTAACTTTATTCTTTTTGAGAGAAAGAGTCTCACTTTGTTGCCCAGGCTGGAGTGCAGGGCTGTGATCATAGCTCACTGCATCCTCGACCCCCTAGGCTGAAGTGATTCTCTCATCTCAGCCTGTAGAGTAGCGGGGACCACAGAAGTGCACCACCATGCCTGGCTAATTTTTTAAAATTTTTTTAGAGAGAAGGGGTCTTGCTATGTTGCCCAGGCTGGTCTCAAACTCCTGGGCTCAAGCAATCCACCTGTCTTGGCCTCCCAAAGTGCTTGGATTATAGGCATGAGCCACTGTGTGTGGTGTTCAAGTTCATTCTTTTAAATGATTTTGACATTTACCTTTCTATAAAAGTTCCCTAGGCCGGGCGCGGTGGCTCAAGCCTGTAATCCCAGCACTTTGGGAGGCCGAGACGGGCGGATCACGAGGTCAGGAGATCGAGACCATCCTGGGTAACACGGTGAAACCCCGTCTCTACTAAAAAATAAAATACAAAAAACTAGCCGGGCGAGGTGGCGGCGCCTGTAGTCCCAGCTACTTGGGAGGCTGAGGCAGGAGAATGGCGTGAGCCCGGGAGGCGGAGCTTGCAGTGAGCTGAGATCTGGCCACTGCACTCCAGCCTGGGTGACAGAGCGAGACTCTGTCTCAAAAAAAAAAAAAAAAAAAAAAAAAAAAAAAAGTTCCCTAAAACACCCTCCCCCTCCAGCATTGCCATCCTTAGATTCCTTAGGTAAAGATAATACTTCTACTAGAAAATAAAATGGGTCTGCTGTAGTTCTACAGACTTTTAAATAGTATTTCTGTATCTATTTATCTATGTATCTCAGAATGTAAGTGGTATATTTTGCCTTTTCAAAGCTAAGGCACTTTCTCCCACAAGGCTGAGTTTCTGCACACATACAGCCTTTGCTCAAGAAACAGCGTCTTCATGGAATATGGAGGTTGATGCCAGGTTGGTGGCTATCAAAGGCTCCCATTTGGTACGACTTCTCTTCCCATTTGATTTAGACCACATTCTATAATAACCTCATGTAGATGCAGAAATAGTATACTCTGGTCAGCCATTGAGGGCCATGTGGTTTCTGTGTTATAATAAATGTATCAAAGAAGTATAGGAATCTGTGATGGGGTCAACAACTCAGAAACCATCCATTTACCTAAAGAATGTGTTTTTCTATATATCCTCCCAAGTAGTGATCAGAGACAATCAGCACCAAGTGTTCAATTTAGCATTTTTCTCTCAAAACTAAACTTTTGATTTTCTGACTCAAAATTTTGCCAAAGTGCAAGCGTTGTAAAACTGAGAAAACTGCCTGGTTATAAAATCCTTCAGATTTATCCATGTATTATCTTTGCAGTTTTCCTTTAAGGAATAGCAAAAAGAAAGGAACTATCCAAGGGGATAGTAATTGCACAAAATGGCAGATAACAAAGTAGATAAAATTTTAATCAAATCTTTTAGTGTTTTGATAGCAAAATACATTGTAAATCACTTAAAACTTGATTTAAACAAATTTAGGTGTAAGTTATGCTCTTTCGAGACCATCCATATTTAATTTTTACGTTTTATAAAATATAACCATGTTTTAGGCAGTCATACAAAAATGGATTAAGACACTTTTTTCATGTGGCCAAATTCATTTGGCTTGTTTCTTTTGCATCCTAGGCACCTAAACACCTAGTCCTTGGTACTGAGATGAAGCAAGAACTTTTTTTTTTTTTTTTTTTTTTTTTGAGATGGAGTTTCACTTTGCTGCCTAGGCTGGAGTGAAGTGGCGTGATCTTGGCTCACTAGAACCTCTGCCTCCCAGGTTCAAGCAGTTCTCCTGCTTCAGCATCCTGAGCAGTTGGGATTACAGGTGCCTGTCACCAAGCCCAGCTAATTTTTGTATTTTGAGTAAAGATGGGGTTTCACCACGTTGGCCAGGATGGTCTTGATCTCTTGACCTCATGATCTGCCCACCTCAGCCTCCCAAAGTGCTGGGATTACAGGCGTGAGCCATCATACCCGACTTTTTAGAAAAAAATTTCTGACCATGGTTGTGAGAAACGCACTCACCTGTCCAAACCCAAGACTCAGAGACACAGAGAATAGCAGAAGCTATACTTTTAATGATGGTCTTGCAAGATCGGGTAGGCAGACACACCCAGTATTGTTACAACAAGCCATTTATCCCCTAGTATGCAAGTCCCTTCCTCAGTTCCTTACAAGCTGAGTACTATGGGGGTCACAATCTTCCTGGACGTCTCCTATTGGTCTTTGGGTTGAGGCTTTTAGGTATTTTCTTTAGGGTTGTCTCACTGCATTTTGTTGCAGCCCATAATGCATTGCAATCTGGTCAGCTCTGGGGCTCCTCAAGTACTTCACTTATGACTCAGGTTGTCAGGCAAGCTGATAAGAATAGATAAAGCAAGCTATTTTGCAGGCTAGTAAACTTGCACTCTAGATTAAAGTCTTTGGTTCGGGTGTGGGTGCCGGCTATTAAAGCAGGGGCCTAGTAATATCCTTTCTTCCATGGTTTGTGGACCCAAGCCTACTAGAGGCACGTTGTCTTGGAAATGGATCATCATATAAATTATTTTCTACATAGTTGCAAACTGGAAAATTTTATGAACTTGGAGTGACTTCCTGTGAGGCTGATGTAACAATTCTAAGTATAGTAACATTTCACTCTTTTTTCCTTGAACTACCAACATGAAAATATAAAACATTTACAAATTAGGTAAAAGATCCTTTCAAAGACAAATGCACTAACACATCTAAACTGAAACAAAACAAAACTAAATAAATACACAGTAATAGCTAACTATTTATGTATTGCAGAAACTGGGTAGGTACTCACCAACCACAGTTCCTCTTCCTGGGGACACAGGGGGAAGACCATATTGACCAGAGTCCCATTCCTCTGGGCTCACAGCCTTACCAAAGCCTGATCCAGGAGCTGGCAACATGAAGCATCATCTTGGAGCTCATAAAATTGCACAGTCTCTCTGATGATTAGTGATACTGAGCATTTTTTTAATATAAACTTTCCTGAGTCAAAAAGACTTTTATTAAAAAAATGAAAAATAACAGGCCAGGCATGGTGGCTCACGCCTGTAATTCAGCAATTTGGGAGGCTGAGACAGGTGGATCACTTGAGGTCAGGAATTCAAGACCAGCCTGGCCAACATGGTGAAACCCTGCCTCTACTAAAAATACAAAGAATTTGCCGGGCATGGTGATGGGCACCTGTAGTCCCAGCTACTCGGGAGGCTGAGGAAGGAGAATTGCTTGAGCCTAGGAGGCAGAGGGTGCAATGAGGTGAGATCGCATCACTGCACTCCAGCCTGAGTGACAGAGTGAGACTCTATCTCAAAAAAAATAAACAAATAAAATTAAAAAGGAAAAAGAACAGATGTTGGTGAAGATTTGGAGAAAAGGAATTCTTATTGACTGTTGGTAGGAATTTAAACTAGTATAGCCATTACAGAAAACAGTACAGAGCTTTACAAAAAATCTAAAAATAGAATTATCATTAATCCCACAATCCCACTACTAGGTATCCACCTGTCCCTGAAAAAAAGAAATCAATATGTCAAAGAGATACCTGCACTTGCATGTTGATAACAGCACTATTCACAATGGCAAACATATGGAATCAACCTAAGTGTCCAAAAACACACGAATGGATAAAGAAAATAGACATAATGGAATACTATTGAGCCACAAAAAAGAATGAAATTGTGTCTTTTGGCAGCAACATGGGTGGAACCGGAGGTCATTATTTTAAGTGAAATAAACCAGGTGCAAAAAGACAAATAGTGCAGGTTTTCACCTACATGTAGGAGCTAAAAAATTTGAACCCATGGTAGAAGAGAGTGGAAAAGCAGATACAGAGACTGGGAAGGATGCACGGGAGGAGAGGGGATGAAGAGACATGGGTTAAAGAGGACAAACATACAGTAAGATAGAAGGAATAAATTTGAAGCTTGATAGCAGAGTAGAGTAACTGCACTCAACAAAAATGTAGTGCAGGAGAACGATGAACACCCTGAATACCCGACGTGATCCCTATGTGTTACATACATGTAACAAAATTTCTCAGGTACCCCATAAATATGCACAAATAAAAAATATAAAACATTAAAATGCAGTCTCAACCTCATCCTAGAGCTGCTGAATCAGAATCTGCATTGGGACAAGACAACCTGATGAATCGTGTACACGTTAAAATACCTGCTGTAGAGAAAAGCCACCCAGGACCATTTGACCAGGGACTGCTCTGTATACAGGAGAAGGAAATGTTTGTTGCACTGAAATGCAGAGTTATTTGGTACAATAACTAGCATGCATCCTACTCACTAAAACTCAGTGAAAATAGAATTTTCCTATAGCTTACCAATTCCACACTTGTAATGATCTTACTAGACCACAAAACATGCACATATAAAATCATGTTCCCTTTCTCTTGGTATATATACATTTCCTTTCAATTACACCTTCTCTTATATTATTGTCGTCTTCACCCACCTTCTCTTAATATATTATTGTCATCTTCAGCCACCATGGAAGACAAGCAGTTAAATATTCTGAAATCTCTATAACATGTCATTTAGGTCCTTACAATTTAGAAATGATGGAGTATCCTCAGCAAAGAAGGGCAGAGGTCTTCCTCAAGGTCAAGTCAAGGTTCATGCATAGACTCTCAAGTCAACACAAATCAGCTCAGGGAAAAAGTGTTCTAACCTTTGCCAAATTTTTGTAATAGGGAGCAACTTAGCAGGATATCTGCTTTAACTCAGCACTCTTCAAAATGTTTGGTTTTAAGGCCATTTTACTCTCTTAAAAATGACTGAGGACCTCAAATAATATTTATAATGTAGGTAATATTTATCAAAGTAGAAACAAAAACCTAAAAACATCTGAAGTATTTATATTGTTTTATTAAATTTATATACAATAAATGCTTTGCATGTTAATATAGAAACATTTTTATTAAAAATAACAATTTTTAAAAACCAGGGAGTAAGACCACATGGTTTTGTAGTTGCACTAATCTTTTTAGTGGGCTTGATCAAAGACAGCTGGATTTTCTTATCTGCTTCTGCATTCAATCTGCTGTAATATCACATGTCATGCGGCCTCTGGAAAACTTTACTGTAAACTTAGGAGGGAATGAGAGAGGGGGACGGAAAAGGCAACACTGTCTGGGGCTATTATGAAAAGGGTTGTGACCCTAAGGACTCCTTGAAAGGGTCTTGCGGGCCGGGCGCGGTGGCTCAAGCCTGTAATCCCAGCACTTTGGGAGGCCGAGACGGGCGGATCACGAGGTCAGGAGATCGAGACCATCCTGGCCAACATGGTGAAACCCCATCTCTACTAAAAAATACAAGAAACTAGCCGGGCGAGGTGGCAGGTGCCTATAGTCCCAGCTACTCGGGAGGCTGAGGCAGGAGAATGGCGTGAACCCGGGAGGCGGAGCTTGCAGTGAGCTGAGATCCGGTCACTGCACTCCAGCCCGGGCGACAGAGCAAGACTCCGTCTCATAAAAAAAAAAAAAAAAAAAAAAAAAAAAAAAAAAAAAGAAAGGGTCTTGCGGACACTTAGGGTTTCCCAAACCACAGTATGGGAATTTCTGTTCAAATGGGTTGAATGCTGGCATTTGCGTGCAGAATAGCAGAAAACCAGCGTCAACTCTGTCTTGTTCAGGGTTCAGTACATAATGAGCAGGCTGAGCCTCTTGTTCAAAAATAGTATTAACCTGGTCAACAGAGCAAGACCCCATCTCTACAAAAGTAAAAATAAAAAATGAGCTGGGTGTGGTGGCTTGGGCTTGTAGTCTTAGCTATTCAGGAGGCTGAGGCAGGAGGATCCCTGGAGCCCAGGAGTTTGAAGCTGCACTGAGCTATGATCCTACTCACTGCACTGCACTCCAGCCTGGGCAACAGAAGAAGACACTGTATCATGCATATGTGTGTATATATATAAGTAATTAATTTTAAGATATATATAATTAATTTTAAGACAGTAACAGGAAAACATTAAAAACCAAGTGCAGGGGGGCCTTCTAAGTGTGGGTTGCATGTCAACGAATCTAGCAAAGCTGGAAGTAGAATTGCATTTTCCCCTATAATGGAGGGCAGTGAACCCAGTTGGGCTTGGTTGTCAGTATGATTAACTTCATTGCATCCCAGGCTTCAAATTTGTCCAGGGGTAAGTTGCTGTTACCATGGGCTTAGGGTGGAATCTAAGAGGCAGGATGGTTTTCTCATTGTTTCTGTTCTTGCCTCAGCTTTTGGCTTCTCCTGCTCTCTGCATCCCACAGGAGAGGCATCCCTTTGTGCTCTCCCACCTTCCCTAGCAGCTCATTGCTGTTACTTCATAGTTTGTGCTCTGCTGATGGTGGAGATGGAGTGAAAGAGTAGGTTCTGTTTTCCTAATCCAGCCTCTGATTGAGGCTGTCCTGTGTTCTCAGGGATGGGAGGTGAGACTTTCTCCCTTCCACAGCAGCCAAACTCAGGGAGGAATCTATGGTTGGCCATGGTGGGAGGCAATTCATGCTCTTTTCCCCAGAGGCAGCAAAGCACTGCTTGATATTAGGATAAGATCTTGGGGCCAGATGAGTTATCTGCTCCTTTTCTAAAATTAGAGGATTTGTCTTCTATTCTTATCCTGGCAATAAAGGAAGGGTTTTTGCCTGGGCTATAATGGTTGATATTGTTTGTTGCATCTCTTTTCAGTGATTTAAGTCTTTGCTTCCAATGAGTGAAGGAGTCAGGGAAGTTTGTGGGTATATTACTCAGGGGTCTCTAGAGGGACAGAACTAATAGGATATATGAAGGGGAGTTTATTAGGAGAATTGACTCACACGATCACAAGGTGAAGTACCACAATAGGCTGTCTGCAAGCTGAGGAGCAAGAAAGCCAGTCTGAGTCCCAAAACCTCAAAAGTAGGGAAGCCGACAGAGCAATCTTCAGTCTGTGGCTGAAGGCCCAAGAGCCCCTGGCAAACCACTGATGTAAGTCCTAGAGTCCAAAAGCTGAAGACCTTGGAGTCTGATGCTCGAGGGCAGGAAGCGTCCAGCATGGGAGAAAGATGAAGGCTGGAAGACTCAGCGTAGTCTTTCCCGTTCTTCTGCCTGCTTTTTATTCTGGCCGTGCTGGCAGCTGATGAGATGATGCCCACCCAGACTGGGCGTGGGTCTGCCTCTCCCAGTCCACTGACTCAAATGTTAACCTTCTTTCACAACACCCTCACAGACACACCCAGGAATAATACTTTGCATTCTCAATCCAATCAAGTTGACACTCAATATTAACCATCACAGTGGGACTTTGTGGTTTTTCAGAAATTTTCTCAGAAATCACTACAAAGTGACTGCACTTTTTATTGACAGTGAAACTGCTGGTCATTTTCAGGCCTGCATCTTTTTTTTTTTTTAGAGAGAGAGAGGGTCTCACTCTGTCACCCAGACTGGCGTGCAGTGGGCAGTGGCATAATCAGAGCTCACTGTAGCCTTGAACTCCTGGGTTCAAGCAATCTTCCCACCTCAGCCTCCCAAGTAGCTGGGAGTACAGGGTCTCTCTGTGTTGCTCTGGCTGGTTTTGAACTCCTGGCTCAAGCAATCCTCCCACTTCAGCCTCCCAAAGTGCTTGAGATTCCAGGTGTGAGCCACCACGTACCGCATGCCTACCTCATTGAGGTAGGCTCTCTCACATCTCCAGCCCTGCCTCCAAGATTTCTCATGAGAACATAATGAGGCCTGTCAAGAGATGGGCAGTAGGTGAAAAATTCCTTTGTGTCTGGGATTCTAGGGATATTAAAATTTTTAAAAAGGTAAATTATAGACTCTCGTGAAGATATAAAGTAATCATGTGCTAAATATTTTATTTTACTTATTAGTTAATGAGGAATTGGTAAAATAGACAATCAGTTTGCATATTTTTGATGCAACAAAGAACATTAAAATGAATCTATAAAAGGTTGCGTAAATGACCAGATGCTAGTATTTGTTTCCTGTTGCATAGTGTAGCCAAGTTGACGCATCCAGAAAACATCACACTGGCAAAATTCACATGGTGAAAACCAATGTCATCCCACTGGAAATCATTTACATCACTTTGGACACAAATTATTTGCTTTGCTTTGCTTTGCTATTGGGGTTCTAGAACTTAGAGAGTCGTAAAATAGCCTGGTCAAGGCCCATGGAGGCAGAAATAACCCAGATGGATGAGAGAGTTAGGACATCCATTCCATTTCAAAGTCTTTCCAATTTCCCTACAGGGACTTGCAGCTATTTCAGATAGACATGGTCACGCAGTGGACCTATAAAAATTGTTTAACATTTTAGCTGATATTGTTGTTTTTGCTATTGTAAAGGGTGGCCTTCCCTCCCCAGTTGCATAGAGCATTTCTCCTTGGAGGGCCTTGTCCTCTTCAGAGGGTTTAAGGCAAGTTACAAGTGTGTAGGCTCTCCATCTCTCTCTCTCTCTTTTTGGTGGGAATGACATTCTCTGCACTTTTCTACAACCCAAGGAGATGTGGGAGGAAAGAGGCTGTTGCATATTTTGACACTCAGGCTGGTTCCACACAGCAGCTTTGTTGTGGAGGTGTTTGGGGAATAAAGGAGAGTGAGCTGTGATCACATAAGGACTGAAGTAGTGCAGAGGGAAGGGAGTAGTATGAAAAATCCCGCAGGACACAGCTGCAGGCAGTGGAACAGGCAGTAAGCAGGTACTGGAGGAACGCCCAGCAACCCCTCTGCCTTAATCAGGACTTTCCAATTACATGCATCTTCCTTTCTTTCACAGAACTTAGTATTATTATTAACCTCCTGAGACAGAATTTTTTTTTAAGTAATTGCCAATGGTTTGGGGCAGACATTAATTGCACTGGAATATTCTCTCTGCACAGTTTCAGGAATAGAAGTAATAAAATGAGTTGTACTCTAAGGAATACAAAAAACAAATAGAAATAATGTAAATGAGGTGGAATGGTAATAATGCCTACATTTGCAAGATTCTTGACAGTTTTCCAGGGATTTTCACCAATAGGAATATCTGAGTTGGTGGAGAAAACACAACAACCTTATGAAAGTTCAACGTGCAGCACAGCCTGTCTATTATTGTGAAATAGTTATCCTTTGATTTATTAAGTATAGCTAAATTTATGTTGGGTTTATTTGCATAAAACATCTTCAATTCATTTTTTTTTTTTTTTTTTTTTTTTGGCGAGCAGGCAGGTTAGCAATACCAAAAGCAATGCTATTCTTCTGTTACAGTTACAGAGAAAATAGGACTCCTAATGCTTATTAAGCCGCTTCAGGGTTGCACCTTTGTGAGCGGTAGACAAAGTTTTAGAACTCAAGGTAACCTTCTTTCTCATCCTCCTGCTCTTTGAGATTACAGAAACTTGCACTTCTTATTAAAGAACATGTTTTACAATGAATCTAGGCCACTTGTAGAAGAAAACGCCACCTGTGTATGTGTGTGTTACTTGTCTTTAATTCGAGATAAAGCATGCCACTGTCAAAAAGTGATTGCTATTTCTGGCAGAAACTTTTGTATTTCTTTTGAATTATTTGGATAATTGTCTCCAATTCTTTACTCAGAATTTTATGCACAAACGGATATAATCTCAAATTCCTAGGCTTGCCTCTTAAACTTGGGAGACTCAGTTGCATTCAGCATACCTTATTCCCATCTATATGTGCTCATTAAGTTGTTCATGAACATTGTCTTCAATGACTGAAGCTGAAGTACTTGTTTTTCAAGTGATTGTGGCTTCCATGTATGTCTTGGTTTTGTTTCCTCATTAGCATAATCAGGCATGTGTAGATATGTAGGGTGTTTGGAAGAATGAAGATGAAATGATGGAAAGCCGGAGACATGTACTTACAGTACAAACTCCATTTTTATGAGCCCAGACAAAGGTGTGCAAAGACATGGAGAGGAATCTCTACCCATGTAGATGCAGGTGGCCAACTACCCCTCATCCCATACTTGTAACTCATGATAAGGCTCTATCGGCTCTTCATCTCTGTGCCAGATTCAAATTAGACATTTTTTTTCCTCTGGGAAAGTCATTAGCAAATTCACTTTTTCTGTTATCAGAAGTGCCCAGAAAATTTAGAAATGTCTAATTTGTGTGTGTCTCTCACATCAATGTATATGTGTTTTGTGTCACAATGCATTCTTTATTATTATTTTTATTTTTTTGGAGACAGGATCTTATCCTGTCCCCAGGTTGGAGTGCAGTGTTGTGATCATAGCTCACGGCAGCCTCCAGCTACTGGGCTCCATTGATCCTCCCACCTCAGCCTACATAGTAGCTAGGACTACAGACAGCCACCTGCCACCATGCCTGGCTTTTTTTTTTTTTTTTTTTTTTTTTTGAGGCAGAGTCTCACTCTGTCGCCCAGACTGGAGTGCAGTGGCTCTATCTTGGCTCACTGCAACCTCCACCTCCCAGGTTCAAGTGATTCTCCTGCATCAGCCTTCCGAGTAGCTAGGATTATAAGCACCTGTTACCATGCCCGGCTAGTTTTTTAATATTTTTAGTAGAGATCGGGTTTCACCATGTTGGCCAGGCTGGTCTTGAACTCCTGACCTCATGATCTGCCTGCCTTGGCCTCCCAAAGTGCTGGGATTACAGGCGTGAGCCAACACGCCTGGCCTAATTTTTTATTTTTATAGAGATTGTTTCGTAGAGATTGGGGGTCTCACTACATTTCCCAAGCTGGTCTCCAACTCCTGGCCTCATGCGATTCTCCTACCTTGGCCTTCCAAAGCTCTGGGATTACAGGGGTGACACACTGTTGCAGTCCCATAGTGAATTCTGATGGTGCAGGCAAGGGCAGGTCATGCTTTGGAAGCCACCAAGCCTGAGTTCCAGCCACGACACAGCCGCTCGTGAGCTGTATGGCCCTGGGTAAGTCATGTCACTTTTCTAAGCTCAGTTTCCTTTATCTATAACACAGTAATAGTAATACTAGCCTCCTAAGGTTGTTCCTATAACTAAATGGGTGTCAGGCATGTGTTATGTTACTCAATTAAGAGTATCATTATAAATGTTTCCAGTAATCCATGTATCTAATGAACATAGGTTTCTTAAAGCCATCCACTGATTTCAAGCGAAAAGAAGAAGGGAGAAGAGAATTAGATATGATTAGAGGCAAGGATTTGTTTTCATCCTCCACAGCTCAATGTCTTAAACAGTGACACCATGATTCATGTTGAGTAATAGCAATTAGCTAAATGTCTGTTATTAGGAGGGCCAATGGTTTTATGTATTGATTTTCCATCATGAGGAGGACTGCCATACCATACTCCCTGCCCTGGCCACACCCCCTGTTGAAGGATCTACCACAGAGAGTTCTTGTTTTTATTCCCCGAGTGCTGTGTATTGGAGCAAGGGGAGGGAAATCTGACCTAAGAGGAAGAATGAGGCCAGACACATCAGGTGCAGTCTGTTATGAAGAGATGACACAGACTGAGGTAGGCTCCTTCTAGAAATATCAACTAGAAGACACACTGGGAAAGTGAGGTGTTAAAGAATGAGAACTGAGTTCACCCAAATGTGGAAACAGAACGAGGAAGGAAAAACAGAAACCTTAGAGGTCATACTATACAACACCCTAAGGAAGCCCAAACTCAACAGGTAGCAGCAGAAGCTATGAGGTAGAGAGAAAGGGAAGAGATGGGGGAAGAATAAAAGACTGTGCAGCCACGCAGAAAGGATGGAACACAAGCAGCGGCTGGAAAGCAGAAATGCAAAGGAAGGGATCAGCACCTATGGGGTTGTGACAGTGCCAGCTTGGTGATCACGTCGAGGTTTCCTGCTGGCCCATGAACTTCTTGAAAATACATGATTTTATTTTTAAGATGATTTGCATAATTAGCTGTTAATATTTTAAAGATGATTTGCATAAAAATCTTTTGCATAAATTTATTGACAAACAAAACATCAATAAATTAAATAATAAAGTTTTGTTTTTCTGTATGAAATTAATGCAGGCTAACTATAGAAAACTTTACACTTCTTTGTTTTTTTTGTTGTTTTTTTTTTTTTGAGACAGAGTCTGGCTGTGTTGCCCAGGCTGGAGTGCAGTGGCTCAGTCTTGGCTTACTGCAACCTCTGCCTCCTGGGCTCAAGTGATCCTTCCACCTCAGCCTCCCAAGTAGCTGGGACTACAGGTGTATACCACCACGCCTGGCTAATTGTTTTAAAAATTTTTTTTGCAGAGAGAAATCTCACTTTGTTACCCCGGCTGGTCTCAAACTCCTGCGCTCAAGCCTTCTGCCCGCCTTTGCCTCCCAGAGTGCTGTGATTACAAGGGTGAGCCACCATACCCGGACAAAAGTTTACATTTCACGTATTGAAGAGGGAAAAAAAACAAAAGCATCATAGTAAGTTCCCTCAAAGACAGTTACTATTAACATGTGGCTACATTTCAAACCAATTTTTTCAAGTATATTTTATGCATTGTTGTCATATTCATATCAAACTGTATTTTACTGGTTAATACCTAATATGGTATATTGTATTTCCTAAATTTCTACATGCTTTTCACAATGTTTATTTTGAGATATATATATATATATATATATATATATATATATATATATATATAATCCATTGAGGTTGGTGTAATGTGACATATCCAAACATGTACCCACAGTGGATATTTAAATTATTGACCCTTTCCCACTATCATTGACTTTGCTTTTCTTTCAGAGATGAAATGAACTATGCCTACAAATGACGCCCCACAAGCATTTTCCTTAACAACTCTACATAATTTTAAAATCACCTTATGGCATTTTTTTCGTGGAAAAACCCCTGAGGATAAGCTATTTTTTTCCTTCCATTTTTTAGGTCACTTATGTTTCCTGCTTGAATGCATGTATATGATTCTTTCCTTTTCCATGAAATTCTTGGCAAGCACTCTTAGTCACCAAACTCAATTATTTTCTCAGCTTAGGAAAGTTTTTTCTATGATGTGCTCAATATTTACTCCCCTTCTTCATTGGTCTTCATTTTCTTAGTCCCCAACTACTCTTTGTAGCTTATAGTGATGTTCTGCAGGGCACTGTAGCCTCAATAAATCTAATACATTCTCTCATCATTAAAAAAAAGCTCCGTTTTCTTCACCTTGGTATCCATGATCTCTAATCGCCTTGCATAATGCTGCGGTGATCTCTCTAGGTTTTACTTTTTCTTTATGAAGATTCCAAAACAGATCTTTTTTCTTGCGATAACATTTCTGAAATCCAAAAAACTTTCTGAACTTGAGCCTGTTATTTACTCACCTCAGCCCATTCCTTCCATGCCTATTTTTTTTCCCACAGAAGCCATAGAATACTATATTTAATAATACAGAGCAGTCATTTCCAAAGGTTTCTCTTTGTGTCACTCAAATGAATTCATGAAGAATGCTTCCCTGTGTGTCTGTAAGAATTGTAACCCTTGTCTAATGTTTTGGATTTGTGTCTATATCTTTGCTATTCTCCCACCCCAACCCACTCATTCTGCCACTTATCTCTCCAGCTTCACCTCTTGTGGCTCTTTGCTTCTGACTCCCCTTTTTAGCAGTGATGAACCACTTGCAGTCCCAAAAGTACACCAGGATCCTTTCTTCTGCAGGATGTGACATGGGATATTGACTTCCTGGGTCATGCTTCCCTTTCCCCGCATCCCTCATGTCCATCCTCATCTATTCCTTTCCAATGTATACGTTATCTCTCAGAACACCATCCATATTGTTCAAAGGGATGTTCCCAGACCACCATGTTAGGAGTTCCCCTAAGTATTTCTGAGTACTCTTCATGTAATGTAAATCCCCAGTCTATTTTAAGCTACACAAAGGTAGAAAAAATACATCTTGTTCACCAGCCTTCTTTCAGTGCCCAGAACATTATCTCAGTGCATTTTAAACAGCAATGATTCAACATATCTCTTGCATCCATTAATTATTGAATAACAACCTCTTTGAGTGAGGTAAGATGTGGAATGAGGTAAGATCTGTAAAAGCCTGGTGTTTGCAGAAAATGTACAAAGTTACAGCCTAGTCATTGGAAGGTTTTGTTTCAAAATCCAATTGGTATTATGAAATTATGTTATATCACTTCTAAGAATAGTTTTGAAACAAATCAACATTTCTGAACCAAGTTTCAGCATGCCAAAGGAAGAAGCACGACTACTTTCGGAGCCACTGAAGTGTATCAGAAGTTTTTCGTGTATGCTCTATTGGAATCCTCGCAAGTACTTTGTAAACTGGATATGAGTAGACCCGTGTTGAAAATAAGGAAACAGAACAGAGAAGTCACCCAGCTCTTGGGAATTTGTGCCTGGATTCTAGTTTCTCTGAGTCTGCCCATAATGTGCTTACTAAGTTTGGAAACTCAGACTTTTCCCCTCCATGGAGAGATGGAGCTGCCCTCTTTTGAGGATCCCTAAGAACCTCCCTTGATTTTGAGAACTGAACTTCTTTCTCTTCACCCTCCAAGCTCTATGTCCCTCCAAATTGCTTCTAGTCTGAGGGCTTATACTCAATTTTGACAACACACCATGCAAATGGAAGGCAAAGTTCATGCAAGATAGATGAAATCCCCCTCTCCCTTGCTTCCTTTATTACAGAGGAAAATATTCCTTCCAACAGCTTGCTGTTCTGCATGCCACACTGCCCATGTTGCTTCCAACAACAGCACCATGTCCGAGAACTATGCTGTGCAAAGTGAGACATATTCTAGTATTCTACTCTGCCATGAAACTTTTAGCTAAATTCCCATGGAGTAGATGACAAACTTTCCAATACATGACTATTATGCCACAAACAACTAGAACAGTAACCCATAACACCCCAACCACAGTCAACTAGAGGGAAGACAAAACTGCCAACAGCCATGGAGGTGAATCTCAGGATTCCTAATGGCTCTTGGTAGAAATGCTGTCCGTGTGGTATCACCCTAAGTTTGATCTCTGTAGTCTCTGTCTTTCTCTCCCCTGTTTTTCATCTGACTTAGCTGGGGCTGATACAGTAGAATACTTGGTGGCTTAAACAGCTGAAATTCGTTTCTCACACTGCTTGGAGGCTGGGAAGTCCAAGGTCAGGGCACCAGCAAATCCAGTGTCTGGGGAGGGCTGTCTTCCTGGCCTGCAGACAGCTGTCTTCTTGCTGTATCCTCACACGGTGGACAGAGATTCATCATTTCTCTCTTCTTTCTTCTTATAGGGCCACTAATCCCATGATGAGAACTCTGCACTCATGACTTGTTTACCTCCTAAAGACTCCATCTCCAAATACCGTTGCAGTAGGAATTAAGGCTTCACCATATAAGTTTGGGGGTGGGGGGCGGAGACACATGCTTTCAGTTCATGACTTCGTCTTTCTCCATTTTGTTCTTGATCTTTCGACCAGATCTTCTTGGAACCGCCCAGTGGGTTCACCTTGCTTGTGGCCTAGACAGAGCCGATTTATCACGACAAGGCAATTGCAATAGAGAAAGAGTAATTCACACAGAGCCGGCTGTATGGTAGACTGGAGTTTTGTTATTACTGAAATCAGTCTCCCCGAGCATTTGGGGAGCAGAGTTTTAAGGACAACTTGGTGGGTGAGGGGAGGCATGTGAGCCAGGAGGGCTGATAGATCAGGAATGAAATCATAGGGAGCTGAAGCTGTCTTCCTATGCTGAGTCATTTCTTGGGTGGGGGCCACAAGATCAAATGAGCCAGTTGAACTATCTGGGTTGGGCTGGCTGATCCATCAAGTGCAGGGTCTGCAAGATATCTCAAGCACTGATCTCAGGAGCAGTTTAGGGAGGGTCAGAATCTTGTAGCCTCCAGCTGCGTGACTCCTAAACCATAATTTCTAATCTTGTGGCTAATGTTAGTCCTACAAAGGCAAACTAGTCCCCAGGCAAGAAAGAGGTCTGCTTTGGGAAAGGGCTGTTACTGTCTTTGGCTTAAACTATAAACTATAGACTAAATTTCTCCCAAAGTTAGTGTCTGGACGGAGGGAGAGGGAAACAAAGAACAAAGGTGACTAAGATGGCGTACTTCCGGGCTCTTCATCACCAACTTTTCCCGCGCTCGCGAAAAATGTAGCTGGCGCCGGGGACGGTGCAGATCAACCAGGCATGCGCCAGGTGACGTCAATCCAAAGAGACTGAGATTTACCTGGCCGCACCTCCGGAACGCCCCCCGACACGCCCGTGTCCCGCCTATTGCCCTCCCACTCCCAGAAAAGCCGCAGAGAAACGGACAAGGTAATTTGAGTTATCTTTCTTAACACTCAAATCTGTGTTTTTTTCCAGTAAAGGAGTGGGTGTGAGCTACCAGCATTGTGGCTTGTGCTAGGAATCTATGCTTCGTTTTTAGTGAGTGCCTGGGTGTATTCGAAATTAATTTGTTTGTATATTATTTTTCAATTTAATTTAATGTTATTTTAAGTTCCCGGATACATGTGCAGGTTTGTTACATAGGTAAACGTGTGCGATGGTGGTTTCCTGCACCTATCATCCCATCACCTAGGTATGTAACCCCACATGCATAAGCTATTTATCTGGATGTTCTTCCTCCCCAGGCAAAACCGACAGGCCCCAGTGTGTGTTGTTCCCCTCCCTGTGTCCATGTGTTCTCGGTATTCAGCTCCCACTTATAAGTGAGAACATGCAGTATTTGGTTTTCTGTACCTGTGTTAGTTTGCTGAGGATAATGACTTCCAGCTCCATCCCTGTCCCTGAAAGGACATAATCTCATTCCTTTTTATGGTTGCATAGCATTCCATAGTGTATATGTACCGCTCGTTTGTACGTTTATCCAACTAGCACTTATTTGACATTTCTGGCCAGTGAAGTTTGAGTAAAGACATGCTTATTCTGCGTTCCTTTCTTTAATTCAACCATAAACAAATGAAATATTGAAACTGTTGCCCGGGGGTGAAAAACACTTCCATCTTCAATCATTGTCTTAGTTTGTTATGTGGTGCTGTAACAGTATACCACAGATGAGGTCATTTATCAAGAATGGAGATTTCTTTCTACTGTCTTGAAGGCTGGGAAGTCAAAGATTGAGGGGCCCATATCTATTGAGGGCCTTCATGCTGCATCATCTTGTGGTGGAAGGCAAGAGTGCCAGAGAGGAAGAAATTGAACTCCTGGCCCCAAGCCTTTTTATAAGCAGCATTGAAGGCCAGACGCGGTGGCTCATGCCTGTAATCCCAGCACTTTGGGAGGCCGAGGCCGGTGGATCATGAGGTCAGGAGTTCAAGACCGACCTGGCCAAGATGGTGAAACCTTGTCTCTATTAAAAATACAAAAACGTTAGCTGGGTGTGGCAGTGGGCACCTGTAATCTCAGCTACTTGGGAGGCTGAGGCAGAGAATTGCTTGAACCTGGGAGGCAGAGGTTGCAGTGAGCCAAGATCACGCTATTGCACTCCAGCCTGGGTGACAGAGTGAGACTCTGTCTCAAAAATATAAATAAATAAATCAAATCAAATAAGCAGCCATTGATCCATTCATGAGGTTGGAGGCCCCAGGACCGTCAGGCGTTTCTCCCTAAGCCCCACCTCTGAGCACTATTGCATTGGAGAATAGGTTTCCAATACATGGACTTTTGGGAACATATCCAAGCCATGGCAATAATAGGAAATTGGAGCCAGGTACCATGGCTCACACCTGTAACCCCAGTGCTTTGGGGGGGGCTGAGGCAGGAGAATCACTTGAAGCCAAGAGTTGGAGACCAGTCTTGGCAACATAGTGAGACCCCATCTCCAAAAAAATAATCAGCAGGGCATGGAGGCAGGAGCCTGTGGTCCCAGCTACTCAGGAGATTGAGGCAGGAGGATTGCTTGAGCCCATGAGTTTGATGCTACGATGAGCTGTGATCACACCATTGTACTCCAGCCTGGGTGATGGAGTGAGAACCCGTCTCAAAAAGAAAAAAAAAAAAAAAAGCCAGGTGCAGTGGCTCACGCCTGTAATCCCAGCACTTTGGGAGGCCGAGGCAGGAGGATCACCTGAGGTCAGGAGTTTGAGACCAGCCTGGCCAACATGGTGAAACCCCATCTCTACTAAAAATACAAAAATTAGCATGGTGGTGTGCACTGTAATCCCAGCTACTCAGAAGGCTGAGGCAGGAGAAATCTCTTGAACCCAGGAGGCAGAGGTTGCAGTGAGCCCAGAGTGTGCCACTGCACTCCACTCTGGGCGACAGAGAAAAGACTCTATCTCAAAAAAAAAAAAAAAAAAAGAAAGAAAGAAAAAAAAGCCACATTCAGTAAATCTTGAACATGAAACTTGGATGAAAATAATAAAAATACAAAGAATTATGGAGCCAACCAATGTCTTTTCATTCTTGAAAAAGGGAATGCAGAAAAGGCAAGTAACTCTCCAAAATCCTGCAGCTGGTAAGAGAGATTCTTAGATAATCTGATGGCAGGAAGAAAATGCAGAGAAGGAAAATAAAAGCACCAAAAAGATGAAAGGCAAAGCATCATAGAAGCAAAATAGAATAAGTAGAACAGAAATGACTGAGAACAGCCAACATTGTGATAAACAAGCTTGAAGAATTGAACACACACACAAGTTACACTACTGTAAGAGCAAGATTGTTCCCCTAATAACCTCATGAATTATTCATGATTTATGTTCATATAGTATTTTAAAATTTGAATTACATTATATGCTGCCTAGCAAAAACTGGTTAACTGTTCAGCAAGCCTCTTTCTTCTTTCCTAGGTGCATTGGGGTGCATGTGTCCAACTTGCCTTGGAGTGAGGTCCTAGGTTACAAGATGGTAGCAGGATTCATGTGTGCCACTTTCAGGTCTCCCATATCACTTCCTGATAATATGCATCATTCTTTCCCCTCTTTCAGCTTCACTGTATATGAGAAAGAAAATTATGGTACCAAAACATGGAAGGGAATTGGCACCTGAATTATTCCTCAAAGGAGAATCATTTTACTAGTCAAGATTACTCATTTGGATATCATTTCACAAGAATGAGAAAATCATCTCTTGTGTTTGAGCTATTTTACATTTTTGGGTGTATTTCATGAACTAGTGTTACCATACCTAATACAGTGCATGAATTTTCCTTTGCTATGAAAAGTAGAGTGAAATATTTTCTTCACAACTCACCTAAGCCCTTGAAGAGAGTTGAAATATTCCTAGCATTCTTCTACATCTTTTTTCTCTTACTTTCTTGACTAATTAGTTACTAGGAAGTGGTCTGGATTCCGACACCCAAGAGAGGGTTCTTGGATCTCCCACATGAAAGAACTGGGGTCAAGTCCGCAGAGTAAAGTGAAAGCAAGTTTATTAAGAAAATAAAGGAATAAAGAATGGCTACTCCATAGGCACAGCAGCTCCGAGAGCTGCTGGTTGCCTATTTTTATGGTTATTTCTTGATTATATGCTAAACAAGGGATAGATTATTCATGAGTTTTCTGGGAAGGGGACAAGGAACTCCCAGAACTGAGGGTTCCTCTTCCTTTTAGACCTTATAGAGTAACTTGCAGACATTGCCTTTGTGGCATTTGTAAACTGACATGGCACTGTTGGGAGTGTCTTTTAGCAAGCTAATGCATTATAATTAGAGTATAACGACCAGTGAGGAAGTATAATGACCATAGAGATCACTTTCATCATCATCTTGGTTTGGGAGGATTTTGGTCAGCTTGTTTACTGCAACCTGTTTTATCAGTGGGGTATCTCTGACTTGTGTCTTGTGCCAACCTCTTATCTCCTATGACTAAGAATGCCTAACCTCCTGAGAAGACACCCCAGCAGGTCTCAACCTCATTTGACCCAGCCCCTATTCAAGATGGGGTCAAGCTTGTTCAAACATCTCTGACAAATTCAGTACTGAATCTACAGAATGGGGTTGAGAAAGAGAGGTGTCAAAACTGGGGAAGGGAAAGTGCCCTAGTGGTCCAGAGAAAGAGGTCAGAGTCAGTGCAAGGGTGGTGACCATACAGGAAGACTACCCGGTGTGAGGTGCTGAAGTTTAAATGAGGGAAAGTGGGCCAGGCAAGGTGGCTCACACCTGTAATTCAAGCACTTTGGGAGGCCGAGGTGGAAGGATCACTTGAGGCCGGGAGTTCGAGACCAGCCTGGCCAACATGGCAAAACCTTGTCTCTATTAAAAATACAAAAAAAAAATTAGCCAGGGGCAGTGGTGCATGCCTATAGTCCCAGGAACTTGGGGGACTGAGGCATGAGAATTTCTTGAATGCGAGAGACGGAGGTTGCAGTGAGCCGAGATTATGCCACTGCACTCCAGCCTGGATGACAAAACAAGACTCTGTCTCAAAAATGAATGAATGAATGAATGAATGAATGAATGAATAAATAAATAAATGGAGTGGGCATCTGTCTTGGGAGAAAGATCTGATAGCTGCTGTGGAGGATTGGATACATACAGAGGGGAAGGGTAAATAAAAATAAGCACAAATATTAGGAACAATGGGAGCCAAAATTCTATCAGATAAGGAAATTGCAATTAAGGATAGAGAAAGCTGGAATGAACACGGCAGTATGGATATAGAATTGGAGGTATCAGAATCAAGTCATGGGCTTTGAGATAGTCTTTTTGAGAGATAAACAAAATAAATATAGATACTGGTTGCTGGGGCTCAGAAACCAATCCCCCAAAATATGGCATTTTGACATGCTGAACTAAAGAAGCCTCAGGGTCTCTCTGATGACCTCCTTCCCCAGCCTCTCCCAAAGAAGCTGAGGTTCCCTTATCTGCCTAAAATTCAGGACTCCAAAGGAAAACAAGTGTTTTTTCTTCCTCCCCAGTTACCTCTTTATTGCAGAAAAGATCAAGATGTAACCCCACACCTGAGCAGACCTTTTTACCATGATAATGAGTGTCTTCCAAGGATCATTTAAATTCCAAAGAGAACTCTTTACAAGTTAATCTCTGTTCCCCTCCTGTCATTCTCCCTAAAATTATTTGTTGCCCCTCAATAGAATTCTTTTCCCCTTCCCACCACTTGTTTTAACAGGATCCAAGTCCTAATTCTTTCTGTAATCTCAGGGTGGCATATAAGCTTCTGGACCTGATTAGGAAGTTGAGTCTTCACTCTTTTTTTTTTTTTTTTTTTTTTTTTGAGGCGGAGTCTGGCTCTGTCGCCCGGACTGGAGTGCAGTGGCCGGATCTCAGCTCACTGCAAGCTCTGCCTCCTGGGTTTACGCCATTCTCCTGCCTCAGCCTCCCTAGTAGCTGGGACTATAGGCGCCCGCCACCTCGCCCGGCTAGTTTTTGTATTTTTAGTAGAGACGGGGTTTCACCGTGTTAGCCAGGACGGTCTCGATCTCCTGACCTCGTGATCCGCCCGTCTGGGCCTCCCAAAGTGCTGGGAGAGTCTTCACTCTTATGTCTCCCATATATACACATTAAATAAATTTGTATTCCTTTTCTCCTCTTAATCAATCCGCCTCATGTCAATGATTTTTCAGCAAACATTTGGGGGGCCAATACCCATGGACCCCATCGTATATATGTGTATTTATTTTAGTTCTGTTCACTAAGACACTCTGGGCATGAGGGCACTCCAATGTTAATGAGCATATTGAGGATCCAGATTTTGGCTTCTGCACATTATTATTCATGTATAGATTCCAGGCCTCCTTGGAAAAATTGCAGAATCCTGGGTTGAGTCAGTAGCAGTGTGAGATGGTAATCAGGAATGTAACGTATCAGAAAATATTCAAAGAGTCATGAGATTATGGTAAAAGACACAAGCCAATTTGGAGAAGCTACCACTGGCCAATCTGGGTACAGTGTGAGTATCAAAACAACTAATGATACTAATGGATTATAAGTTATTGAGTGAAATGAGAAACATCAAGTTCATATTGATATGGATAAAGTGAACAGAAAAGTTGATTAGGAAGAGGATATCTTCACAGTTTGAAGGAACTGTCCAATGGATACTGTGATGGTTAATATTGAGTGTCAACTTGATTGGATTGAAGAATGCAAAGTATTGTCCCTGGGTGTGTCTGTGAGGGTGTTGTCAAAGGAGATTAATATTTGAGTCAGTGGACTGGGAAAGGCAGACCCACCCTCAATCTGTGTGGACACAATCTAATCAGCTGCCCTTGTTGCTAGGATAAAAGCAGGCAGAAGAACCTTGTGATGATTAATGCTGAGTGTCAACTTGATTGGATTGAGGGATACAGAGTGTTGATCCTGGGTATATCTGTAAGGGTGTTGCCAGAGGAAGCTAGCATTTGAGTCAGTGGGCTGGGAAAGGCAGACCCACCATTAATCAGAGTGGGCACCTTCTCATCAGCTGCCAGTGCAGCTAGACTATAAGCAGGCAGAAACATGTGGAAAACAGACACTGGCCTAGCCTCTCAGCCTACATATTCCTTCCGTACTGGATGCTTCCTGCCCTCTAACATCAGACTCCAAGTTCTTCAGTTTAGGAGCTCAGACTGGCTTGCTTGCTCCTCAGCCTGCAGACTGCCTGTTGTGGGATTGATATGGTTTGGCTGTGTCCCAACCCAAATCTCAACTTGAATTGTATCTCCCAGAATTCACATGTGCTGTGGGAGGGATCCAGGGGGAGGTAATTGAGTCATGAGGTCTGGTTTTTCCTGTGCTATTCCTGTGACAGTGAATAAGTCTCATGAGATCTGATGGGTTTACCAGGGGTTTCCGCTTTTGCGTCTTCCTCATTTTCTCTTACTTCCACCATGAAAGAAGTGCCTTTTACCTTCTGCCATGATTCTGAGGCCTCCCCAGCCATGTGGAACTGTAAGGCCAATTAAACCTCTTTTCTTCCCTGTCTTGGCTATGTCTTTATCAGCAGTGTGAAAACAGACTAATACAGGGACCTTGTGATTGTGATTGTGTGAGTTAATACTTAATGAACTCCCGTTTATATAAATGTCTATATATAATATATATTCCATTACTTCTGTCTTTCTAGAGAACCCTGACTAATACAAACATGGAAGGACTAGACTGGCTTAGTCTTCAGGCCTACATCTTTCTCCTGTGCTGGATACTTCCTGCCCTTGAACATCATACTCCAAGTTCTTCAGTTCTGGGACTCAGACCTTCAACTACCAACTGTAGGCTGCACAGTCAGCTTCCCTACTTTTGAGGTTTTGGGTATCAGACTGGCTTCCGTGCTCCTCAGCTTGCAGCTGGCCTATTGTGGGACTTCACCTTATGTCGTGTGAGTCAATACTCCTTAATAAATTCCCCTTATATACACATGTATCCTATTAGTTATGTACCTCTAGATAACTCTGACTAAAGGCAAATGTGTAATTTTACTTTGGAGAAGCATGACAAACACCACCTTTGCTGAGTAATCAAGGTGAGCATCATTGATGCACACTTTTGTTCTGGGGTCAGGAAACACCACCCCAAAGGCCATCTAGGTGCTGGGTGAACCTAGAAAATGCTGCCCTACTACTGCTCACCAGCTGCAGGTGGAGTTCCTTGAGAGACAATCAGGGATAAGAAAAGCTTGAGTTTGCTCATCTCACATTGGTGGTCCTCTTGTAAGATCCTTGAAGAACAGTTCAGGGTCAAAATTCTTTCTTGGACAGAACCACCAGTCTCCATCCTTTCATTTCTTTCTACAGTTTTTACCAGTTTGCTTGTTGTTTTGTAACCTCCCAATGGGCTCTTGCCTGCTGCCTAGACAGAGGGAATTTATCAAGGGAGGAGAATTGCAATAGGGAAGTTGCACACGCACAGCTGGCTATGTGAGAAACCAGGGTTTTATTGCTAAATATTACTTAAATCAGTCTCCCTGAGAATTCGGGGGTCAGAGTTTTTCAGGGAAAAACTGAAACTGGTGGGTAGGGAGCCAGTGAGTCAGGAGTTCTGATTGGCCAGGTTGGAGATGGGAATCATAGTGAAGTGGCCTCGTTGTCTGGGGTGACACCCAGAGTTCTTGGTCTCGTGGTCAAGAAAATCAAGGTTGCAGACATTCCAAGGGTGAGGTTTAGAGCAGAAATTTAGTAGGAGAAAGAAAGAGAACATCTCTCTGCTACAGAGAGCGATCCTAGAAAAAGGGCTGCTGTTTTGCAAAGCTTTTATAAGAAACTGATGAGGGCCGGGCATCTCGTTCGCATAATGCACAAACTTCTGGTAGATCCACCCCATCCTCCTAATGCACATGTGGGCCCTTAACTTGAGTTATTCCATGTTGCTTTGTTCCCTTTACTGCACATGTGTTAGGGAATGGAATTTTCCATTGCAGGCATATCTTGGCAAGTCATCTGTGCACCCTTTCTTATCTGTGTATCTATTGGCATGTCTTAGGCAAGCTCTCCCCACCCCCGTGCAAGTTCCCTTATCTGTGTCTGCAGGTTGTTCTTTTGTTTAAAATAATTCAACTGAGGACCCACTCTAACTGCCTGCCTGACCAGGTTTTTTCCTTTCTCCTCTCTCAATAGGAACTCAAAGCTGTTCTCTTGTGCTGAGTCAGCTCCTGGGTGGGGACCACAAGATCAAATGAGACAGTTTATGGATCTGGGTGGTACCAGCTGATCCATTGGGTGCAGGGTTTGTGAAATATCTCAAGCTCTGATTTTAGGTTTTGCAATAGTGATGTTATCCCCAGAAGGAATTTGGTGAGGTTCAGAATCTTGCAGCCTCTGCCTACATGACTCCTAAACCATAATTTCTAACATTTTGACTAATTTGTTAGTCCTACAAAGGCAGTCTAGTGCCTAGGCAAGAAGGAGGTTTGTTTTGGGAAAGGGCTGTGATTGTCTTTGCTTCAAAGTGTAAAGAATAAACTGAGTTCCTACCAAAGTTAGTTCAGCCTATGCCCAGGAGTGGAAAAGGACAGGTTGGAGCTTAGAAGCAAGACGGAGCTTGTTAGGCTGGATCTCTTTCACTTTCTCAGTTACAATTTAGCAATGACAATTTCAGTTTCATCTCTTTGTTTTCTTTTCTTCCTAGAGACTTTTTTTTTTTAATTTATTTTGAGACTGAGTTTTGCTCTTGTTGTTGCCCAGGCTGGAGTGCAATGTCGCGATCTTGGCTCACTGCAACCTCTGCCTCCCGGGTTCAAGCAATTCTCCTGCCTCAGCCTCCCAAGTAGCTGGGATTACAGGTCTCTGCCACCATGCCTGGCTGATTTTTTTGTGTTTTTAGTAGAGATGGGGTTTCACCGCGTTGGCCAGGCTAGTCTCGAACTCCTGACCTCAGGTGATCTGCCCACCTCAACCTCCCAAAGTGCTGGGATTACAGGAATGAGCCACTGCGCCTGGGCCCCTAGAGACTTTAAGAGACCATATCTTGTTTAGTTGCTTTCATGAGAACCCAGAACATTAATGGCTAGTGTTATTTTAGAATTACTATCCAATGCAGTATGCAGAAGGAAGTGAAATATATTGTGTCAATTATAAAGGAGGAAGTAGAGTAATTATATCGGGGTGAAGGGACCATTTTGTAAATAAAACTTAAGAGAATCAAGCAGAAAGTAAGAATGGAGATGTTAAGTCAGTAAAGTAACATAGTTGGTTATGAAACTAACACATTCAATATATTCCCCACATCAAAGTAATAATCTGTTAGGAAATAAACTGACAGGAATTTGCGTTACCAAAAAGCAAAATACAAATAAAATACTTCAAAACTAACTTAACAAGCCATGTACAATATACATTTAGAGAAAATGTTGAAACATTACAGACATATATTAAGTAAGAATTAAGTTAGTGGGAAAACACATTATTTTTTTCTTGGTGAGGAAGATTCTGTGTTGTAAAGATGTCAATCTTCCTAAATTAATTTGTAAATTGAAGGCAATATCAGTGTAAATGCCAACAGAATTTCTTTGAGTTGTAGAAAAGCTGATTTTAAAAGAAATGGGGGAAGAACAGCCCCTCTAGATATCCAGATGTATAATGCTACATTTATTAAAGCTACTTGGGGTTGGCACAGAAATATACATAGAGAGTAACTGATGGGACGAACAGCCCATAAATACATTGGTACACAGAAAGGAATCTGGTACATGACAAAGGGAGCACTACAAATCAGTGAGGAAAAGAGAATGCTTTAACAGAGTTGTGTGATCTGGCCATTAGAGGGAAAAATGCATGCATGTACACATATATGTGAATGTATACATATATGTATTCATGCATACGTGTATATGTAACTAAATTTGCTACCATATATAGTAACTAGTAACATATTTATACATATACAATATACTAAATTCAACTATATAAGAATGCATATAGATGTGAATTTCTACTTATCTACCTATGGTTTATTTTCCTTCTTATATACAATTAAATTTAAGTGTAGAAATTCTAAAAGGGAGCAGAGTTTATTTTACAAACATAGTGGTGAAGTGGAGATAACTTTCAAAGCAAGACAGAATCTCTGTGTACCACAAAGATCGATTAATTTGGGCACAGATAAGTTTACAATTTCTACATTCAAAAATACACTATAAATGAAATTAAAAGAGAAAATTTAAAAACCCTCATATCTGCTGGACTAGGTCATACTGGATTTGAGGATAGAGATGCTTCCTTTCATTTATACAGTTGCTTAGTATCAACAGAACTCCTGGACCTTGTATGCTGTGTTCTAGGCAATTATTCTAGAAATGTCAGAGGCATTCATCCCAGAGCAACTCCATCTTGAGAGAGGGCTAGGAAAAGTGAGGCTGGAATTTGCTGGGCTGCATTCCGAGGTTAGGTACTCCTAGCCTGAAGATGTTTACGGTTAAGGGAAGAATAGATTAATAATGTTTACCAAACAGACCCAAATTCAGGAATGTCCTGGATATCTTGACAACAAAAGCATTCCTAATTTTGCTTTAAAGATAATAATATCGATTCTAGCAAAATATAGTACGGAAAATTAATCTCTTATCACAAATCCTTGTAATACAGTACATCTCCCCATTATTTTTTTGTTATCCTCTATCTAAACATATATGTACCTAGAGTGGGCGCATTCCTCCTTTTACTTTCAGGAACACCCTACTCTGTCTATGGAGGAGCTATTCACCACCTTACTTTCTTAACAAACTTGCTTTCGCTTTGCACTGTGGACTCGCCCCAAATTCTTTCCTGCACGAGATCCATGATCCCTCTCTTGGGGTTTGGATCGGGACCCCTTTCCAATAACAGAAACATTAGATTATCAATTGATTGTGTTAATCAGGATTCCATATTTTCCAACCTGAATTTTTTCCCCACATGCAGGCAAGAGGAATTGACTCATGTGTGCTAAGGAAGTAAGACTCACCGAAAGTCCCAGAATTCATCCTTTCCCTTAACAGAAAATAAACTGTGGGATATGAGGGGGTAAAACATCAACACCGTGAAAAGAGCTGGCTCAAGTATAAAAAGTGGTCCGAGCGACATAACTCTCTGACTTACAGAAATTTGTTTTTGGTTTGTATTTTTTTTGGGGGGGGTAACTGTTTTTTTCAGAAATAATTCAGCCATTTAAGGTGTAAAATTCAATGGGTTTTAGCACAGTAAAATAATTGTGCAACCATAATCACAAACTACTTTAGAATATTTTCATCATCCCCAAAAGAAATACTGTGTTCGTCGGCTATTACCCTGCATTCTACCCCCAACACCCCACCACCACAACCCCAGCCTCAGACAAGCACTAATATATTGATGATCTCTATAGATTTGCCTGTTCTAGACATTTACATAAATAGAATCAAACAAGAGTGGTATTGTTTCTGGCTTATTTCACTTGGCATAATGTTTTCAAGGCACATTGATGTTGCAGCATGTACCAGTACTTCATTCCTTTCAATGGTTAGCTAGTCCATTGCCTGGCTATATCACATTTTGTTTATCCACCCGTCAATTAATGAACGTGTCAGTTCTTCAACTTTGGTCTTCTGTTTTGAGAATGATTTGGCTATTCAGAGTGCCGTGCAATTCCATGTGAATTTTAGGATCAACTTTTCCACTTCTGAAATAGTCCACTGGGATTTTGCTGGGGATTGTGGTGATTCAGGAGATCACCCTGTCAAATACAATCTTCTTAGCAATATCAGGTCTTCCAAACCTAGAACACAAGATGCCTTTCCACTTATATAAGTCTTCTTTAATTACCTTGAGCAAAGTTTTGTACTTTTCAGAGTTTAGGTGTTGTACCACTTTCTGTAATTTACTCCTAAGTATTTTATTTCATTTTTTGATGGTATTGTAACTTGAATTACTTTTCTTAATTTTGTTTTTGGATCATCCATTGGAAGCATATAGAAATTCAATTGACTTTTTAAATATTGATCTTGCATCTTTAGAATTTTCTTGTTACAAGATCATGACATCTGCAAATAGATACTGTTTTACTTCTTCCTTGCCAGTATGCATGCCTCTTATTTTATTCCTTTTTTAAATGACATAATTGCCTTGGCTAGAACCTCCAGTATAATGTTTAATAGAAGTGGTGAGAGCAGAAACCTTTGTCTTGTTCCTGATATTAGGGGAAAAGCATCCAGCCTTTCACCATTACATATGATGCTAGCTCTTGTTGTTTTTGGATTTTTGTACTGCAGAGAATTTTGTTGGATTCCCATACATGGGGAAAGAGAAATAAAGTCTGGTTCATGGTGTGTGTTCAAAATATGACATATATATTTCCATTCAACTGTGGTGTGTGACTATTCAAAAAATAATCTTAAACTTACATTGATAATTATGAATTTTTAAATAAGATTCATAGAATTTAACATTTACCAAAATTCAAATTCAATGTTAACGCTTTCCCCAAAACAAACAACAACCAAAAAATTAAAAACAGACATTAGGTTTACTCCATAATATTAAAATACAAATTTTAGTTACAGCGCTATGAATCAAATGAGTGATCTTAGAGTTTATTTAAAATATATTAAGAAAATGGTATTTTAAAATTACCTTGAATAATTTAATTAACTTGTCAGTTTCCTTAAAAAGAAAAAAACCAGTCATGCTACTTTACAACTATAAAGCACTTTTCCGTTCATAAGAGAGTCCCATAATCATTACCTCATGTTAATCTCTCAATTTTGAGACAGGGAAAATGCATATGCATTTGAGGAATGAGACTGGGTTTCATAGACATTGCATATGGGTAGGAACATAGCTGTTTGCTGGCAAAGCTTGTACTAAAAATGGACCCCCCTCATTCAATTTTCAGAGGTCCCCCGTCCACTCAAAACTTGCTCTTCTTGATGTAATGTTTGCAGAATGGTCTGTCAATCTCATGCCACCTATACTTTCCAGCACAGAGAGCACAAATGCACAAGGTTGAATCATTAAAAAAGTTAAATCACAGGAAACCAAAAGAACATTCAAGTATCACAAGAAATTAGGATGCAAAATAAAAGCTATATTTACATACATGATTATGGGCTGTTGGCACCAACTCATGTCATTTTTGTCATCAGGTGCTTTACTAGGGTGAGTTAATTGATGTATAGACACGAGTTCAAAACTTTTCTAAATACATATTTTAGACAAAGCTGTGTCAGTCTCCAGGATGAGATTCTATCTTGTCAAAAGTCTATACAATCTCTAATGTTCCATAATTCAATTAATTTCAGAATATTTAAAGAGCTATTCATCATTTCTAGATTGGTGAAAATTCAACATATTGTCTTGTGCATTGAGTCTTAAGATATCTACATTATATTAAAGAATTCTAAGACAGAAAAAAAAAAACAACAGAGAGACTTTTCCTTGTAAAGGTGAGATTTCATGACTTACCATGGCCTACAAAGTAAAAATGGTCTGGTCAATGGAAAAGAGGTTAAAAGACAATATTCACTCATGTTTAGGGATTTTTCTCTCTTTTTTTTTCTTTTCTTTTCTTTTTTCTTTGACAGGGTCTTGCTCTGTTGCCGAGGCAGGAATGTAGTCAGGGCTCACTGCAGCCTTGACCTCCCAGGTTCAAGGCATTCTCCTGCCTTAGCCTGTGGCTAGAACAACAGGCATGCGGACCACGTCCAGCTAATTTTTTATTTTTTTGTAGAGATAAGGGTCTCACTATGTTGCCCAGGCTGGTCTCGAACTCCTAGACTCAAATGATTTTCCTGCCTTGGTCTCACAGAATTCTGAAATTACAGGTGTGAGTCACTGCGCCAGGCTGGAATTTTTCACAGTTAGGTCTAGGAAACTTTTTTTTTTTTTTGTGACTCCAATGCATGTATCAAGAATATAATGACACGGGTTTGTTTTATAGGGTGACAGATAATTGCTCTGCAAGCATGCTGACAATCCTATAAGTATGATTTGCAGCAAGCCCCCAAACACATTTTCCCATGTGTCTTCCGTGATAACAATAAAAGGTCTTCCTGCTACTCGTCCATGCACACAGGGCAAATTCTCTCATGCACAGTTGAAATAACCGGAGAATTTAGGCAGCACTTGGGGAGCCTGTAGTATAATTTTGGGAAGCACCCATAACAGCTAATGAGCTGATTGTTTCCACTGAAATCGTAGGCGCATTGTGCACTCTAAATTTCTTTCCTTCTTTCTTTCTTTCTCTTTCTCTTTCTCTCTCTCTCTCTCTCTCTCTCTCTTTCTTTCTTTCTTTCTTTCTTTCTTTCTTTCTTTCTTTCTTTCTTTCTTTCTTTCTTTCTTTCTTTCTTTTTCTTTCTCCTTCCTTCCTTCTTTTCTTTCTTTCTTTCCTTCTTTCTTTCTTTTCTTTCTTTCTTTTTTCTTTTTCTTTCTTTCTCTCTCTTTCCTTTCTCTCTTTTCATTCTCTTTCTCTCTCTTTTCTTTCTTTCTCTCTCTCTCCTTCCCTCCCTTCCTCACTACCTCCCTCCCTGCCCTCCCCCTCCCATCCTCCCTCCTTCCTTCCATTCCTTCCTTCCTTCCTTCCTTCCTTCCTTCCTTCCGTCCTTCCTTCCTTCCTTCTTCGTTTTTGAGACAGAGTCTCTGTCACTCAGGCTCGAGTGCAGTGGCACAATTTCGGATCACTGCAGCCTCGACTTCCCAGACTCAGGTAATCCTCCCACCTCAACCTCCTGAGTAGCTGGCACTATAAGCATGCACCACCAAGCTCTGCTCATTTTTTGTATTTTTTGTAGAGATGGGGTTTCACCGTGTTGCCCAGGCTGGTCTCAAACTCCTGGCCTCAGGTAATCCTCCCATCTCAGATTACAGGTGTGAACCACTGCACCTGGCTCCAAGGAATGTTTTTCTTTTGAAAATGTCATCAGAATACATGACGAGTCATCCCAGAATTGCCCTCTGGCTCTCTGGTCTGCAGGTTCATCACGTCAGTATTCACAATAGTAAAGACATGGAATCAACCTAAGTGGCCTATCAGTGGTGGACTGGATGAAGAAAATGTGGTACATATACACCATGGAATACTACACAACCATGAAAAGAATGAAATTATGTTACTTGCAGCAGCATGGATTCAGCCGGGGGCCATTGTCCTGAGTGAATTAATACAGGAACAGAGAACTAATACCCAAACACTGCATGTTCTCACTTATAAGTGGGAACTAAACATGGGTACTCATGGACATAAAGATGGAAACAGTGGACACTGGGGATTAGTAGAATGAGGAGGAAGAGAGGGTGGCAAGGTTTAGAAAAGTAGCTATTGGGTCCAATGTCACTACTTGGGTGATGGGATCATCTGTGCCACAAACCTCAGTGTCACACAATATACCCAGGTAACAAACCTGCACATGTACTCCCTGAATCTAAAATAAAAACTGAAATTGAAAAACAAACCATATTTACATGTTTAAAGCCTTTCCTGTATGTTGCTGTATTTTTTCCCAGAAACTTACAGCAATTTATCTCCCACCAGAAACCGCGGGGTGTCGTTTACTTCCCTCGGATGCCACTACTATTTTTTTCCAATGGAGTAGTAAAACATTTTCACTTTCAGTAAGACCACAACACCAAGGCCAACAGGGCCACTGATGTCCAGTTCCTAAGTTTACTCTCTGCCCTGCATCTCTCCTGTACTTTTCTTTCACAGCTTCTCTATCAATACTGCGAGCTCCAGCCCCTGCAGAATGCAGTGCTTTCTTGAATGAATGCTTTACGACCTTTTGTTCTTCCCAGCATTTGCAGGTGCTAGTCCCTTGTTCTGGCGTGTTCTTATCCACACTTCACTACTTATCCTTTTCTTGCTCCTGCTTCTTGATGCAATTGGAATTTTGCTTTCTTGTCTTGGCTGTTTCATCTTATGCGTCAACTTGCCCGGGGTTACGGTGCCCTCCTGTTTTGTCAAAGACCAGTTTTGCAATGATGATGTGAAGGTATTATGTAGGTATGATTAACATTTACAATTAATATGCTTTGAAAAAAGCAGAATGCCCTCTGTGATGCATGTGGGTATCTTAGTCCACTTGAACTGCTATTACAAAAACACCACAGACTAGGAGGTTTATACAACACACATTTTTTTCTCAAAGTTCTAGAGGCCAGCAGTCCAAGATCAAGGTGTGGTAGATTCTGTGTCTGGTGAAGGCTCTCTTCCTGGTTTGCTAATCCCATTCCTGTGGGCTCTACCCTCATCACCTCATCACCTCCCAAAGCCCCCACTTCCTAACATCATCACCTGGGAAGTTAAGATTTCAATGTATGAATTTTGTAGGGGACATGCACATTCATTCTATAACAGAGGACTTCATTCAATCATTGAGGGCTTTAAAAGCAAAAACTGAGGATTCCCCAAGAAGAAGGACTTCTGCCTCCAGCCTGCAACATAGAAGTCCTGCCTACACTTCAAACTTTCAGACTGGTTCTATTTAAGTTACTGAAGAAATCTCCAAACTGCTTTCCACAGTGGCTGAACCAATTTACATTCACAACAAGTGTATAAGCGTTCCTTTTTCTCCATAGTGTTACCAACATGTTATTTTTTCACCTTGTAATAATAGTCAATGAATACCCTTTGACTTAGCAATTCCATTCCTAGAAACATAGGTTATGCAAATAGTCACTGATGCGTGCAAAGACTTAATTGTATGTTCTTCCAAGTTTTGTTTACTCACAGTGAAGAGATGGACAGACACTGAATGCCCCAAATGGAGAATTGGGGTAAAATTAAAAGTAGTTGAAACCCAGTGCAGCTATTTCATGATAGTGTTCCAGGACAACTAATGACAGAGGGGGCCACCAGTGTAATATATGAATTAACAAAACAAGTCAAAATGATTTTCTATATGTAAACATAGCTGCAGATACACAGATATGGATATAGATACAGGTATAGATATAACTATAAAGATGTATGCCCAATAGATAATAGTGGTGCAATTACAGGTAATTTAAGATTCTTTCTTTGCACATGTCTATGTGTATCAAATATATTATTAAACAAAAGCAAATTGTAACCGTAGTGGAGAAACCTGACAAATATTCCCTCAGCTGGGTGATCAACGTCAAGATCAACAGAAATAAGTGATGTTGGTGGGATGCTCCCTTGCTAGGATGTGATTAATAAGGTACTTTACCTCTGCCTTTCTTTCAAAAACCTATAACCTTAGCCTAAACATGCGAAATCCATCAGAAAAATTGCAATTAAGGGTCATTCTACAAAAAAAAAAACCTTGAGCTGTACTCTTCAAAACCATAAAGATCATCAAAAACAAGGAAAGTCTGAGAAACTGCCACAGTTAAAAGGAACCTAAGAGGACAAGATGATTAAAGATGTAGGGTACCCTGAAAGAGACCCTGGAACAGAAAAAGACTGTTAGACAAAAAGGAAGGAACTCTAAATAATATAGTTCCAACAAGTGTATAAGCGTTCCTTTTTCTCCATAGTGTTACCAACATATTATTTTTTCACCTTGTAATAATAGTTTATTTATCTATAAATGAATAAATATAGTTTATTTATTTATAAAAAATAAAAATAGTTTATTTATAAAAAATAAATATTTATAAATGTTTATTTATTAATAGAAAAATAACAGTTATTTTTTCTCTAAATAATTAGTTGAATGATAGTGTAACAGTTTGGGTTAATTAATTGTGACAAATGTAGGGCGCACTCGTGCAGAGATGAACTTTGTGAGGGGAAGGAACTTCACCATAATGAGTCTGTTTTCTACAGTTACAGAGCTTTCCAGTTTCAGCCGCTTCACTCCATCTTCCTACTCTTCCCCCACTGCCCACAAAGGTGCATAAGGGGGTGGTCCCATTTGAAATTAAAATGGACCCAGGAGTTGAGAATAGGCATCTTTTATAAATGTTCATTCTGAACCTTGTCAGCCTTTGTTTCCCATCCCCACCCATAAATAGCTGTCTGTAGTAATTTCTCTCTATGCCTGTGCCCCCATTTGAGCGCCAACATCAACTAGCAGTTATAGGAGTAAGATGGGAGATACTTCCTGTATCTTGATTGTAATTTCCTATAACATATCACAGATCAGGTGAGCCGGCATCTGTCCTTCCTTAACCTTCGTCTGGGCTGGGGATAAACCAAGGCTTGGCTGCATCTCTGACCTCCCAGCTGGTGCAAGTCCTAGCCCACGATGATGCCACAGTGCCCTGGTTATGCATATCTGTGATATCAGGGGTGTTCAGGAGATGAACTGTGTATTAGTCTGTTCTCACACTGCTAATAAAGACATAGCCAAGACTGGGTAATTTATAAAGGAAAGAGGTTTAATGACTCACAGTTCCATGTGATTGGGGAGGCCTCACAATCATGGCAGAAGAGCAAGGAATGTCTTACATGGTGGCAGGCAAGAAGAGAGAATGAGAGCCAAATGGAAGGGGTTTTCCCTTATAAAATAATCACATCTTGTGAGACTTATCCACTACCACAGAACAGTATGGGACAAACATCCCCCATGATTCAGTTATCTCCCACTGAGTCCCTCCCACAACACGTGGGAATTGTGGGAGCTACAATGCAAGATGAAATGTTGGTGGGGATACAGCCAAACCATATCAATCTGTGATACTTGAAATTAGGAAAATGGACCCTCTAATGTATCTCAAATTTTGGCTATGAATATTTTCACAGTTGCTGAAGCACATGGCTGAAATGCTTTCCCAAAGAGTTGTGCCAATTTCTACTCCAAACATTAGAGGTAAGAGAATTTTTTCTTAAATTGCATTCAGGAACAGATAGGAGAGGTAGAAGTTTGGAGAGAGGGCAAATAGCTGTCAAGTAATGGAAAGAATATTGGAGTATGTTTCAGGTGAATGAACTTTAGTCCTTGGGCTCTCTGCACCATGATGGTATCTTCATTCAGGCCAGTGACTGTGAGGTTCTGCGTTTTCTTTTACAAAGAGTAATCTGGACCTGCTGCCTCCAAAGTTGCCTCTGGTTCTGAAATTTTATGGCTACGATTCTATCACAAAATTCACAATGATCCTGGAGTTGGTTCTGCTGTGACCAAAGAGGGAGTTATATCATTGTAAACCCAAAAGGATGCATAATGGAATTACCATAGGATTTGAATTATGTACTTTTTATTTGCCATGTAAGGGCATGTTTTTGGGAGACATGACTGGATCCAAAAATGTGAAATATGTGGGGTTTTGTTGGGTAGTTGTGACTGATTTATTCATTCAAGAAAAATGGATTGAGCATCCTGTCTGTATTTGGAGTTGATATTACGTTGAAGGAATAGAAGAGAGAAGAGAAAAGAAGAAAAAGAGGACAAATGGAGGGGATGGGGAGGAGGAGAGATTGAAGCATCGTGTGGAAATGGAGACAGGAGGCTGTGAGTCAAGGAATGAGGGTAGCCTCTAGAAATTGGAACAGGCCGAAGAATAATCTCCTCTAGAGCCTCCAAAAAGAATGATATCCTGCCAATACCTTGATTTTAGCCCAGTGATAGCATGTCAGAATCTTGACCTCAAGACTGTAAGATAATAAATTTGTGTTGTTTTAAGCTGGCAAACGCATGGTGCTTTTCTACAGAAGCAGTAAAATACTAATAGAGTTTGGTTCTCTGATGAATGGTTTCTGTCCCCTTATGAGAAAACTCCCATTTCTGTAAAGGAACAAAACTCTAGAAATAAGTCTTGGTGAGGACTGGCCATTTCTACTTATCCAGATGAATGGATTCAGGCAGGCCCTGGTCAGGACCGATCACCAGGGAAATTTCCTGGCTCCACGCCCTGTTCAGAATTCCTTGGAGTCAGCACGTACAAGAATTTACTGTCCTTGACGGTACCTTGTGTCGCACCAGATTTCTTAATTAAAGCTGAGATATTTTAATATAAAAATGGTACGCTAAAGTGACAACATCGATTAGCCTTAATAGGTAATCAAATGTGGAACATGTTTTTTTCTTTAATGGTTACAAATTCTGTTAAAATTTCCCTAAATGTTCTTTCATACATAGGCTCAGCTACAAATTTTTGTATTTCTAAAGCAAAGGAGAGTTTCTCTTTAGATTAAAGTCATTTCTTTTCTTTTTTCCTCTTTTTCTCCTGTAGTGCACATACGCATATGTTGGTAATTTGTATCATGCAAGAGCATGAATTGAGAATGTCTAAAAGGTAATTAATTTTTGTACAATAAAAAAAGAAAAAATAAGACTGTAAATAACCAACTGGACACAATAATAGAAACCAGTAGTTGCTAAGCTGTAGTCCCCAGACCAGAAAGATGATGATCTGGGAATTTGTTTAAAAGGCACATTTTTAGCTGAGGCAGGAGGGTTGCTGGAGGCCAGGCGTTTGAGACCAGCCTGGGCAACAGAGGGTGACTGCATCTCTACAAAAAAATTTTTAAAAGTTAGCTGGGCATGGTGGTGAAATCCCAGCTACCTGGGAGGTTGAGGTTGGAGGATCTCCTGAGCCCAGGACTTGGAGGCTGCAATAAGCTATGATTGCACCACTACACTTTAGCATGGGCGACAGAGCGAGACCCAGTCTCTAAATAATAAAATAAAGGCACGTTTTCAAATCTCTGCCCAGACTTCCAGAGAGAAGCTGTAGAATTCAGAGGTATAATTAATCTTGGCTACAAGGCAGAGCAATGTGATTGCTTCAAAGATGAGGTCAAACACTGCATCCAAGCAATGGCGGAGATCTAAGGGTTTTTAAGGTTTCCACCCACTCGCACCTCCAAAATTCCTATTGTACTAGAGTTATCCTTTTTATTTGGCCTTTAAGAATAAAAAATTATATATATGTGTGTGTGTGTGTGTATATATGTATTACATATATGTATATGTTTATGTTTTATACACACACACGTATATCTTACTGTTGGAAGTGTAATTCTTGAAAGAGAGCTTGTAGAAAATGCCAAATTTCAGGATGCAAAATTCCCTGTTACGGAATCTGCATTTGAATGAGTTTTCCAGGTGACTCACATATCCATTAAAATTTGAGAAACATGGCGTGTAATCCCAGCACTTTGGGAGACTAAAGTGGGCAGACCACCTGAGGTCAGGAGTTTGAGATCAGCCTGGCCAACATGGCGAAACCCTGTCTCTACTAAAAATGCAAAAATTAGCTGGGCATGGTGGCGTGTGCCTGTAGTCCCAGCTACTCGGGAGGCTGAGGCAGGAGGATCACTTGAACGCGGGAGGTGGAGGTTGCAGTGAGCTGGGATGGCTCCACTGCACTCCAGCCTGGGCGACAGAGTGAGACTCCATCTCAAAAGAAAAAAGAAAAATGAGAAACAATGCTTTAAAAGACTCTATTCCTTGAAATGTTGAAGCTACTTCTTCATCCTAAGATATGTGTCTTCTTATTTATTTTTATTTTATTTTGAAGAACTGCAAAGGGAGGAAAATCTTTAAAGTGGTCATTATCACTACCTAATTTCTTGTCTTTTAAAAAAATCAATAATTTACTATTGTATTAGCTCACTTTTTTTAAAAAGCGGTAGGGAGAAAGCCCTATTTTCCCCTGTTTTATATCTACAAATACGATACAGAATGAAAAAAATTCACTTTTTGACATTCGAAAACATTTTTCCTGATGTTAATTATTAGATTAAAAGATTTCAGCTGGTAGTTTCACTGGAGATCATTTTTCCTCATTTCCAAATTGTGGAAGAATAAACCTACCTGAGGAGATACCTTGATTTGAACCTGGGGTTAGCAAAGTTTCGAGTCCCATCACAGTGACAGGAGAGTATTTATTCTCACTGTTGGTGGCATTATACTCATTTATACATTTACCATGCCTCCCAGATTTTTCCTCTTCCTGTAAATCAATCAGGGTAATGTCAACAAAGCAGAATTTCTAGAAAATGTATGTGTGTGTATATATGTATATATGTGTGTGAGTGTATATATGTGTATATACGTATATGTATAATGTATTTGTTATAGAGATTTGACTTTAACAACTTGAGGAACTGTTTGAGCTGCCTCCCTAAGCCTGTTGTCTTTGCAAATTTAATGCTGGAGCCAAACGTCTATAGGGCAGGCAGTCAGGAAGGGAAGATGCCCGTGAAGTGGGAGAGGTTGGGAGCAGTCTGGAGCCCACAAGTGCGACTTGCAGCCATACAAAGATGGTGCTGCTATGGTCTGAATATTTCCATTTCCTCAAAATTCACATGTTGAAATCCTCATCCCCATAGTGATGGTATTAGAAGGTGGAGCATTTGCCAAGTGGTGAGGTCATGCGGGTGGAGCCTCATCAATTGGATGAGTGTCCTTGTAAAAGAGACCCTAGAGAGCTCCCTTGCTCCTTTGACCAGATGAGGACACAAGAAGAAGGAGCCATCTATGGACCAGTGGGTCCTCATCAGACACAGAATCTATCAGTGCTTTGATCCTCAACACTCAGCCTCCAGACCTGTGAGAATTAAGTTTCTGTTGTTTCCAAGCCCCAAGTCCATGGTATTTTATTGTAACATCCCAAACGGGCTAAGACAAATGGACTAAAACGTATGTCTTACCGTTGCCTCTGACCTTGGTAATGAAGAACTGCAGAACTGCAGAATCCAGAAGCCTGTCTTACAGAGCTAAACACACACACCTGGCTTAGGAATCAGAGATGCCGAAGGAGGATCCAGGAACAGGTGGGGCAGTTGCAGACCTGGCTGCTGCTTCATGCCAACAAGGTGATTCGGCAGATGTGTGACTAAGTGTGCAACCCGCAAAGTGGCTGCTGCTTTCTTTCTACATTCCTCATCCTCCAAGAATCTCCCTTGCAGAGATTCATGCAAAAAGGGAAAATATATAAGAAAGAGCGTTCTTGGAAATTTAATTCAGCAAAGCCAAGTTAACACATTACAAAGCCACTGAAGTCTATCCACGCCTCGCTTACTTCTCCGAGTTTATACACATTTAATGACCTGGATCTCACCCTTTCATATGGGTGAATTGAAACTTAATCAAACCCAAATTTTCTTGCTCTGAGTCAAGTGACCTTTCAGAATCCAAACAATATAAAAATGCCCAAATAAATGTCCTATGATAACACCATGTTTTCCCAACTCATGTGTCCAGTTCTGATCCTCAAAGAGAGTTCACTAAAACTCTTGTCTCCTTTAAATCCATAAGGTAGCTACATCTTGATGATTTTAGGTTATAACTTTTGGATTGAAATTATAAAATGGTGGAAGGGGCAATATGAACATTTATATGCAAAAGGATTCAAGTCAGAAAATGATTGGGTAATCAGAATTCTACTCCTGGTTCTTCATTTGGTCCATTTGAAAAATCGGGCCTCTTTGTCCTACTCTCCAGGGAAATACCTGATACACATCCAATTTCAAAGAGGAGAGGTTAAGAAATGCCTTCCACTAAATTCACTAGATGTATTCATTTCTGGACACTGACCTTATTCCTCTATCAGACCATTTAACATTTTCCCTTTAAGTACATGTTTATCTTTTTCCTCTGAAAAGAAAAAAAAAAGCTCTTTTCTTTTGTTAGTAAGTGGCTGGAGGGTGGATAATTACTCTGTATGTATTTAGTCACAAGTATCATTAGAATTCTGAATTAAAAATAAGATTAATGATTTAATTTCCATCTGTCAGGATGAGCCATTTAAAAAATACTGATGTGATATAATGCTATAAAAGATTTAAGCATAATTTATTGATAAAACCATTACAACTGGAATGAGAGAGCTATTTGTCTACATAATGGTTCCTGAAATCACAGATAGTACTTTCCCATTATTCCACTGCAACATTTATAATTCCTTTTTAGAGTTACCATTTTTTTAAACAACGAATATGGTACTTATTATATGCCAGGAAGTGTTCAAAGGGTCTTACAAATACTAACTCATTTAGTCCTCACAGTGACTTAACAAAGCAGTACTATTGCCTTCCCTACATTGTGCATAAGAAAATGGCAGCATGGGCTGGGTGCTGTGGCTCACCCCTGTAATCCCAGAACTTTGGGAGGCTGAAGAGGGCGGAACACGAGGTCAAGAGATAAAGACCATCCTGGCCAACATGGTGAAATCCCATCTCTACTAAAAATACAAAAATTAGCTGGGTGTGGTGGCATGCACCTGTAGTCCCAGCTACTCGGGAGGCTGAGGCAGGAGAATCACTTGAATCTGGGAGGCAGAGGTTGCAGTGAGCCGAGATTGGGCCATTGCACGCCAGCCTGGGTGACAGAGTGAGACTCCATCTCAAAAAACAAAACAAAACAAATACACCCTTCATTAGTTAAGGATAAAGATGAGGGGGGCCGGGTGTGGTGACTCACGCCTGTAATCCCAGCACTTTGGGAGGCCAAGGCAGGCAGATGACAAGGTCAAGAGATCAAGACCATCCTGGCCAACATGGTGAAACACCATCTCTACTAAAAAAAAAATACGAAAATTAGCTGGGCGTGGTGGCGCACTCCTATAGTCCCAGCTATGGGACTACATTGCAACTACAGTTGCAATGAGCCAAGATCACGCCACTGCACTCCATCCAGCCTGGCAACAGAGCAAGACTTCATCTGAAAAATAAAAATAAAATAAAATAAAATAAAAATGGCAGCATAACAAGCATGGGTAACTTGCCCAATTGAACACAGCAGATGAATTTTGGAACCATGATACAAACCAAAGTCTGGCTGCCTAACCATGGCTCCATATTGTTTCTGCATTGTAGATAAACCAGTGAGAACTTGGACTGATGACAGTAGTTAATGCATCTTTGCATTTGAGAAAGTAGCTGGGTGGCAAGATTATTGGTGTGAAAAATTCTCAAATATATAAAATTCATATTTCTCATAACCAAATCAAATATTGCAGAGATTTTCTCTTCATTAGGATTTATATAAATTTAGGTGTAGAAAGTTAATGTAGAAGTTGCACTTTTGGCTAAGAGGGGGTAAACAGGTAAATTACCTTCCCATCAGAAAGAAACAAAGACGATACATGAAATAATGGTTTTTAAGACACTGGATATCAATCAACAGATAAGTGATTCCAGAAATAGAGCTAATAAATGAGGTGAAAACTTTTGATTGCATAACTTCTGCATTGAGAGAGATTCCAGGCAATGGTACAAGTAGGGGAACTCACACAGAACCCAGTGGACTATCTGATTTGAAGTGATGAACCTGAGAGTTTAGAGAGAACAAGGCAGCTAGAATTTGAAGGACAGGGTTACAGGAGAAAAGAGAGATGTACAGAGAACTGCCCCTCAAAAAAAAAAAAAAAAAAAAAAAAAAAAAAAGCCAGCAGAGTATCCCTGTTGAGTATTTAACCAATTGCTGATGCAGCATGCATATGAGAAAATTACCCAAGCATGGAGATATAAACATCCAAAAGAATCAGCACACTGTTCAAAGTTCACAAAGGGCTGTAAATGATGCCTGTTTTCACTAGCCAAAAGGAAAAAAATTCCCTAAATACATGAGACATTGTATAAAGTTTTGAGGTTGGTCTTGCTTTAGTAAGGAAGAAAAGATTAGCAACAACCTGAGCTCTAATCAAGTCCTGCCTAACAAACCTGAAAAGCAGAACCTAAGAGATCAATCTCATTCAAAATTCCTTCACTCAAGCCCAGAATAAAACCTAAGAAATTTTAGAGGAATTAAAAAAACAAAACAAAACAAAACAAAACCCAACCTTCAAAGTGGTAAAATTCACCATCTCTGACATTCAAAGCTTACAGCATTTGGGCCTGTCGCAGTGTTGGAGACCAGCCTGGCCAACATGGTGAAACCCCGTCTCTACTAAAAATACAAAATTTAGCTGGGTGTGGTGGCTGGTGCCTGTAATCCCAACTACTCTGGAGGCTGAGGGAGGCGAATCGCTTGAACCCCCGGGAGGCAGAGGTTGCAGTCAGCCGAGATCACACTATTGCACTTCAGCCTGGGTGAAAAGCAAGACTCGGTCTCAAAAAAAGAAGAAGAAGAAGAGAAAAGCTTACTGCATTTGAATGCATAGCAATGGAAACTATCTAAAATGAAACACGCAGAGAAAAAAAAGTAAAAATGAAAAGAGCATCAATGGGTTGTGGGACAACTTCAAATATCCTAATAGGTGAGTAATTGGAATACTCAAAGGAAAAGAAAGGGGAGCACACACACACACACACACACAAACACGCACACACACACACACTTGAAGAAATAATGGCAAGAAATTTTCAAAAAATTTAAAATAGCTATCAGCCTATTGACACAGTAATCTCAACCAACTCTAAGCACAAGAAAGCTGAGGAAAATTTTACCAAGGCACATCATAATCAAATTGCTCAAAATTAGTGATAAAGACAAAATATAACTATCAGCCAGAGGGAAAAAACACATTACGTATAGAAGAACAAAGATGAGAATAACTTTGGATTTCCTGTCACTAATAATGTAAGCAAAAAGACAGAGAAGAAACATACTTATGATACTTCTAATAAGTATCTATATTTTTGCTGGATATAGAAGTCTATACTTATTACAGATAATAAGTCTATACTTAGGCCGGGTGCGGTGGCTCATACCTGTAATCCCAGCACTTTGGGAGGCTGAGGTGGGTGGATCACGAGGTGAGGAGACGGAGATCATCCTGGCTAACACAGTGAAACCCCGTCTCTACTGAAAAAAAAAAAAAATACAAAAAATTAGTCAGGCATGGTGGTGAGCGCCTATAGTCCCAGCTACTCAGGAGGCTGAGGCAGGAGAATGGCATGAACATGGGAGGCAGAGCTTGCAGTGAGCCGAGATCGTGTCACTGCACTCCAGCCTGGGTGACAGAGGCAGACTCTGTCTCATAAATAAATAAATAAATAAATAAATCTATACTTATTACAGATAATAAGTACAGACTTCTATACCCAGCAAAAATATCTTCAAATCAAGCAAAGGTGAAGAAAAGACACTTCCAAACATTTAAAACCAGAAAGAATTCATGATCAGCAGACATGCAGTACAGTGCATGTCCGAAGAATTCCTTTAGGCAGAGGGATTGATATTAGATGGAAATTTGAGTTGTACACAACAGCAGGAGGAGCAGCAGAAATGGTAGATAATTGATAAAACGATAAGACTTTTATCTTTATGTGTTTTAAAGAGATAATTGATTAAAGAAAAATAATAGGAATGTATTGTGAGGTTTATAAGATATTTAGAACTAAAATGCATTACAATGATAGCATATTCTGGGAAGGAAAAATGGATGTATACTATCATATAACATTGCACAAAAGGCAGCACAAGGAAATAAAACAACAGACTGATATTCCTCATAACCATAGAGACAACATTTCTAAATGCATTTTTAACAAATTGTAGCAAAACTACATAAAAAGATAATTAAGTCATGACCAGAAGGAATAATTCTAAAAATATAAGGTCGTTTTAACATTCAAACCAACCAATGCCATATTAACATTAAAGAAGATTGCCTTAACATTTGAATAAAGATAATCATTGAAATTGAACATCCACTCCTGATTTTTAAAAGTTGTTATCAAAATTAGAAAAGGAATCAGTTTTCTCAACTTGATAAAGAGCATCTACATAAAACCTGCAACTAATAACATAATGGTGAATTTATCTTTCCCTCCACCCCCAAGTTGGAAACAAGACAAGTATGTCTGCTCTCACAACTTCTACTCACCATTGTACTGGAGATTGTAGTCAGTAAAATAATGAAAATAAAAATTCTCCAGATTGGAAAGGAAGAGTCAAAACTGTCTTCCTTTGCAGATGACATGGTCATCCATGTAGAAGATCTGATTGAATACACCAAACAGCTACTATAATTATTAAGTGCGTTTAGAAACATTGCAAGATAAAGATCAATGGACAAAAACAAGTTGTATTTATATATCCTAGCAATAAGCATTTGAAAACTGAAATTAAGAAAACAATATTAACAACAACCACATCAACAATATGAAATTCTTAGGGATAACTCCTATAGAAGATGTGCAAGAAAGACTTGTATACTGAAAACTACAAAACTTTACTGAGAGAAGTTAAAGAAAACCTTAATCAATGGGGAGATATACTTTGTTCATGGTTGGGAAGACTCATTGTGGTCAAGATACTGGTTCTGCCCACATCAATTGATAGATTCAACACAATTGCAGTCAAAATCCCAACTGTTTTTTTTTCTCAAAATTGGCAAGCTTATTCTACAATTTATTTGTAAATTTTAAAAACCTGGAATAGCTACAAAAAATTAAAAAAGAACAAATTTGAAGGTCTAACACTACTTAATTTGAAGATATACATAAGCTATAGTAATCAAGACATCACAATATTGCCATGAAGATAGAGAAACAGATCAAGGAAACAGAGTAGATACTTGAGAAATAGACCCACAAATACACAAAAACTTCACTTCTACACATAAATACACACACACACACACACACACACACACACACACGCACACACAGAGAGTTAACTTGATATTTAAAGGACACAAGGAGCAGGTATTTGGAATATATGCCACGAGCCTACTTTTTAGGCTTCTGTGCAGATGAAATAATCAGTACTGTTTCCAACTAAGCCTATATTTCTTCTCAACAAAGAATATAATGTAGCCATTTCTAGCTGATCAAAGATTGGCATTGGATGAATCAAAGTTGGCATCTCTGATGTTGACCAACTCATGTCTCATCTTACAAGTGATAAAGTCAAGACACAGGTAGTTGATAGTAATTAGAAGAATATTCAGGACAAGAAGCCAATAGGTTAATTCCAATCTAGAGTCCTCTACATGACAGGCTAGAAGATAGACTGAATGGGTGTATGTGTATGGGGGATGGGTGCAGAGTATGATGCAGGCAAAAATAAAAAGCTAAATTGCCTAAAATTAGACCTGTACCACAGAATACTTTGATTTGATCCATTTTCAAATTTAATGACCTATGATATTTATGATCTAATATAGTGAACATGTTAAACAAGAAATTCTAATTATATTTTAGCAGAAAGTATATATCAAGCAAATTGTTTCTCTTTTCTGTTTTTATTGATTTATCATATCATCTAAATGATTTTCCAATTGTCTAAAAACATAAATTTAAGATTAAGCTGTGTCTGTAAACATATCTTTCCTTAATAGACTCCCTGTCAATAATCTATTTTCAAATGGTGAATATTGCCAAACAGACTTAAACTCTTTTTTAAAAAAAATTTTTTGAGACAGTCTTGCTTTGTCACCCAGGCTGAAATGCAGTGCCATGATCTTGGCTAGCTGAAACCTCCACCTCCCAGGTTCAAGCGATTCTCATTCCTCAGTTTCCCTGAGTAGCTGGGACTACAGGCATGTGCCACCATGCCCTCCTGATTTCTGTATTTTTGGTAGAGATAGGGTTTCACCATGTTGGCCAGGCTGGTCTGGAACTACTGACCTCAAGTGATCTTCCTGCCTCGGCCTCCCAAAGTGCTGGGATTACAGGCATGAGCCATCGCACCTGGCCTTGAACTCATTTTTAAAAGAAATTAAGATATATTTATACAGTGAAGATATGTTATGACAGTCCTATATGCACTCATAATTCATTAACAATTTATATCCATTTATAATATTTTCATAATAAAATTCAATTTTAATTATCTTTGTAATCAAAAATTGGGAAGATAGGAATTAGGGCAGAGTATACATTCTAACTTTTTTAGGGTCTGATTGTTTAAAATCCTAAATATTTGCCTCTTTCTTATAAATCTTGCGAAATAAAAAAAAAGGGAGTTTTGATCAGTGAAGATTTTTATCGTACTTACACATTTCTAACCATTGTCAACAGAAAATTTATCAGAAAGCTTTTTATGTTGCATTGATAGGAACAATTAAAAATAAGAATTAAAATACTTGCATTGCAAGGAAATTTAAACAATGATTTACTAACAATCTGTTATCAATTAGACCCATGATGAACTCATAGGTGCTTTCAAGAGTATATTTTACAGCAGGAAACATATTTCAGACAGCTCTTACTCATTTAAAAATTCTTATGAACTATCCAGGCTAGACATAGGGGCTACTTGGAGACAGAATATTTGGTTAAATATGTGCTTTTTTAATGACAGTTCGGGTCAGGTCATTACTTGAAACAATACACATAAATTGGCAACAGGGCCTTATGTGAGACAGCTGGTCCCTCCTCCTGAGATTAATTGAACATAAAATTACCTTTACCTGAGAGTGAAATAGATTATCAGCAAGCCAAATAATTCTCCATCAGGTTTTCATTTGTTTATAAAAACAATAATAAAGCATTTCACTCTAAAAGCCTAATACTCACTATGCTCAATTATAGAGGAGATAATTTAACAACCCATGTCATCAGTAATGAAAAATCAAGGTAGCTTTGTGCATTTCTGCAATGCAGATATTGAGTGTGTCGGTCTGTGTATTTCCAACAGTGCACAAAAGTTACATTCGAGAGAATATCAGTGGTTTGAAAACTGCTTGGATTAGCTGAAATCTCCAAAAGACAAAGGAATACCCACAAGTAACTGAAGTATTGGTCCTAAATGATCCCACTATTCCTGATTCTTTTGATCAAAAAAGCAACCTTTTATAATGAAAATTCATGAGGAGCCTCCCCTCTAAAAATATTGTTTTCATTTGCATTCCTTTTACTGTGAGTAAAGTTCAACATCTTTTCATAAGCTTAAGGTCATTTGTTTTTTCTAACTTGATTTTTTCAACTTTTATTTTATGTTCAGGGGTACAAGTTCAGATTTATTGTATGGGTAAACTTGTGTCATGGGGGTTTGTGGTACAGATTATTTCATCATCCAGGTATTAAGCCTAGTACCCATTAGCTATTTTTCCTGATCCTCTCCCTCCTCCCTCCCTCCACCTTCCGAAAGGCCCCAGTATGCGTTGTTCCCCTCTATGTGTCCATGTGTTCTCATCATTCAGCTCCCACTTATAAGTGAGAACATGCGATATTTGATTTTCTATCCCTCTGTTAGTTTGTTAAAAGGTCTTTTTGCTAGTTATTTATTTGTGCTTTTTGCCTATTCTTAAAAACATGTCTCTTTCCTCCTTGTTTTTTCAAATAAGTTTCTATATATGGAGAATATTAGCCACTTATCTGTTACAAACCCTCCAAATATTTCCACATTATTTGTCACTGGATTTTTACTTATGACATTTTATGCAATGTAGAGTTATTAAAAATGTACTCACATTTATCAGTCTTCTCTTATTGATATGGGTTCTATGTCATAAAAAGCCATTTTCCTCCATCCGGGTCATAGAAAAAAATTTCCACCTTTCCTGCTAGTTCTTTTGTAGTTCATTTTTTAAAAAAACTTTAAAACTTTAGATATATGTTACATTGGGGATTCTTTTTTGAGTATGGTGTGATGGGTGGATCTAAATTTACCTTTTCTTAAATGGCTGCACACATTTGTCATAATGCCATTTTTTTAAAAGTCCACTATTGTCCAAATGATATGAGGTCTAACTTCATCCTGTACTACATTTCTATATATCCTTGGCTGTATTTCTTTACTTTCTATTCTATTCCATTACGTTCTTTATTCTTATGCCAGTTTGATAATCTTTTCTTTTTTTTCTTTTTTCTTTTTTTTTTTAGACAGAGCCTCCCTCTGTCACCCAGGCTGGAGTGCAGTGGGGCTATCTGCAACCTCCACCTCCTGGGTTCAAGCGATTCTCATGCCTCAGCCTTGAGAGTAGCTCGCGCCATGACAACCGGCTAATTTTTGTGTTTTTAGTAGAGATGGGATTTCACCGTGTTGCCCAAGCTGGTCTCATACTCCTGACCTAAAGCAATCCACCAGCCTCATCCTCCCAAAGTGCTCGGATTACAGGAGTGAGCCACCACGCTGGACTATAGTCTTCTTGATAGTGAATTTGCTGCATATTTTAACATCCGGTGTGATGAGGCTGCCCTCATGAGTCTTCATCTTGTTAATCATCCTCACGTAATAAAATATGATGTAGTTAGTCCTTGATGAAGCATTATCCAGACACTCAGCAACTTCAAAGCTTGGTAGACCTGGAGGTATGTGGTGGTTTGGAGTGTCAGCAGGCAACTCCAATCCACCAAGCCTTTCTAAATGTGGAATGGGATGAGGGAGAGAGAGCGTGAGAGAAAGGGAATGGGAGACCAAGAAAGAGGGAGACACACACACACACACACACACACACACACACACACACACACACAAAGAGAGAGAGAGAAAGGATATGATTACTCCCATGGAAAACTTTTGTAAGTGCCAATCAAATATTACCCAAAGTCCATTGGGAGATACACAGTAAATGGAATGTTTTAAGTGTCTCATTTTTCAAACTCTCACTTGTGAAATGTTACTTTGGAAATACCCCGCTTTTCTTTCTATGACTTCGGCAGCTGTGATATGCCTTCTGCAATAAGTATTCAAGGAAGAAGTAAGATTGCCTGTTGCCTAGTTTTACTTTGTAGTGAAAACTGTGGGAGAGATTTTGAGTGTTTCATAATTTAGATTTCCTTTTCAAATATTAGACATGCTTCATGTTCGGAGAAGCCATCATTCAAAGAATAGCCATGCAAAGGTCAACCAGTGAAACTGTGAGCACCTAAAATTCTGGCCCCAAGCAGGTGCTTCCCTGCTCTTAGATGTTGTTCTCAAGAAACTGGGGAACTGGGACTCTACGGTGTTGTTTACCAGAGATTGTTGTAGGTTAGTGACCACATTTGGAGTTTGTAGAAATACTGTTGTCTCAGTGTTGCAGAATATAAGGACGAAATGGAGCGTTCTACTTTTATTTTTTCCTGCTTGGAGTGAGAATTCCTACCAGCTAGAATAGCATGGATTGCCTTTCCTGTTTTCTTTTTACAGTAGCTTTGTTTGCAATTGCTTTAATTTTTTCCCCAATTTCTTGGCATTTTGTAAGCAGGATTTCTAGTTCAAGACCACTTTCTTCAGTTATGATGGTAAAGTGTGGTCTTTTTAATGCATGGTCATGGTGGTAGTGATGGTGGTGGAGAAGACAGGATTTTTTTTTTTTTTTTTTTTTTTTTGAGACGGAGTCTCGCTCTGTGGCCCGGGCTGGAGTGCAGTGGCCGGATCTCAGCTCACTGCAAGCTCCGCCTCCCGGGTTTACGCCATTCTCCTGCCTCAGCCTCCCGAGTAGCTGGGACTACAGGCGCCCGCCACCTCGCCCGGCTAGTTTTTTGTATTTTTTAGTAGAGACGGGGTTTCACCGTGTTAGCCAGGATGGTCTCGATCTCCTGACCTCGTGATCCGCCCGCCTCGGCCTCCCAAAGTGCTGAGATTACAGGCTTGAGCCACCGCGCCCGGCCGAGAAGACAGGATTGAAGTATCTTGTTACTCTTTCCTTCCAGCAGAATTTTAATTTTCCCTTTTTTCCATCTTTCTCTCAATATAACTATTTCTCTAATGAGACTATTCTGATTGTTTTTCTCCAGGTAATGTCACTTCTAGGCTGCTAACCTGAGACCTACTCACATTGAAGGCTCTTTCTTCCACCTAGTTTTCTTAGACATCAAGGCTCATGTTCCATCTTTAACACTCAACGTGAGACTTTATGGGATGTTTTGTTCTGTGTTTCTTCTGGGTCCTACACTTTCTTTCCTATTTCTCAAGGCTGACCATAACGGAGAGATGCAAGTTGGAATGGTTGTTGTCTTTCACTAGGCATGGGTAATACATGATTTTATTTTCGCTCATTTTTACTTTTATTTTGTCTTTTTTGAAAAGATGCGTGGAGAGATTTTTCATTCAGGCATCTACTCTTATCATCCAGAAATGGAAGGTGTCTGCAATTTCTGTTTATTTCTATCACTATGCAGATTATAAAGCATATTGTATAGTTTCATGCTTATAATTTTTATAATTTAAATGTTTATATAAAATGTGTATTTTATAATTTATACACTTTATATCAAATACAATGTTTATAATTTTCATTGTAATGCTTATAAGTTTATTGTGGATTTTCTATCTATATTATATGATGAAGAACTTTAGACAGGGTAGAACTAACACACTTTCAAATACCAAATTCTTTGATATCAAAGTTGCAAAACTTTATATCAAAAATTGATAACAAATAATAAATAATAAATTTGTCCTTCAAGAGTCAACAATAAAAATCTTTCATTTTAGTACAAACTGAACCTAGTAGATAACAATGTTTGGATTAATAAAATTCCATTTTTGATTCAAAACTGAAGTAAAAGAATGAATGAATTGGATTAGCATGAAGTTCTTAGCACACAGTAGTATGATTTAGCTGGGAATACTGAGCAATATATTAAGAAATAAAATCAGAATGATTTATAATCACCCCTCTTTAGAAAAAGTGTGAAAGAAACATTTAAAAATAAGTAAAATTGAAGTGGCTTCAAAGAAAGAATTAACTCCATAGCGATGACAGTGAAGTAGATGATAAACTGCATAATATGAGAAGTGTAGAATAACTATTTTTCAAGTGTAATACTCTAATAATATTTGTGTTCCAATATTTTGACAACTGGGAAAAATGGCAGCTGCCTATAAAACTAGAATAAGTGTTGTCATAATACATTGCTGAAATTTTATATTTATTTTTTCACAAATTAGAAATAAGTTTTTGTGTTTCCTGAACAGACTGACAAATGTTCACCAGTCTTATAATTCACCATCTGTTACATGAAATAGGAAAAGCACAGCTATGCTGCAGAGTGTATTTGTCTTTACAACAGCCACTTTAACCAATATAGTTCTCTGCCTTTATGCCCCTGGTTTGGCACATGAATAAATACACAGATGAGTGGTCCTGCCACTTCCTAAGCTTCATGATGCTTTCTACTCTCATCTTCTTTCTTCTCTTAAACAGGATTCAGGTATATCTGAATTCTGAGGCATATTCATAGTCTGTACCTTAGACACTGTTTTTTTTTTTTTTTTTTTTTTTTTTTTCTTTTGAGACAAAATCTTGCTCTGTCACCCAGGCCATAGTGCAGTGGTGTGATCTCAGCTCACTGCAACCTTTGCTTCCTAGGTTCAAGTGATTCTCCTGCCTCAGCCACCCAAGTAGCTTGGACTACGGGTTCATGACACCATGCCCAGCTAATTTTTGTATTTTTAGTAGAGATGGGGTTTTACCATGCTGACCAGGCTGGCCTCAAACTCCTTGGCTTCTCAAAGTGCTGGGATTATAGGTGTCAGCCCCATGCCTGGCCTCTACCCTGGGTGTTCTATAATAAAATCAACAATACTTAAATACACACACATTCAAAATAAATATATTCGGCACAGCCAATCTGTTACCTTGACAAATAACAAGTACTTAGTATTCAAGAAAAAAAGAGAAGTGTCTATTAATACATCTCTTTCATAATTTTATGTAGAACTCATCAGCTACAAAACACAGTTGAACCGACAAACCCCTAACCAATCTCTTAGATGCAATTTTGTGTGAGATTTCCTGCTTTGTAGAAGACAAATTCACAGTTGCGTGCCTATGGATGTATCTGTCAACTTCCTCAAAAAAGTACTCAGGATTTTTAGGGAAATAAATATGACAGATACAGATGGTGGAGAAATGGAGAAACCACCACCATTTACTCGTAGCTGCAACTGTCCTTGTTTTGCAAGAGGTAGTTTATATGAAAGATCCTTGTAACTTTTCAGTGTTTTTAGAAATTATTCCTTTCTAAGGTCTCTCTCCCGGACAGAGGCTAGAGAATTTATTCTTCCATACCAACCTCCTTCAAGTGCATCTACCTCACCAAAATGATTCCTGTATGGCACATCAAATATTTTCTTAGTTTAAGTAAACTAAAGTTCATTATATTTAATGTCATTTTATACTTTGAAAGGCTCCTTGGATTAATTGGCCATGCTCAGCTATGATATACAACCATAGTTGTTGGGGTTTTTTTTGGGGGGGGCAGGTATCAATAAATATTTTTGGGAGGAAAATGGAATGGCTATGTGAATCGATGATTTGAAATAATAGCAAGTCTGCTGTTCAAAAGACAGGGAAGAAGGTATTTTTTCTCCAATTAGTAATATTTCCCAGGGAGTCAGGATTAGAAGGTAAACTAGATCATTTAATTCAGCGATTCTCTTTGCTCAGAGTGGGAGAGTGGGGTCACAAGCACTCCCTTGCAGAGGAAACTGGTGCCATGAGGGTGAGGGGCTGTTGCCAGTAAATAGGGAATCCTTCCATTCAATTTTTAATTGAAAAATAAAATTATATATAATATGTATTTATGGTATACAATGTGATGTTTTGATGTATGTGTACATTGCAAAGCAGTTAAATCAAAATAACATATCGATGAACTCACCTACTTATTATTTATTTGGCAGGCTGATTAAAAAAATTCAGCCAAGATACATTTAAAGAAGTTTAATTGAGCAATGAACAATTCGCGAATCAGGCAGTCCCCAGAATCACAGAAGACTGAGAGAGACTTCAGGGGTGCCTCAGGGTCAGAATGAATTTATAGACCAAAAGGTAAAGTGACGTACAGGAATTGAAAGTGAGGTACAGAAACAGTGAGATTGGTTGCAGCTCAGCGTTTGCATGATTTGAACGCAGTTTGAACATTGAGCAGTCTATGAGTGGTTGAAGTATGGCAGCTGGAATTGGCCAACACTCAGCTATTGTTACAGGCACATACTACTAGGTTAGGTTTTCAATTTTGTCTGACAATTAAGCTAGGTCACAATTCATCCACACGGACTCATATATAGAAGTACGGAGTCCTTCTCAGGCCATATTTAGTTTGCTTTAACAGGGCGAACACTTAAAATTCTACTCTTTTAGCAGTTTTCAAGCATACATTATTATTAACTGTGCATTTCTTGAATTTATTACTTCTGTCTAACTGAAATTTTGTATTCTTTGACCAACATCTCCTCAGAGTCTGATCTCACTTACCTGTGGAATCTAAAAAAGTCAAACTGTTAAAAGTAGAGAGTAGAATGCTGGTCCTTCTATATTTGCTTCTGTATTTCCTGTAGGACAAACGATATTCTGGTTTTCAAGATAAACCAGTTCTTTCCCTATATCCACATCCTTCTCCCCTTCTTTGTTGTTTCTTTCCCTACTTTCCCGCCTCTTTCTAATGCCCTCTCCATCCCCTGCCCCAGTCAATGTCATCTTTTTGTTGAAACTTTCTTAACCTGCTCCCGGAATGGCTAGAGGCATCCTCCTTATTGTCCACATGCTCTGTCCTTGTTCTGTGAATGGTGTTCACTGCATTCCATTTCGTGCTACTCTTAGATCTGTATCATTCTGGGCTGAGGGCTCCTTGACACGGAGACTCTACATTGCTTATCTTTGTAGCAATATGGCGGCCGAGCAGGGGTCAGTGCATGTCTTCTGTATAGGCAGATGGTAAACATTTTTGGCTTTGCGGACCATAAGGTTTCTGTTACAACTACTCAGCTGTGCTGTTGTCGCAAGCCCAGCCATGATCAATATGTAAACGAATGGGTTTACAGTAGCTATCTTTACAAACACAAGTGGATGGCTGGATTTAGTTTCCTGACCTGGTTTCATAGAGTCCAGTGGGATCTAATAAAGTGGTCATGAGAGGGATGACTTAAAAATGCTCACATTCTTCAAAAGTTAAAGCATTCAACATGTTTTAGTAGTTTAAGAAACTAAATAGAAATTAAGCACTAACCATAGATATACGTATGTGTATATGTTAGAAATAGATAGTTCTGCAGTAAGACTTAATACAAAGAAAGCAAGAAAGTGATGAATACAAGATTAAGGATAACAGTTTCTCTGGGCAGAGGAATGCAGGGAGATGGAATAGAGGAACCAAACAGCACAAATCGGTTATTTTTATAATTATATTTTTTTGTGGGTGCCTATTATATTACTATAAACACAATAACAAATAGGTCATATCAGGACTAATGATGAGAGTATTCATGAGTCAAGAATTATGTTTAATATATTTTTTAGGTCAAAGCCATAAAAGAAGTTCTTATAGTTATCCCCGTCCTTATATATATTCTCAACCTTCCCATTGATCAAGATTCTTCAAAGATGGCAATATTACTTTGATGTCTTCAACACATTCTCTCAATGTCTCAGGTGGTAATTGTTGAGGCCAGAGTTTTAAGCAGATTCAAAATGCTTTAGGTGTTCTTTTACCAGGATTGTACTCCTAGTGGATTATTAGAATTGCATCCTGCTGTGACTCTCAGAGTACCAGCTTCAGAAGTGGGCAGGTGCTCTATGAGGAAGCTGGGCTTGGAAGCCCAGTGTAGCCTAGTGGGTAAGCCTTCAAAGCCAGACTCTGTGACTTCAGATTTCCACTCTGCTTCTTACTCTCCGTGTTAATGTGGGCAACCGCGGCTTTTCCTCCTCTGTAAGATGGAACAATTGTAGCATATACTTCATAGGGGTGTGGTGGGCATGAAATTTGCTAGTAGAGGAGATGTTTCCAGAAAAGAGCTGACACATAGTGGCTGCTGATGAAATGTTATCTCCTGTTAATATGATTATCAAACAATTTCGGTTCCTGTTGTCATTTAATAAGAATTCTGGAAGGAGACATGAGCCTATTTTTTGCTTAGGGATTCAGAAATATTAGGGACACATTTGGTGCCACTCTCTTTGGTCTCTCTCTCCATGATGGTCACAACATGACAGCTGTAGCTCCAGTGATTTCGTCTCCATTCCAGAATGGGAGAAGGAAAAATAGGGGAATACAAGGGATAAGCCAGATAAGTTCATATCATAGCAAGGCACACTTGTCCAAGCCAAGGCAATGGCTTCCTTTTAAAGATCACTGGGTAGATCCATGTCACACAGAGCATCACCCAGCTTTATGGCAGGTTGGACGATGAAGTCCTATTCTAGTTGGTTATATTGTAACTCAGAACAAAGCAAGAGGACTACTCAAACTGAAGGTGACGACAACGAACATTGGGCAGGCAACTTGCAAAATGCCAAAAACTGCCACTCCTTCCTAACCATGCTCATTCTATTCTGTCCAGCCTAGCACCGACGTAAAGCAGAAGAGAAATTGAGCTTTGTCTCTTTGTCTACGTGAAAAGTGTATGTTCTACAGCAAGCAACAGGTGGTGTTCTTCTGCAGCAACTATAACATTATAAACACTTTTCTGTTGTAATTTTAGCATTTTTGTGTGGCGGTCAACTTTTTCTGGATCTGAACTTTCTTGACACTACAATTATATTCTGGACCTCTCTTTTGTAGTTTCCCTTGAGGGCTTGTTAGATAATCTGGGCATATTATTTGAAAATTATTGAGTAAGAGATTACTCTGATCCTTAGACTTGCTGTGATATTTCGTACAAAATTTCATTTTTTGAAAATACTTGTTCTGCCTGAGTATTTTTTTCATAGAGAATCTCGAGTAATGCAATATATCTATATCTACCTGTATCTATATATCTCAAGTGGGCACATTCAATGTTTCACCTTCTATGCCTATAAGGAACTCCTCATAGATAGCAGATAGTTTGAATCATGCCTGCCCACCCCCAAAATATTAGCCTCAATTAATACTTTCATCTTGATCAGAATTATGTCTTGAATATTAGAGATCTACTAAAAATCAGGAATGAATCTTTAATCTGCATCTTTTTAATATCAAGTTAAATGCAACTTACTTTTGAACTTTTAAATCTTACTTAATGTTAACATTAGTAAGCTGTTCAAGTAGTTCAAAACTCAAAATAAACATTTTGTGCTGTGACATTTCATACTAACATTTCATCAGTTGTTTTCAGGTAATCATCTATTAGATTATTAGATTTGTGTATATTCTTCTGGTGTTTCCTTAATGCAAATATGAAAATGAATATGTAGTTCTATTTAACCATCTTTCCAACACAGAAGTCAGCATTCTATATGGATTATTTTGTACCATTTTTCACCTAATATATTATAGAAAATATATATTTAGAAGAATTCTATTTGATAGTTTGCAAACTATTTTACTATTCAAGTTCTATTTTGTGAAAGATCATCTACCTTGCTCCCCAACTTCCCTGGTATTCTCTTTCTCTCAGAAATTTACTTTGTTCTTCTCTGATCTCAAATAGGTGCTCTTACTCTTAAAAACATACAAAACAAAACTAGGGTATACATTGCCTCTCACTGCTTTCAGCATGTTTTCTTAGAGATAAACCTTCAAAATATCCATAATCACAGAGAGGCCAATCTTTAACATCACCTGATAGTATGTTCAGATCCAAAGTATGCCTAAAAAACAAAAACAATATGATTTAAAGCTCCTTGCATATCAAAGCATGATAAACCCAAATTTATGTCTGTAGCCCTCAAGATCTGAAATCAGCTGCCTCAGGAATATGCAAGTGATTTTCCATGTATTTTTCCTTTTGAATGACCTGGGAAGGTGGATTTTCTTCTAAAGACTCAGTATAGAATTGGAAGAAGCAAAGTTTATTAGTGAGCCTTAGGGTAGGTGTTGATTGTTCTGGGAAGTTTAAGGGAGCTGGAATTCATGACTGACATTTATAAAATCATGGCATATGGAAACACTTATATATTTTTATTCATCTAATTTTAGAATACCACAACCAGGACACATTCCTGGAAGTCAGAAGGTCACAGTTTTAGGACAAATGCCACAGCCATTCTTTACACACCAGACAGGAAGGATGTAGACCTCGTTTCTGGAAAGGGCTATAATAGATAGAGAGTATACGTAGATATAAAAGTATTTCAATATATTTAGGTGATGAGTCTACAAAGAAAACAGAAAAGAATGGGGATGACTGATTTATATTTCTGCCTTTGGACATGACATTGTGTTGGGCATTTGATTGATCTAAGGAAGAGTCTTTACACAGAGATCAAACATGGAGCACCACATGGCCTGTGTAGTTGGTCTGACTCAGTACTGCCTATGCTAGGCTCTTATCCAAGGTGCAGATCTCCCTGTGAGGTCCTGGAGGTCTCTCTGTCTCAATCACTGAACTGGGATCTTCAGCTTTGCCCGGTGTCTTCATAGTAGCTTGAAACTGAGTTCATCTTAGGATATGGTCAAGCTTGTGACTCCAAGTAAGAATGGCTGGACCAAGGTCCAGGGGTGATGAATGCAATGTGGTTGGAGAAGGAAATGTTTGTGAGAATGTACAGCTACCCTAGTCATGGATTAATCCACAAGAAGAATAGTTTTGGGGGATAAGATGATGGGAGGTGATGCAAATAATTTATTGGGGATGAGATGATGGAAATCAGTGTAAATGGTTTACTGAAATAAGATAATAGAAGAAGTTGACATAAATAGTTTACTGGGGACAGGATGATGAAGGTTAGTATAAATATTTATTGGATATAGGATGAAGGAGTTGGTGTAAACATTTTACTGTGAATAGGATGGAAAAAATTGATATAGTTTATTGGGGGATAGGATGATGGATATGGTGTAAATATTTATTGTGAACAGTGAAGGAAGTTGGTGTAAATATTTTATAAGAGATAGGATGATGTATATTGATAATGGTTTATTGGGAATAGGATGATGAAAATGGTGTAAATATTTGTTAAGATGGGATGATGGAAGCTGATGTGAATAGTTTATTGGGGGGTCAGATGTCAGAGGTTGGTGTAGTTTATTAAGGGTAGGATGATGAATGCTGGTGTGAATAGTTTATTGGAAATAGCATGATGGAAGTTGACCTCAACTCTAATTGAATTGTGTATTAACCTTCGTGATCTCATCACAGAAGTCATATTCCTCTGGAATGAAGACCACGTTAAATGGGCGTGAATGCTCAGTGTGTGCTGGCTTCTGTCCCAGATAAATGTTATCTTTAATTTTAACCTTTTATCTGATCCATTTTTGTGCATATTTTCTGGTGGTCTGTTTAGTTGTGTTACTACATATTTAATATGCTGGGCTGTTTATTGTCATTAAAAGGAATGATACACATGATGTTGTAAGCCTTACATTCGCGTGTGTCTCTGAAACCAAACACAGGGCTGTAAGCCAAAGGCACTTAATGGATAGATGGATGGGCTGATGTTTTAGAAATGCAGCTTTCACTGAAGTGAGAGAAGGTAAGAACATTTGGTGATATGCCAACAATCGGCTGATTTAAAGATTCACAGACTTATTGGCATTCTCACAAGTCTTGCAGTCAAGAAATCTACTTCATTTTGTTTAACCCTGGGATTTCCAAACTTATTTGACTCCAGATTTTTTTTCCAGTAACACTGTTGGAAAACCTTTTGAACAACCCGTATGTATTTGTACATATCCTGATTTTTATTGGGTAGTTAACACATGAGTTCCTACTTATATGAGTGGCAAAAACTTATTTTAAAAAAATACTCAGAAAAAGTATAAATACTAGAAATTTGTGCATGAAGTGAATTGGCATTCAGAAACCTTTTCTAGATTTACGTCAACTTCATTTTTTCTAACAATTGAAATAGAATCTGCTTTAGGAATCTTTTCAGTTGATTTTAATAAATACTATGTCAAGGTATTTATAGATCAAAATTTTAGAATAGTCTTGGATTTATTTTGGTAATGAAAGTAAAAGCAAAACAACATACCTCTTTAAAGGTTTAGGCTAAGCATAGTTTCAGGTTATGGCAAAATATGAGTTCTTGACCTTTTATTTTAACCAGAAGAAATTCTTGGGTTCCTTGTGGACAAGTTATTTTGAGTTCAGCCCTGTCAGTGCTCATGAAAGGGTAAGACAGGACATATTGTCAAAGAAGTGGCTGTCTTATGGAAAAGTTGGGGACAGCAGGGTGTAGCAAGTAATAAGAAAAATAAGACATGCAGAGGAATAATTATAAAAATACCTGTTATACAAACATGACTTTGGATGTGTCCAATATAAATGCAACTGCTAGACCTCTATTAGTGTATTCCTACTCCCCAAAGAAGTTATGGGAATTACGTTAAATTTGAAAACAGGAAATGTTTGAAAGTTGATTGACATCATCTTCTTAATCTAAGACCTGGCATTTTTGTTAAATTCTTATTAAGTCCCAGAGGCTTGTTTTAGAAAATAATACACTGTACCAGCCTCTCTGAATGATAGTCCTCCGAAGACTTATTCCATCTATTATTCTTTCCTAACTTCGTGAAGCTAACTCGTGGATTCCTGTGTGATACAAATTGTGCTTTAGTGGAGGAGCACCGGATTACAGATGAAATGATGTGGATTATGGTGCCTGGATTGGCACTCACTCATCATACTTCTTAACCTGTCTGGACCTCAATAACAACATCTGTAAATAACTAAAGCCATAATCACCCATGGTCATTATTCATTATACAAAGTGTGAAAATGCAATAAATTATGTGAAAATACTGAAGTTATGATGTCATGCATACATATCATTGTAAATTAAATACCCTTTCTATTGACTATATCTGCCTTCATCAACCACTTGAAACTGATAATTAGTCAAAATTGATTTCCTTTGCCATTTGTCCACAGGCTTTGGTTGGGAATACCTGTCCTTGGATACCTTTTGGAGGCACAGGCAGCCTAGCAGCTTCCTGTGAAAGGCAAATTAGCGTGCCTTCAGATTGAGAATTCAACCTGCCTCTATGATAGTTCCTTTTCATTTTTATCTAATTTGTAAAATTAAGGTACATTTAACAATTACCAGACACTTGCGGTGAGAATATATCTGATATACTCCCAGAACTTCATAACTTTTGGTAGCAAGTTGACTTATTGCTAATGTGACTGGTATGCATGACAACAGGGAAAACTACCTTAAATAGGAATTTTGTTAAGATCATGCCTTTTTAATGGCATATTTTTGTTGCTGTTAAACCTGCAATCTTTCTTTATTGGACAATTTTTGTCCATGTTGTTGATTTCATGAATGTCCTACTATTTGGCAAAATGTTAAAAGAAAGAATCAATATTTTATATTGATTTAGCTGAAAGTAGAGAAAACATAAATGTTCAGTAAAAATAGAAGCTGAGAAAAGCCGGAGTTAGTTTTTTCATAAATGAGACGAGTTTTGTACCTAGGACTTGCTGTGTTCCAATGGCAATGGGAATTACAAGGGGAATGATGACTTCCCAATTGGAAGACAGTATTCAAGACATCATCTTAGACACAAAAATCTAGCATGTTAGCCCCCTAAATGATTACTTCAAAATGAGCACTGTTAGATTTTTCTGGATTTCTGATAGTCCAATTTGAGGTGATGACACTCACTTTTCTTTTTTAACGACATACATTCTCTCTTCCTGATATCATCAATGATTTATTCTTTCACCTTCTTCCTTTGTACAACAATCTTATGTATTTTTTTTTGAAAGTTACTGGGGAACATTTCTGCTCCCTGGTGAGTATTTGCCATATATAAGCTAGAATTGTTTTTCAGTAATTCCTGGTGAGTTTAATTTTTATCGTGATGATCTGATGTGCTATGTCTTTACTAAAAATTTTTACCTTGAGATCTTATAATATTAATACAGGTAGAATAAGAGGGTTGTGGTTACCTGTTTTCCTGGGATGTCTTTTTCTCTCCTGTTACTTTCAAACTTTTATGGGTCCTGAATGTTTTAGGGATGGCCTTTTTCAGCTGGGCGTAATGAGACATTTTAAAATCAAATGTCAAATTCTCTCTTTAACAGTTGAATTGAGTCCATTTACATTTACTCTATTTTGGTTTAATTTCTCCCGTTGTAGTTGATACTTTTTATTTGTCCTGTATATTCTGTGTTTCTTTTCTACATTCTAGATTTATTTTTGTTGTCAAAGAAATTTTGCTCTATGTGACTTCATCTGCCTCTCCCTTGGTTTGAAATATTACACTCTATTTCTATCTTGTTATATGTTACCCTTAAAATTTTGAATACTCAAATAGAGAATTTACATGGAATCTGTATTTCTACCCTTCTATGAAATATCACAAGAAATTGAGAATACTTAAATTTCAAAACCTCCTTTGCATCTTTTAAGTTCTTCCTTCCTCTTCTCTCCTATTCTGTTTGGTTACTCCCAGAATTAGACATTACTATTTTTGCTTAATATATTTAGTATTTGTGTAAATGTAATGGCACTAACCAATTTCCTTACTCACCAGTCTCAGTATTTGAGTGGTTTTCTTTGTTTCCAAGGTAAGTGCTTTTCACCGTGTACAATTAGCTTTGTCTTGCATGTTTTTCTTGATGACTAGGTGTAGTATTTTTGCCATAGGTAAAGGTACTCTAGGTTGATGGTAATTTTCTTGCAGTGTTTTGAAGACACTTTATTCACTGCTTCCTGGCTTCCTATCTTGGCTGTTGAGAAGCCTCCATCAGCCGAATGGTTGATTTATGTAAGTAATGGCTCCTTTCCCACCCCTGGTTGTTTTGAACATCATCTCTATGACTTCCATAATTTGCCAGCTCCCTACATTCCAACTAAGTGTAAATTTCTTCTTAATTTATGTAGTTTGTGAATTACTGAGCTTTCTGAATCTGAAGAGTCACAGCTTTCATAAACATGAGCTCTTTCCAGCTGTGCTTCCTGCTTTACTCTTGCTTTTCTAGTTTTTAGGATTTGGATCTGATGTATATCAGACATATTTTAACTATTTTTTTTTTGAAATGGAGTCCTGCTTTGTTGCCCAGGCTGGAGTACAGTGGCTTGATCTTGGCTCACCAGTAGCTGGGACCACAGGTACATGACACAACGCCTAGCTAATTTTTGTATTTTTTGTAGCGACAGGGTCTCACCATGTTGGCCAAGTTGGTCTTGAACTCCTGGGCTCAAGCGATCTGCTTTCCTCGGCCTCCCAAAGTGCTAGAATTTCAGGTATGAGCCACCATGCATGGCCTAGAACTCATTTTTTTGTTCTCACTGTCTTTCTCACTTTTATGCTCCATTCTTTGTCTCTTTTTCCTGCATTTGTGTATTATATTTAAGATCTAATTTCTAATACACTAATAATTTTCTTCAGTGCCATCTAATCTTCTGTTTAATCTGCACTGTTTTAATTTTAATGCATGGTCACAAATGCTCTAATTGTTGTGTCTTTTGTTTGTTTTTGCCAAATCTACTTGTCCTGTTTTTTAAACTCCTTTTTTACCTTGATGCCCTGTTCATGCAGTCTGTTTCCTGCTTTGTTTTTGTAAATATCCTAAATGTATTTGAGCTACATCCAAAAATCTGTATGTCTGAGGTGTTACATTCTATGTTTGAGCATCCCAAAGTCCGAGTTCCTTCAAGGTCTAACATGCTGTTTACTTCTACAGCTAACTCTTGTTCTTGGTGGTTTGTTGCCTTGTGTGATTTTTAATTTGTGTTTGCATGTTTGTTAACCTGTGCATCTGTAAGAACCCTTTTGCTCACTGTTACAGGGAAGGAACCACCTTCCCAGTTCTAGGCATCCTGTATGTTACCAACATGGTGCCATTGGAAGTCCAGTTATTGTCTTGGATCTTCTTCAATTGTGCATCTAAGGTAACGTCTAACACCCAAGCCTTTGCAAGGACAATTCTAAAACTACAAATTCATTAGAGGAGACATTTTTTCCAGCCTGGATTTTAGGTCTGAAGGGTACACTTTTCTTTTTTCTTCTATTAGCAGGTGGATATCTTTTTTTTTTTTTTTTTTTTCTTGTATTAGCAGGTAGATATCTTTTCTAGGCCAGTACCAGACTGGCAGAATACTCTTTCGAGTTTGTGGCTGCAGGAAGGGCTTTCAATTCCAACTCCATACTCAGTACAAGATCAAAATCTTGTTTATTCTCTATCCTGATAATGACTAAGCACCTCAGAGAAGTTTCAAGTCTTCTGAACACCCAGGTTTCCTGACTTATTGTGTCTCTACCCCCTAGCAATTAATGACTTCTGCTTTCCTAGAATTGGTTATATATTTTAAAGAACATTCCACTTTTTCTAGAACTTCCATGGCTTCTTTAGCAGGAATGTTGTTTGGGCATAACCAGTCTGCCATATTGGTGGAAGCACACATCGTACAGGTCTTCCTTTCCATTCATTCCACCTTTGCCTCTTATACTCATCTTCTTCAATGAATGAGGCCAGCAGTTTCTCAATGAACCTAATTGACTGGACACTCTCTTATTTCCCTCTTGTGGCAATTTCTTCTATGAGTTTAATCTTATTGAAATGTTTTGAGTGTATCCCAATTCTCTGCTCCAAACCCTACTATACTCTTCCATTGTTCAATTATCAATTTAAATTTCTTCTGGAATTTTGGATCTCCTATAATTTTCACTTCTATACTTAGACAAATGAGTGTTGACTCCCCGCATTGTACAAACTCGACTTTTTGTCAGTGTGTTTTAAGCAAAGTATCTAAAAATATTCCCTTCTCACTCTTATTGTCTTGACTCATTTTATTGTCCTCTTCTATAGAATGACTTCTCTTCTTCCTTATTTTGAGGTATATCCTAATCATTCTGCAAATCCCACTTTGTTTATGAAGATTTTACTAATCAAGGTGGCACCAACCCTTATAAAACTGTGAAGCATTTATTGTAATTGCTTGGAAGTAACAGGTAAATACATTCAGACTTTTATTGCCTATTGTTTTATGGGCATTCACTTTGTCTCCTCAATTACTTTTAATTGTAACAAAGATTTTTAAAAAATGATCCATTAATCCCAAAGTGCCTAGCATAATGCTCATTCTACTTAATAGAATAGCTGCACAAGACATGCGTTTAGAATGGTCTATTGCAAGTAAAGGTAAACTAATGTTCCTTTACTTTTTTTTCTTAGAATGAAGAACATAGCATAATTCCTTTAATTAATTAGAGTATTGCCTGCTAGGACTGGGAATCATTGAGTTCACACTAGATCCATCGTTTACCATGCGGCATGAGGTGGGGGTAAAACATTCTGTGTACCCGGATCGCTCTGCACTTTCTCTAAGACAATGAGCTCATCCAGCAGATGCACATGTCTCATTTCTCTCAGTTTCCCTGGTACTTAGCACAGTCTGTGGTTTTAGTCAGAGCCTGATAAATATTTATCAAGCATATGGCTGGCTCTTTGCTTCTGGGACTCCTGAGATACAATCAGAGCACATCCTCACATTGCCTCTTACTGTTCCTGGAAATGGCCTCCATGAGGGGAATCTCGCTCTTTCCACTGGCTTTGGTCACACAATCCACCATTCAGTTATACAAGTCCAGTTATAGATGAAAAAGTTAAAGAAAAAACATCCTATTTTCGTTTATGGTTTTTGAGACTAGGTCTCACTCAGTTACCCAGGCTGTAGTGCAGTGGCATGGTCATAGCTCACCACAGCCTCGACCTCCTGGGCTCAAGTGATCCTCCTGCCTTAGTCTCCTGAGTAGCTGGGAGTACAGGTGCACACCAAGACATAATTTCTATATATTTCTTTTTATTTTCAGAGATAGGGTCTTGCTCTGTTACCCAGGCTGGAGTGCAGTGGCATGATCACAGCTCACTGGAACCTTGACCTCCTGGGCTCAAGTCAGCTTCCCAGGTAGCTGGGACTTTAGGTGCACCACCATGCCCAGCTAATTTTTGTTTTCTTTTGTAGAGATGGGGTCTCTCTGTTTCTCAGACTGGTCTCGAACTCCCCGGCTCAAGCAATTCTCCCTGACACAGCCTCCCAAACCAATGGAATTACAGGTGTGAATCACTGCACCTAGTCAAGAAAAATCATCTTGATTTAAATTCACAATTTAAATTCCAAGGGAAGCCAAGATGGGAGGATTGCTTGAGTCCAGGAGTTGGAGACCAGCCTGGAAAACATAGCAAGAAATTAAAATATTTAGCCAGGCATGGTGAAACATGCCTGTAGTCCCAGTTACTAGGGAGGCTGCTGACATGGGAGGATCGCTTGAGCCCAAGAAGTTGGGCTGTGATCATGCCACTGCACTCCAGCCTGAGTGACAGAGTGAGACCCTATCTGAAAAACCACCACCACAACAAAAAATCCCCAAAACAACAACAATAAAACACAAAATAAATTTACAACTTCTTTTTCCCAGCTGCAGCTTGATGAAGACCGGTCAGTTAGAGTATATGGGAAGGGGGTGATGTCTGTTTTCTTACCTCTCCTTCTTCACTACCTGGTGGCTGTTTTTTTTCCCCCCTAGGGTCTACAGGGAGGGAGGAGAGGTAAGAGCCTCAGTAGGTTCTTACTCAGCAGGTATCATGACACTCTCATTGATGACAATCTCTTTCCTTGATTTCTGGAATTAGCTGATAGTCAAGACTGAAATGCTCTCTTTTGGACCCATTTGTGGGCTCTTTGCTATCTCCTGCCTCTCATGGCCAAAGACAATGTGTGTTGCTCTTCAGGACAGCAACTCTGAAACCTCCTCCTCTGCTTCTGCTCCTGGAGGGCGAGAGCAGAGAGGGGAAGATGCATTTGCAGGCTGCACACGTGGGAACTCATTGCTGTAAGATGATCTCAAGCCAATACGGATGTGCAGGGTTCACCCTGGTCCTCTTATGACGATCCACATGCCATCACCCCGATGATAGGAGGAAGTGAATTTTCAGACACAGCCCTCTGCTCTGCACCACAAGGCAGTTTCATATTCTCAGGAGAGAGTCAGGTATTCTCAAGTTTAGGGGATGCACATCAAGTTTGAGAAAATAAATGAGACAGAGAAGATTGAAGGGAAGACGTGCTAGGGACATAAGGTTAAAGAACGGGGAAATGTCATATACTTGTTATAGTACATATGATAACATATAAAAACACATATTTGAATGAAAAACAGAACTACATAAGAGAATAGAAACATAATAGAGTTCACAAACTTCACAAAATGGGCTCATGTTTGACCTTCCATAAGAAAAATAAAGCCCGTTGATTCATTAGGAGAAACGAAGGTTGTTCTAAAACATAAGGCTGAATTTTTTAAGATGGGTTTTAATATAAGAGATGGAGTAGTGAACATTTGCTATCACATCCTTACAACCTATGAAAGTGCTGGCTTAAAGGACATGTATGTGCTGCACCCTTCAACGCGTGCTGATTATGTATTAGGCTGGTGCAAAAGTAATTGCGCTTTTGCCATTAGTTTTAATTTTTACTTTTAGTATCCATGCTAAATTTGACTGTCATGTGGTGATAGCAAAAATCAAACAAACAGATAGAGCTCATTATCCAAATACACAGAGTACAAAATTTCCTGATATTTTAGAAATCTAGAAGGTGCGTAAACTACTTCTACTTCAATTACTCTTCATTAAGATAATTCTTCTGACTGGGCTTGATGAGAACTTAGGTAGGATGTAGTGTGGAATTGTTTTTTCTGATAAGCAATTATAGCTGGCTCATTACTAATATTGACAGAAAGTGGATCTATGCACTTTAAGGATCACAAAACAGAGCGTATTATGCACATCTTATATTGCAAGTTATGAAATTTAAAGGAGATTTATTTGAGAAATGAAAGAAAGCACAACAGGCCTCAGAGAATAAGAAAAAATATATATAAGCAATTTACATATCTTCAGGAAAGTCACTTTCCTGAAGATATGTAAATATCTTGAAGATATGTGTGTCTGTATGTATAAATAAAGATAGATAGCTCTCTCTCTCTATATATACACATATATATATACACACATACACATATATATACATATATATATACACACATGCACACACATATATATACACACACACACTCCCTGGTTTTACTCCCTGACTCCCTGAAACACAGCCAAGAAAATAATGCGTGATTTGACTTTTATTACAAGAAGTTATAAAGTCCATGCCATTTCTCAGAATCTCTTAGGTCTCATGGTTGCCAATTTTATTTTACCAGCAGAAATCAAACATCTTATTTGCTTCTCAGCAAGGCAGCCTCAGAAAAACCAAAATGCTAAAATGTCACCTTTTTGGTGGGGTTGATTGCATTGGAGTTCCTAGGAGATCCCAGAGAGAAAAAATGATTGATCGTAAACACAGACGTTGATAGGTGTGGCTGTAATCACAGAGGGATGTGAGACAGGCAGACATAGTAAACAAAGACTTCGTGAACAACTTCATGAGGGATACGGCCATGGCCTGTTTGCAGTGAGGCTCCATGAATTTGCTTTTGTTTGAGCAAACACGTCATTTAATGTTGGAGGCAAAGGACTTCTCTGTAAATGGTTGTCCATTCCATTACCACTCAGTAAATATGGAAGAGGTGGACTCTATGTACTAAGAGGAACAACGGAAAAAGGTTAAAATTATCTAAAATTACAAGTACAATTAGTACTTCTTTTCTAGGTCAAAGAAGCATTTCAGTGATGTCAAAAACAGGATACATTTAAGGGAACAGGAGTAAAACATGCTTACCTTTTAAAGGTAGATCTTAACATCATGTCTTTACTTGAAAACAATTTTCCTTAAACCTCTCAACCTGGACTATTCCTAGAGACACAAATCTCCCACATATATGGCAAATACTTCAAATATGCTGCTTGTTCTCACACATGTATATTAATATTAATAATGACGATAATGACAGCTAATTTCATAGAGTGCCATGTTTACTAAGTATCAGGCACAAATACTTTACGTGCACAATAAATAATGATTCTCAAAAGCTCTATGAAGTTTCCTACCTGCAATTCAGAGAAGAAATAGAAAGTAATGTATGTATTTTCACTGCATGATACAAGCAAGTGCTCCAGTATTTATACGTGCACATCAAATCAGCTGTTTGTGATAGTTGCAAATGCCCTTGACACACGTTAGGAGTATGGGGTGGGGATGGTGAATTCTTTGCACCAGGGACTCAAATACCATAAGCAGTGTTGGAATTTTTCTGAAATTATTAACACCTCTTGGTAAGTTTCCAAATAAATAAACTATAATTTTCCCTTTAATTACTTGGCAACTGTTTCCTGGAAAGTTCAATGCTTATTAAAAGTGTGCAAAAAAAAAAAAAGTGCTTGTGTTTAGATATAAAATGGAGTTAGGTTCTAGATTTAGATTCAGGTCATCATTGAGAGGTTTTATATATACATAAATACCTAGCAGGAGATTTCAAAATTGTTTTACATATACATAAATACCTGCAGGATATTTCAAAATTGTATGGGAAGTGATACAATTCTTCTTTTGTTTTATGTTATGTACATTGCTAAACTTTTCTCATTCCTGGCATTTGTCCACTAAATGTCAGTAGTGATAATAAGCTAGTATAGTAACAATAATAAAACATATACAAATAACTCACTAAATTCCACAATGACCCCCTAGATGAGATAGAGCCATCATTGAATAATTACTGTTCTGGGAGATCCCTGGATGGACTTCAGGAACTCCTTGAACTCTGAAATTTGATGGAGAGTGTTTATAGAGAGCTGCATTCTTCCAGGAAGGCTGTCCATAACACTTAGAAAATTATCAAATGGTGGCAAATTCTCAGGTCCTCAAATTCTCTTGCGTGCTCATGCCTGTTATCCCAGCATTTTAGTAGAGACGGAGTTTCACCATGTTGGCCAAGTTGGTCTCAAACTCCTGACCTCAAGTAATCTACCTGCCTCAGCCTCCCAAAGTGCTGGGATTACAGGCATGGGCCACTACAGCTGGCCTATTTTTCCTCCTTTTCAGTTCCAAATATTCTCGTTCACATGCAGAAAGTGAAGTGATGGCTGTTAGCATGATGGCTCTGTTAGCAAAAGAGCTTCACCTTCACAAGCACATGAATGGCATCAGTTTTCTATCTATAACATCAGAGGACAGAAATAGAATATTAATGAAGTTAATTCTGATAATAGCGCAGTTTTTTTTTTCTAGCCAGTTCATGAAATAAAAGTAGAGCTTTGCAAATTTTTAAATTATTATACTTGCAACTCTACGCTTGTTGTGAATGCTGGTCTAATGTGGAAGATCGAATTATTTGTTTTGCTGTCATAATGTGATACCAATTTTATAAAACACACAGCTTGGTAGACACAAAATTCTTACTAAAGTAAGAAACCAGTGGGTGAAACATATACTTGGGAGTAGTTGTGGTTCACAAATCATTCATAATTGCAGCAAGATGAACTGCACTACCAGAACATATCAAAATCAAAGCTATAATTGTCCACAAAGTAGCAATGATCAAAGTGTGGTTTTCAGACCCTTGGAGTCCCCAAGATCCTATGAGGGGGTTCAAAACCAAGTCAAAACAACTTTCATAACATAATCATGTCATGTGCCTTTTCCTGAATGCTGACATATGCACTTCAGGGGCAAAACAATGGTGGCTAAAGCTACTGGTGCCTTAAATCAAAACAGTGACACTAAAAGGTACGAGTAACCATTGTGGTTTTTTTAGCACCATGCAGTCTCAGAAACAAAGAAGGGAAAGGGCAGTTTCACTTAAGAGTGACTTGGAGGAGACAATAAAATTGTATACAGCTCTTCTGTGTATGTCTCATTAATAATCTCTACAGTGAAATGGAAACCCTGAAGTGTGATGGCTGGTTTTGAGAAACGCAAGTGTGATGTTGTTTCAATTGCATACTGAAGTGGCTGCTGTTTTCATGGAAGAGCAAAAGTATTTGAAGGAATGTCTGATGGACTCACCGTGGTAATTCAGAATTGAATAAAGTGAGCCCTTCACTTCAAGGAAAAATCAGATTTTTGGAAAACTTTCATCGATTACTGAGAACTCCCTGTAGCAAAATATTTTCAAATCAAATTGCTGATGTCATTAACAAATGTGACTTTTGGGCCCTGTATAGTGAAATATGTCCACATTGAAAATCTGCATAATTCAAACAACTGTTGTTTTCCAGTTGCATGGCGCTAGAAAATTTAAGTGAGTAAAAACAAAACATTATGAGTGCGACACAGAGCACCACATTTTCCTTAAGAACATACAAAAAGTTCATGCCTGTGATTTTAGATTCCACATTGCACACAAGTTTTAAGAAACGACCACATTATCTGAAAAGGCTGTTGAAATAGTCCTCCTCTTTTGAACAAAGAGGAATGAACCTTGCTTGTAGTCAGGGTTCTCTCTAATCAGGCACCTGTGGGCTTTCCCACTGCCTTCGCTGTTACAGGGTCACTCAAGGGCTGGTGCAAAGGAAAGCAAAGACGAAAACAGGGAAAAAGAATGAAAGTAAAAGAGAAGAATTGGGGTTTCTGCCCCCTCTCTGAATGGTACAGCACCTCTTTCCTGACGCTTAAGCCAGAACAAGTGCTTCCGTTATCCTCTCTACCTGTGCTAACGAGCTCAGTTCCTGGTTTGTTGGTGCATTGCGTTCAGGATAAAGGACCCTGTATCAGTCCCTTCTCACACTGCTATAAAAGAAATACCTGAGACTGGGTAATTTATAAAGAAAAGGGGTTTAATTGGCTCGTGGTTCTGCAGGCTGTACAGGAAGCATGGCGGCATCCACTTCATGGGAGGCCTCAGGGAGCTTTTACTCGTGGCAGAAGGCAAAGTGGAAGCAGGTGTCTTACATGGCAGGAGTAGGACCAAGAGTGGGCGGGGAGGTGCTGCACACTTTTAAGCAACCAGATCTCATGAAAACTCAGTTACTGCCATGAGAATGGCACAGAGGGGATGATGCTAAACCATTCACGAGAAACCGTCCCCATGAGAGCCAATCACCTCCCACCGGGCCCCACTTCCAACACTGGGGATTACAATTCTGCATGAGATTTGGTGGGGACAGAGAGCCAAACCATATCACACCCCAAAGGGAAAACAATAACCAAACAATCGAAAGACTAAGGTTGGTTTTGTAAGACATTTCCAAATTGTCTTCCAAAGTGGCTGTATTGTTTTGCATTCCCACCAGCAATGGAAGAGAGTTCTTGTTGCTCCATGTCCTCACCAGCATTTGGTTTGATCAGTGTTGTAAATTTGGGCCGTTCTCATAAGTAGGTAGTAGCCATTTCATTTTTAGAGTCCTCAAATAGCCGCCCCATGCATCCTGTCCTGATTTCATAGCTTCATTCAGTGGGTGGATCAGGAAAACTTGTACATGTCCCATCTGTGAGCTGAATTGTTTTCTTGAACAATTTATATATTGAACCCGTAACTCCTAGGACTTTAGAATGTGACTGTGTTTTTAAGTACGTGATTAAGGTAAAACAGGGTCACTAGAGTGGGCCCTAATCCAACAGGACTGGTGCCCTTATAAGAAGAGAACATGAGGACACAGACCTACACAGAGGAGGGACCCTTTGAGGACACAGGGAGAAGATGGCGTCTACAAGCCAAGGAGGGAGACCTCAGGAGGAACTAGCCCTGCCCACACCTTGATGTTGAACTTCCAGCTTCCAGAACTGTGAGAAAATAAAATGTTGTTTAAGCTGCCCAGTCTCTGTGATACTTTGCTATGGCAGCTCAAGCCAACAAATACACCACTTCATCACAAACCAGAATGCAAGAAGTATTTTTTAAAGTGATGTGTGTCTGTGTGTCTAGAAATACTTCTTAATAGAACGAATTTACAGCTCCACCAATTTAATAACATTAATTTTCAGTGTCTGTTTGTAAAAATTATAAACTTTAGAAATTTATAAATTTGTTTCTGAGTCCCTGTTTCTCTCAAGAGTCCTGCTTGAATGACAAAAGTATGTAGTGGCCTTATTCAACATCCCCCTCACTTTGTCATTCCGAACTTCCAATTTTCTTGTCCTTGTTTCTTCTTTTTAAATGACTGTTATTTATATGATCTATTGGAAACCTTTTCTTTGAGGATCCTCTTGCACGGGGCTTTTCCATATTGGTATTAATCATTGATCAAAATTATAAAATGTTACTTTAGTATTCAATAATATTAACAAAATGTTTAATCCATTCTTGAAAATGAAGTCTATATATATATATGTTTTTTTGAGAAGTGATCTTGCTCTGTCGCCCATGCTGGAGTGCAGTGGCACGACCTCGGCTCACTGCAAGCTCTGCCTCCCGGATTCACGCCATTCTCCTGCCTCAGCCTCCCGAGTAGCTGGGACTACAGGCGCCCGCCACCACACCCAGCTAATTTTTTGTATTTTTAGTAGAGACAGGGTTTCACTATGTTAGCCAGGATGATCTTGATCTCCTGACCTTGTGATCCACCCGCCTCGGCCTCCCAAAGTGCTGGGATTACAGGCGTGAGCCACCGCGTCTGGCTATTTCATTTTTTAAAATGTCTATGTACAGTCATTGAACTAGCTCCACCATTGTAAGGCAAATGGGAGGGTCTCTGTGCTTAACTATTAGTCTATGTCTTCTGGAATAAATGAGAACTGGCCAGCGTTCTCTGGTAATTGACAATTTACATAATGATGAAAGAAAAGTGGCATTAAAACCTGTAAAAGTGGTTTGTGTCAACTGGGTGGGGGGGGGGTTGTTTAAAGGTTGTCCCCTCCCATGATTATGGAGGAAGGTATAAACAAATGGAATTTCAGTTTGAACCTTTAGTATGATTCTTTGCTTGTACATTGACTTTGAAGAGAGAAATCAAAGCGACCACAGAGAACATTTGCCTCATGCAATTAACATTCACAGCCATGCTAACGCATGTTGGGGTGGATGTTGGAGGAGAGCTGGATGCCAAAACCTGGAGAAAAGAGACCACTGACAGGCTATCTCAGTGATGCTGGGTAACACATTGAATGTCCGAGGCTTGGTCTCATCAATTTTTTAAAATTATATGCAACCTACTTCTTACCATCAGAATAAAATAAAGAAGCATGCATAAAGTGCTAAGTCAATTATAAAACATCATACAATTATAAATGATGACTTATTACCATATAATTATTATTAAATGATGCCTTTTTGAGAATGAAAGCTGAGTTCGTTGAAGTTCTGCCTTATCCTTTAATTATGGGATTCAATATTATTACTGTACATTTTTCATTCATTCTCATGATGATAGCATTAGCTATCCTTTGTAACTGTTAACATGCAGGCAAGTTTCCAAACTTCTCCAAATGCATGCATTTAGGATAACCATAAATCGACAGATATTTACTGAAATAATGAGTTCTGATTATGAGTACGAAATGGATTAAAAGACATGAAGTATTTACCCAGCAATTGACCAGATTAGCTTAAAAGAAGGACTTAGTGGATACTTATTCTCATGATTTATTGCAAGGACACATAAATCTGTGCTTTCTGAAGTTTAAACTATATATTTTGCACTTGATTTATAAAACCTGCTAATAAATCCAGCTCAACTTCTCATTGAGAAATCATTATCCTAAGCATCAGCTCTTGCTAAGAGTGAGGATTTATAAGCAAGGAAAACACGTGTGTGAAACCTACCACAGATTTGGAAATCATACCAATAAATCTTGGGGGAAAAAACCCACCATTTTATTTACAAACCCTTACCTGATACTTAGGATATAAGTGAAAGATTTAGCAACTATGACCTTAAGTAAGTACAATTACAATTAAGATAATAAGCCATTACCTAATCTGATTTTAACACATTAAAATTTCTGAGTGGGATGTATTAGGCATCACAGCATGAAGAGGGATATTATTTTAAATAGACGCTTAAAGAGATTTCTGCTTGCAGGAGTTAGTAGGTGTGGAGATGCTGTTTTTGTGACCTGAGAATACTTCTTAAAGGGCTGCTGATGCACACTGGCTGTTGGAAGTGGGGACTACTAACAGTTCACAGCCACTCTGCTGCTCTGGAGAATGACCCTTGGTTGACAGTGAGTTGCTCCTCCTAGAAATTTGTCTCTTATCTCCTTACCCAAAGGATCCCCAAACCAGAGACTCCCTGACGTGGGAGCAGCTGGTTTTTTCATCAGTGAATCACTGGCACCCAAATCTTTGTGTCAAGGTCTACTTCTAAGAAACCCAACCCAAGGCTTCCACTGTCTCTAACAATGCTTCACACACACATTACCATTCAGACTCATTTGCATGACTGCTCCACATTTAGACAAGCAGGACCTCACTTCAAGCTGCAACTAATTTTTTTTTTTTATATTAAATCTCCTTACGTAAGTCAAGGTCTGAATGCTTCGAAAATAGCTTCTCATTTTTCCATCTTGTGTTTGCTCAGACAAAAATCAGAGGTGGGTTATTATGTGCAATCGTTATCTTGCTCGTACAAAAATCAGAGGTGACTTTTTATGTGCAATAATTATCTTTAAAAGTATATCAATATTTCGTTGGGTTTGAATAACCTGAGCAAGAAAGGCTAGGTAATTTGAGCTCTATGTATTTCAGTTGCATTTCAAGCTAGGCAAGAGGTCTCCACTAAAGATGAGCATGCAATGAGATCTTGGCTTTCTGACTTCCAAAACCCCTGTGCCTCATCACAGACTAGAGTCATCATTAAGAAATGCATTAAGAGCACAGGACGTTCTGAAATGAGCATACAGTACTTTGGGAGCGAGGAAAACCTTTTCCATTACTTGGGGATGATGATGAATGTAGCTGTAGATGATAATGTTAATGATAGGGCTTAAAAATATTCAATACATAAAGAACATTCCATACAGGAGCTACTTAAATGGAGCCAGGGCTATTAGTGCCTCTCTTTGGTGATTAACTTAGGTGCATTCAAAATTTTGCCTTTGCAACTGTTGTCGCCAGCAAGACAAACTACAGAGGATCCTTCATCTCCCTCTTATGGCTTGGAAGTGAAAATGCAACTGTCATGTGGAAGAGATTTGGTTCAATACATAGAATGGCGAAGATGAACGTTGAATTTTTATATTGATGATTAACCTTGAGTGCAGAATACTAAATTCAATAAGAGGGATTTCTGTGAGTATTTCTATGGACATTCATATTCTCTTGAGATGCCACCTTGCACTTGGGGAAAACTGAAAAATGGCAACTTCCAATAGCGCACGGTGGATTAGAAGAAGGAGCTGCAGATCACGCAGCCTGAATTCACATCACCCCTGCACTTCTTGCTAGCTGGGCCAAGTCATGTAACTTGCCTCTTTAGGCAACAGTTCTCTGTGCAAAATTGTTATGATAGCTTCCACCTCATGACTGTTGTGAACATTTAATTGTGAAGTTAACACATATAGTACTTCCACAAAGCTGCCTGACAAGAATTCTAAATAATTGTGTATATGTATGTATGTGTGTCACATCTATATCTAATCTCCCTATCTGATATATATGCATATCCTATCTCGTGTTATCTATGTATCTATCTATTGCATCTATATCTGTCTCTATCATCTATTCCATCTATCCCATTTATCTACCATCTATTCTATCCACATCTATCTCTACCTAATCAATTTCTCTCTCTCTCTCTCCCCCTGAGAGAGAGCTATGTACATATATAGGTGTGTGTGCGCATATATATATATATACTTATGGGTATGTGGATGTTTTGTGTGTATATATACACACACACTACACACACACACACGCACATACACGTGGCATTTAGTTAAATATATTGGCAATGCAATTCTAACTTTCTTTTCAAGCAATAATGACTGGAAAAAACCCCATGCCAGCTAGCAACTTTTCTCTTCTCTGTTGCTCTTCCATTCTCTTCACACATTCACTACCCTAAGCATCAACTTTTAACTACATTATACTGTATAAATTATTAGAGCTGTTAATCACCTCAACTCTCAAGATTACCCTACTCAGAGGAAAGAATGGAAAGTTCAGACTACAAAGTTAGACCATGGCGCAGAAAGAGACTGACTTAGGAATAATACAGACTATGCACAGAGATAAAGGTGTGTCACATTCAGAAAAAATAAGTACTTATACTCTTACAACTGATGCTAGGAATTTTAAATGCAACCTAATTGCTATGACTGAACCTCATTATCTAAGTGTGTGAGCATATGTGTTTTCACATATGCCCAAGATTCCCGGGGGTCTTATTTCTAAAAAACAAAAAAACAAAAAATAAAGAAATTACAGTTTCAAATTAGAGAATCTCTACTATTGCTATTTTTGTGTATTTGCTGTTATGTAAACATACCACATTTAGGAAAAATGTGAAATGAATGAAAGGAAACTAAATCAATCGTGAATTAGATATTTCTTGTTGTTCTTGAATCTTAGAAGGAGCCACTTCACACTAGGAAAATTATGTCTGTAATTTTCCTCATGTCCCAAAAATATGTTTTGAGGGAGACAGTGTCAGGACTTGGATGTTGTGGAATGCAGCCATGCAACTGAGACAAGGTGTTGGGAGTTTGCTGGGTGTGAGGAGGAGATGGAGGAAGGAGTAATGTGAATAGCATTACCATATTTCCCTCATGTCTTCTTTATGTTAGTTTTCAGAATATAATGATACACTAGAGAAATATTTTAAAGTTCCCTATGTACGTGTTCTGGATTTTGTTTTCCATCCCTTCCTTCCCAATGGACTCTAGTTAATTTGGTTTTATCATTGCTCTGGATTGCCTTATCATTACAATGAATATATGTATATCCATATCTATAAGTAGATATAGCTTGATGATAGATAAACAATAGATGATAGATAAACAGGTAGAGATAGATAAACAGATAGGTAGATGATACATCATAAAATAAGTGATAGATTAGATAGCTGATAGATCAATACATGATAGATGACAGATTGCATAGATAGATAATAGATAAATAGGTAGGTAGAGACGGAGAGAGAGATAGATAGAGAGAGAGAGAGAGAGAGAGAGAGAGATAGATAGAATGGATAGACAGGTAGATGGATAGATAGATATAAAGATACAGGTTCATTTGTAAAACTTAAGTAAATGTATCATGCTGAAGGTCATTCTTCATTTATAGTTAAATTTGAGATTGAATGAATTGATGCCTATAATTATAGTTTATTCATCTTGTTGATTATTCCAATGTGGGCACCTTCTAACTTTTCATTATTCCAAGCAACTTACTGTTAGCATTCTTGTCCATGACACTGCACCCATAGCTTGAGCTTCTCTCAAGTAGAAAGCAGGCTGGTAGGCTGAGCACATCTTCAATTCTTCTGATGTTTCAAGATGGCATCCTAAAGTGGTTCTATCAATTCACACTCTCTCCAGCAGAGCAAGGGATCTCTTTTGGCTTCATGTCTTCCTTGGTGCTTGAGACTGTCACACTTTACTTTTTGCCATCTTAGTGGAGTCTCATTGCTGTTTTAATTCGAATTTCCCTAACCAGGAATAAAAGAGGTCTTTTCACATGTAATTGGTCATTCAGGTTTTTCCTTCATTTAAATGCTCTTCTTTTCCTTTATTATGTCCTACAGAGGTTTTTTTCCCTTTACGTATTGATTTGTTGAAGTGTGTGTGTGTGTGTGTGTATTCATAAATAGTGCTATACATAGTAGCCACATCTGTCTATATTTCCATACATACATATATATTTACATCTTTATATTCTTGATATTAATTATAATCCCTTTGAATAAAATATGTTCCAAATAGTCTTCTCACATTCTTGGTTTTTCTCTTTTTTCAAGGTATTTTAAATTTTCAGATATGTTGATCATTTGTATATTCAAATTAATCAATGTTGTTTTAAAAGAATTTGTTCTTCTTGTGTCTTACATACCAAATCTGTTCTATTTCAGGGAAATTAATATTTCTACCTATGGTTGCTTCCAAATCTTTCAAGCTTTGTTTTTCACATTTAGGCCTTTAATCTCTCTAGATTTTAATTTATTTAATTTTTCATAGAGCACGAGATAGGGATCTATCTTTTTACCCATTATGGATAACCATTTCACAAGCACTTTTATTAGTTTATCCTTTTCCCACTAATTTGTAACAACACTGCTGTATATATGCTTCCATATATGTGGGAAAAAATTTCCAGGCTCTCTATGCAGTTTCATTCTTCTATTTTTTCAATGATTATTCCACAATTATGCCCTTACTTTCTGTAGCTTTATAATAAATGATGACAAGTCCTCTACATTATTCTTTTTTTGTTCTTTCAAAATTAATCTTAGTAATTAATTTAATTAATTTATTTTAAAGAAAAATAACTTTATTAACTTAATAAAGTTAATTTTGTTAAGTATGGAATTTTAACAGTAACTTTCTCTGGGCACTACAAACAAATCTCTGCTTGTTGGCTTCTCTCATTCCTACTATGAGCTGTGTTGCTGCTATAATTATTATTCTGTTGTATATGATGTTTTGTTTATTCTGGTTGCTTTTGTGGGTTTTCACTTGTCTGTTCTTGAATTTCAGTTTGATGTGCCAGGGTGTGGACTTGTCTTTATTTCTCCTGATTTGGATTCATTTTGTTCTGTGACTCTGCGTGTTCCTGTTTCACATGATTCTGGAATATTCCCATGGTCATCTTTTGGAATATTGCTTGTTCCTTATTCTCTGGATGCTGTTATTCTCCAACACCTTTTAGTCATTGTAGCCTGAATCTCTTCCATGTACCCTCCTTCTCCCTAAAACTGACTTTGATACAATCTATCCGTTGATATTTATGTGCTGCATTCTAAGTAATCTTTTCATGTCTCTCTGCCCATTCATTTTTTTCTCAGTTCAATCATGTGTAATCTGACCTTTAATTTATCCATCGAGATTTGGGTTCCAGGGCTTGCTTTTTACTTCTACAAGTTCTCATTTTTATTTCAAACCCATCTGTCCTTTAATTACAGTCTCTTCCTCTTATTTCTGGTCCTTCTTCAATTCTAAATGCTTTTCGTGATCCAAATCTGATTACATATTATGTTGTTGTGATTATATTGCTATTTGTGCCTTTTGACCATCATGAGCATTGGATTGGGACTTCACATGTATTGTGACTTTTGATTGTGAACTCACGTTCAGGAGGGTTTTATCAGTGGGAATTGTTTTGTGCCTTTTGACCTTCATGAGCATTGGGTTGTGACTTCACTATATTGTGATTTTGTATTGTGAACTCATCTTCAGGAGGGTTTTATCAGTGGGAATTGTGTGCAGCTCTTGATTAGCGTGTTCCTCTGTAGAAGATTTTTAAATGTGTTGCTGCCATGAGCTGTAGTGTTGATACTCCCCCAGGACCAGTTCATTTTTTACTTGCATGTTGTAGCTTCGAGAAGCATAGTGATCATGTAAACTACAAATCTGGATCCATAAGATCAAAATTAACTGTCAAAAATGTACACTAAGGTCATTTTTATAGATCAAGAAAAAACAAGCTTTCTTTTTCACTCTCCTATACTAGCAGAAAATTATCTTTACTTTGAAAGGTCTCAATCTTACTTGGTGTCTCAGTTCCAGCTCCATCAATCCCTATAGTTTACTAAAACCAGCACAAACTTCCCAGGGTGGCAATAATGTCATGCACTTATATTCATGTTGTTTTGTACTTTTTATTTTTGGGATATGTTGAGTTTTTTCCTTTTGTGGCGGCGGGGAATTTGATTTTGCATTTAAAGGATGGTTGTTGCACCTTACATAGCACTTCTAGTTGTTTTGTAACAAGAGCATTTTCAGGTTATCAAGTTCTTTTCATCAATAGAAGATAAAGTTGTAGGGTTAGGTTTTTCAAACATAAATGCAACCGTTCACATCTCTGATAACACTCTCCCACAGTTTCCATTTTTCACTTGAAATACAATTCCAATCTCTGAGCTCACATTCTTTCATTCTTCCCCTCATCCACTTTATTCCCCTCTTTTATCAGTCGTTTAAATTCTTGATATCTGATTGCAATGCTTTCCCCCAGTAGTGTGTGTGAAGGGTGTGTGTGTAAGAGCTCATTCATTTACTCCAGTCTCAGTTCAAATGCTACTTTCTAAGTGAGGCTTTCTTTTATCATTTTCTGAGACACTTCCCAGTCCATTCTCTGCTTTAATTTTTTCATAGGACTTTCTACCACCTTCAAGTATATTTATGTTTGTTTGCTTGTTATCTGTCTTTTGCCCCTGAGATGTAAGGCTCAGGAAACAAAAGTTTGTGCTTATCTTATTGATAGCTGTATCATTTTGACTAAAAGAATGCCTTACCCATATAGGCTCTTAATAAATATTTGTTGAGTAAGTAGCTAAGCATCTTTATCTCTGTTACTACCTCAAAATTAAATAACATGGAGGGATTTTCAATCCAGGTATTTTAATTTCCAATATACAGTTTCTTTATGAGCCTACTAGTTCCCTACCTTTCAACTCTTAGGATTTTGCAGAGAGTATTTAAAATGTATTAATGAGTCAGGTGCAGTGGCTCATGCCTGTAAGCCAGCACTTTGGGAGGTCAAGGCAGATGGATCACTTGAGGTCAGGAGTTTGAGACCAGTCTGGCCAACATGGTGAAACCTCGTCTCTACTAAAAATACAAAAAAATTAGCCAGGTGTGGTGGCTTGTGCCTGTAATCTCAGCTACTCAGGAGACTGAGGCAGGAGAATCGCTTGAACTCAGGAGGTAGAGGTTGCAGTGAGCCAAGATCGTACCACTGAACTGCAGCCTGGGCAACAGAGCAAGACTCCCTCTCAAAAAAAAAAAAAAAATATGTATATATATATATGTATATATAAATGGTTTTCTTGCAAGAAAATACATATATCTGTTTAGGTATATGTGTATATATATATTTACACATATGTTTCTGTATCTTTATGTATACATTTACACATATATGTTTTTGGTGTATGTATATATATACTTACACATATGTTTCTGTATATGTATGTATTTATTTATACATATATGTTTTTGGTATACGTATATACTTACACACATGTTTCTGTACATGTATATATTTACACATCTGTTTCTGCATATGTATATATTTATACATATGTTCCTGTATATGCATGTGTACATTTACACATATATGTTTTTGGTGTATGTAAGTATATACTTACACATATGTTTCTGTATATGTGTGTATTTATACATATATGTTTTTGGTATATGTATATACTTACACACATGTTTCTGTATATGTATATATTTACACATATGTTTCTGCGTATGTATATATTTATACATATGTTCCTGTATATGCATGTGTACATTTACACATGTTTCTGTATATGTGTGTATATATTTACACAAGTTTTTGTATATGCGTGTATATGTTTACACATATGTTTCTATATATATATATATTTACACATATGAGTTTCTGTATATGTGTGTACATATTTACACATGTTTTTGTTCATATATTTATACATATTTTTCTGTATGTATATATATTATTTTAGAAAGCATGTTATAATATCCACTAATAGTATTATCATTTTTTAAATATGTTTATAATCTAACTCTAAATATGAATATTTAAAAGCATATTTTTATGTAATGAGATCCATTGCTCAAAATGGTTTTCTAGTCTCACCATCTTCCTTTATCTCTACTCAGACTTTTTCTGTTTTGTTTTTCTCATGGCCCAGGCTGGAGTGCAGAGTACAATCATAGCTCACGACAGCCTCAAATTCCCGGGCTTATCTTTCAGCCTACTGAGTAGCTAGGACTCGGAGTGTGTGCCACCACCATGCTAATTTTTGAAACAATTATTTTTGGTGGAGATGGGGTCTCAGCCCAGACTGGCCTTGAACTCCTGGCTTCGTGTGATCCTCCTGCCTTGGCTTCCCAAAGTGCTGGGATTACAGATGTGAACCACTGAACTGGCCAGATGTTTTGTTTGTATTGAGTACTTTTGTGCATCTTAGTCTCAGTAAGGAAAGTAAACCTCCTGAGATGCTGCATATATTAGAAAAAATTCTTTTCTTTTTCTGTTTCCTTTTTCCTTCCAGTAAAAATAGTGTATATAGGATGCTTGGATCCCAGCTGTTTTCCAATCATAGTATGTAATATTAACTGTTTTCTAGATTCCTGTATGGTGATGAGTATGTTTGATTCAAGACTAATTTTCTTTTTATTACAAGTAATCCTTCATTTGTGGAGGCTTCTAAGGTTTTTTCTGTACCTTTGTGATTAATCAATTTAATAAGAATTGTCCTTTTTTGTTCTATTTTTGCCTCCTACCTCCTGAGATAATTTTTCCATTTGTCTTTCCAAAATATCAATGTAGTTTATTAGCAGTGACTCATCACTTTTTAACTTGCCTTATTTATTGATTTTTAAATTTTACCATTATCATTCTTAAATTCAGAAAGTCTCTTTAAAAAATATCCTCATTTTATCTCCTTGGTTGTCACAAGATCTTTCATCTGTACTCTCTCTTTTGTCTCTCCGATTATATCCTCCTCATTAGATGTTGAGAGTGTCTCTTTCTCATTTTTAAATGAGATACTAATTTTTTTAAATTAATTGAATTTTTCCTTTGCACCAAACAAAGCAGTTTACCGGAGGAGGCTCTCATTCTTTTTTCTTTTCTCTTCTTCTTCTTCTTCTTTTTTTTTTTGAGAGAGTCTCACTCTGTCACCCAGGCTGGAGTGCAGTGGTATAATCACAGCTCACTGTGCCCTCAAGCCTCTGGCTTCAAAGGATCTTCCCACCTCAGCCTCCTGAGTAGCTGGGACTATACACATACACCACCATGCCCAGCTAATTTTTTTATTTGTTTGTTTATTTTCTGCTGTAGAGGCGGGGTCTCAGCATGTTGCCCAGGCTGATCTCAAACCACTGGGCTGAAGTGATCCACCCACATCAGCCTCTCAAAGTGCTGGGATTTCAGGCATGAGACACTGTGTCCAACCATCTCTCATTCTGGTGGGCAGTAGAAGATGGAGCAGTTTAACAGGCCAGTAGGCAACAACCTGCTCAAGCGAGGTCCACCTCTCCCTAAGAAGTAAAGGGAGGCTTCTGTTTCCAAACCTCTATAGGGATCAGGATGGTCATCCTCTTGTATGCATTAGGCACACAGGGTTCTGCCTGGGCAACAGTTGTGTCAACACACTCAGGAAGATGCCCACAGAAGAACCCACTCCAAGCAGTGAGGTGAAAACCTCCATGAGGCAATGCACTAAAGAGCTCTACCAGTATGGGCCACTAGGGGCTAGGTGTTGCCCCGAGAACTCACCCCATAGGTTCAATCCAGGACCCCAGATGCCCTACTCCCTCCTTTTATATCTCCAGTGAGGAGTCTGAACACCACAGGGACCAAGGCCATAAGTTGCTATCCCTGGCATCTTCTAAAATATATTTTCTAATTTGCAACCAATGACCAGAAGATTTTTCTCCAGCTTGCTTATTACCAGGTCATTGAACTGTGTATCCAAGCTGGCTGGTATCTTAGAGCTGACATAGCCCAGAAATTTTCAAACTCTGTTCTGAGCACCACTTGGTCTAGGGGCGAGGGGCGGAGATGGTTAACGATAGAGTGGAGCCTATGAATGATAGAAGTGCTTTCTGATTGTTTTATGGATTGCTCTTGAATCCATTGCACAGAATCTTGTGGATTTCTGTTGTTCTTGTTTTTAAAGGATTGCAGTTTCAGCCACAATTTTATCTGAAGACTCATGATCCACGCAGCTTCCTCATTTCATATTATGTAGAAAAGCCACACGGCTCATCTGAGGTTACTGAATTGGCGAGGAGGCACTAACTAAAGTCCAGGTGTCGCAGTTTGCTGCACAACCATCCCCTTTACACTTGTGTGCAGGATTACCCTGCTGTATGAAGGTAAAACGAACACACTCTTCCTCCAGGTAAATAACTTTAGGATGCATTATCCTTAGCAGAGAATGTTCTTCTCATAATCCAAATGTGACACTCATTGTTTCTCTTTAATATAAATAATTAGACAAGAAGTTTTGAAATAAGAAAAGGTAAAAACACATGGGAAAAATACATATTCTTTAATGATGTTGTTTTTTAGATGTTTCATGCCTTACTTCAAGTGTGCCTAACAAAGCCTTTTCTATTAAATAAGGATAAAACCAGGATGACCCTTTAAGAAGGTAACCAATATTAAAAGCATCTTACCTCATTGTTCTGGATTGAGCACATTCGACTATTATTGGAAACAACTGTCCCATAACCACCAAAATCACCATTATCCTGTTGCACAGACATTTCAGGCTATGTTTCCAAAGTACTTTTAAATCATTTTTATTAGTTATTACCCTGTGCTCTAGTTTTTTAATTGGCAGACATTGCGTCTCAGTGCCATGTTCCTAATTAAATCCCCAGACTAAACTGTGAAAACTGCCCCCATATTTTTACATGACGTGGACGCCATTTGAAAAGGGAATACATGAATGTTAATTATGTTGTTCATCTTTATGCAATGGAGCCAATCACTAGATTTTAGAAAAATATATTCCACCCAAGTTTGTCTAAAATGTTCCTACATTGGGGTTATTGTATTCTACAGTTCTATGCCTTTTGAAACAAGCTTTTTTTTTTTAAAAAAAAAAAAACAAATTCCCTTTATTAACCTTGAGAACATCAAGCTATGTGAAATAAACTTATCACAAGAGAAGAAATATGTGATCCCATTGATAGGAGGCTTCTAAAGTCATCAGCTTTGTGGAATCCAGTTCATTCAGAAAATAGAATGGTGTTTCCCAGGGGTTGGGGCAGGGGGAATGGGGAGTTGTTGTTTAATAGGTACAGAGTCCCCATTTTGCAAGATGAAAAGAATTCTGCAAGATCATGTTCTTTGCAGTGATAGGGATGGAGCTGGAGGCTATTATCCTAAGCAAACTAACGCAGAAACAGAAAACTAAGTACCATATGTTTGCACTTATCAGTGGGAGCTAAACAATGAGGAGACATGGACACATAGAGGATAACACCACACAATGGAACATTCTTGAGGGTGGGAGGTGGGAAGAGGAAAAGGATCAGAAAAAACACCAAGCTGGTGCTATGCTTATTACCTGGCTGAGAAAACAATCTGTACACCACACCCCCGTGACCCACAGTTTACCTATTGTTTTAGTCCATTTCCACGCTGCTGTAAAGAACACCCTGAGACTGGGTAATTTATAAAGGAAAGAGGTTTAATTGATTCACAGTTCTGCATGGGTGGAGAGGCCTCGGGAAACTTACAATCAAGATGGAAGGTGAAGGGGAAGCAAGCACCTTCTTTACAAGGTGGCAGGAAGGAGAGGGAGAGCAGGGGAAACTGTCACTTACAAACTATCAGATTTCATGAGAACTCCCTCACTATCACGAGAACAGCAAGGGGGAAACAAACCCCATAATCCAATCATCTCCCACTGGGTCTCTTCCTGAACACCTGGGGATTACAACTGGAGATGAGATTTGGGTGGGGACAGAGACCCAAACCATATCACCTAAATAACAGACCTACACATGTATGCCTGAGCCTAAAATTAAAGTTAAAAGTAAAGAAGAGAGTTCTGGAGATTTGCTTACTCAACAATGTGAGTGTTCTTAATTACTACTGAACTGAACACTTTAAAATGGTTAAAATGGCACATTTTAGGCTGTGTGTATTTTACCATAATTAAAAAACTTTTAAAAGTTCCTTTAAACTAATAAGTGTATCTTCACTGTACAAAAATAATGTGGGGAAGCAACAGAGAAAGTGTTATTACCTGGAGTATTGATTTCCAGGAGTTTGTGGTCCTGCAAGTTTGAATGAACCCCAGTAGAAAACATGACTATTGCCAAGGCGGATTCCATGGAATAGTTGTCATGGTAGTATTCACGCTGGGTCATATGAATCTAGTAGTTTCTGAGTTGAATTTTTTTTTCCCCCTTTGAGACAGGGTCTCATCCTATCACCCAGGGTGGAGTGTAGTGGCATGATCATGGTTCACTGTAGCCTCAACTTTGTGGGCTCAGTTCATCCTCCCGCCTCAGCCACCCGAGTAGCTGGAACTACAGGGGCATGCCACCATCCCCAGCTAATTTTTACATTTTTTTGTGGAGACGGGGTTTTACCATGTTGCCCAGACTGGTCTGGAACTCCTGGGCTCAAGCAATCCTCTCAAAGTGCTGGGATTACAGGCGTGAGCCACCGCACCCTGTGGCAGTTACATTCTTAAAGCGAGGATTGGGAAAGAGAAAATCGTTGAAGGGTTTCTATCTGACTGAAATCTTAGAACTCTTCCTATTCGATTTTTTCCAGTTCAGTTTCAAACTCCTGCATGTGGAGTGAAGGGGGAAAGCGAGGTTAATAACCACAGGATGATCCTTTACCAGTGAGGCCATGAGGGAGCTGGGCTTCCTGACATGAGGGTCCAGACTTGCTCCACTTCCTTGCAAAAAAACTAGTCATGCATCTTCTGCCATAGGGCTTAATGATTTATCATCTTCTGGTACTTTGTCGAGATGACAACAGGCATCACATCATTTATTTTTCTCTATGGAATCCATATGAGGTGGAGTGGATGGAGCACTCTGCAACCTACCTATGCAACCTACTGCATTGAACGATATCTATTGCTTCAGACATAAGAACAATTTTGCAAGATGAATTTGGGCTTGTTTGTATTTGATCTGGCAAAGAATAGAGAAGTGTCTCTGATGGAAATTGCATTTGTGCAGGGAGAGGTAACACATGCGACTGAGTCAGGGATCATAAGATCAAATAGGTGAAATTCCACAGTCCCTACTGGAAACCTGGCTACACATCTTTTATCCTCTAAAATCCTTCTGAGGATTAAGTGGTATTATGCACTGCCTATTGTTTTTCTCTAAATCCTATCTTGTAGAAGGCAATGTCAATAAAATAGCACACAGAACTACTGGGCCATCCTTCATTGCCAGCTGATCCCACAAAGCATTTTATGAACATCTCAGGCAAAAGATGGTTCTATCCTCATGGAATTAAATCAAATTAGTCCCCTCCTTAAAGCTCCCAATGGGGATAGCACTTACAATGATGGTTGAAATGAAGGAACTTACCTAAATCAAATAAGGTAATGCACGTGAAATGATTCCGTAAGCTTCAACAGGTAAATTTCAGTTATTTGGCTAATTTTAATAGTATTATTACTACTAAAATTACTATTCATAAGGCAACTTAGACCATCCTTGATACTTTCAGACAGAGGTTCGTAAACTATGACTCACGGATTAAATCTGACCAGCTGCCATGTTTGTGTGTTTCGTACAGCTTTTTTAATGACTGGTGTGTTAAGAATGGTTCATATGTTCATTGCATCACTACTCACAGTAGCAATGACATGGAATCAACCTAAATGCCCATCAATGACAGACTGCGTGAAGAAAATGTGGTACGTATACACCATGAAATACTATACAGACATAAAAAAGAATGAGATCATGTTTTTTTGCGGGGACATGAATGGAGCTGGAGGCTACTATCCTTAGCAAACTAACACAGCAACAGAAAACCAAATGCCACATGTTCTCACTTATAAGTGGAAGCTAAATGATGAGAACACGTGGATACATAGAGAAGAACAACACACCTTGGGGCCTATCAGAGGCTGGGGTGTGGGAGGAGAGAGAAGATTGGGAAAAATAACTAATGAGAATACCTGGATGATGAAATAGTTTGCACAGCAAACCCCCATGACACACATTTACCTATGAAACAAACCTGCACATGTACCCCCGAATTTAAAAGTTGAAAAAACTTAATTGGTTGTATATGTACTTACATAATCTTCTCAGCATTGCTTCTTGGCTATACAGAGTGAAAAGTAGAAAATATTACCTGGCTCTTGGGGAACAACAACAAAAGAAGCCATGGCTTTATAAATGTATATTTAAATTCAAAAAAAGCTTCAAAGGATCTTCTGAAGAACCCTGAAGAGAGGGTGATATTGCAGCCTCTGTGTCAAAGATTATTTTAAAATGAGTCTGAACTTTTGTTCAGTAAAGACAATGCCACTGGAAGCTGGGCTTCCGGATCTGAGGGTCCAGACTTGCTCCACTTCATTGCAAAGAAACTAGTCATGCATCTTCTGCCATAGTGTTTAATGATTTATCATCTACTGGTACTTTGTCGAGATGACAGCAGGCATCGTGTCATTTATTTTTCTCTATGGAATCCATATGAGGCTGAGTGGACGGAGCACTCTGCAAAAGAGACCTCCAAGTCTGTGAATGGTCTCTTTTCTAGAATACGTTAAAAGCATTTTGTAACTTAAAGAATTTCACCTCTGTTCTGCTCGTTGATAATTTCCCTCTTAAATAATTGCTAGCAAAACGTTTCAGTGACACAGAAGTTAGTGTTCTCAAGGAAACAAGTTAAGTCATTCTTTAATGCTGTTTACAGAGTCCTTCTTAAGGTATCAGCCTAATGCCTTTCTAAAGAGGGTGATGGGTAGTGGGCCAATCTCTCAGGAATGCTTTAGTTCTGTGCTTCAAAGTGTAGCTTTGCATTACTCAAGGGATTGTGGAGTAATCTGCTTTACAGTTCAGAGAATGCAATTTTCAAAGATTCGCGTCTGTCTTTAAACATCTTCTGTCACTCTAAACTTCCCAGGAAGAGCATGCATGCACAATGGCACAATGACTTCAACAATACATACATTTCTAGGAAAAGAACACATTTGGAAACTCGCATTTATAGGTGCCAGATTAATGCATTTGGCCAGTTTCATACAAGACCTATATGAAAATGGTATAAACGAACATCGATAATCCACTAAATTACGTTTTTTCCTTATATACATCCACTTTTTTTTTTTTTTAACTAAATGTGAGTGGTGTTTTGATGTGAACTGTTAATTGTTACTATCAAGGCTGTTTATTCCGGATACTATGTATCAGACACCGTGCTACAAACATAGACACATGAATTGAATGCTCATAGGAACCTCATAATACTAGGAGCACAGTGTAATAAAAAAGGTAAGAAGTCAACATGAAAAGATCAAATTCTGGTTTTGTTCCTATCAGCATTCTCATCTGCAAATGAGACAAGAAAGTGATGATAGTGGCAATAAAAATATCACCTAGCTTGACCTTAGAGAAGTATTATAAGAATAAAAGGCAACAATGTCTGTGAAAGCTTTGAAGACTGAGTAATGCAATGGCTCTGAAACACAGACAGAAGAGTATGTTGTAATGTGTAGTCCTAGGTTAGCTAAGACAGTGCACAACAAAACCACCCTGGAAGGGTTCAATACATACAATTTTTCATTCAGAGATGATGAGAAATATATACTTCATATACAAAAAACAGCTCTCTGTCTGTTTCCTTCTGTCTCTTTATCTTTGTCTCTTATCTCTTTCTTTCTCTGTTTTTGTCTCTCTCTGTCTATATCTCTCTGTCCCTCCCCTCAACACAAAGTGGTTTAGGAGAGTTAACATTATGCATGTTGTCACTTATTTGTGGGAGCTAAAAATTGAAATAATTGAATTCATGGGAATAGAGTGTAGAATGACAGTTACCAAAGGCTGGGAAGGGTAGTGGGGGTGGTGGTGGAAGGGAAGTCGAGATGGTTAATGAGTACAAAAAATAGTCGAAAAAATGAATAAGATTTAGTGTTTGATAGCACAACAGGGTGACTATAGTCAATAATAATTTAACTATTTTTTAAAAATAACTAAAAGGGTATCATTGGATTGTTTGTAACACAAAGGATAAGTGCTTGAGGAGATAGATACCAAAGTTTACACGATATGATATTGTATGCCTGTATCAAAATATCCTATATACTCCATAAATACATACACCTACTGTATACTCATAAAAATTAAAGAAGAAAATACCTTAGCCACTCGTATTAGTCAGGGTTCTCAGAAAAACAGAACCAATAGGATGTGGGTGTGTATATATGTAGTGTATACATACTGTGTGTGTGCGTATATACATGCATGTATATATACACATATATACCATTTGTATGTGCATATACACATATATACATGCATGTATATATGCACACATACAGTATATATACACATAATACACACACCCACATGTGTAAATATACACATACATAGATGAATGTATAGTGTATATATACATATATGTATATGTGTGTATTACATATACACACATATACATGTCTACATGCATATAAGTATATGTAGATATACATACACACACAGATACATGTACCAAATTGTTGCAAAAGTAATTACTTTTAATGACAAAAACAATTTGCAATTGCAAAAATGCAATTACTTTTGCACCAACCTATATGTGCAGAGAGAGAGGAAAGACAGAGAGGCAGAAAGGTTTATTTGATTGTGCCAGAGCCTGGCAACAACGTGCAAAGTAGGCTGGCTTGCTGGAGACCGGAAAAACAGTGGATGATGCAGTCCTGCGTCTAACTGCTGGAAACCCAGGCTGAATTTCTATGTTGGAGTCTGAAAGCTGATCTCCTTCTTTGGGAAACACTGGTCTTTGTGCTTGAGGCCTTTGACTGACTGAATGGGGCCCACCCATGTTACGGAGGTCAATATGCTTTACTAAAACTCAACTGATAGTAAATGTTCACCACATCCCAAAGGAAAAATCCCTTCCCTTGGCTGGGCTTGGTGACTCATGCCTGTAATCCCAGTTTGGGAGGCTGAGTCAGGAGGATGACTTGAAGTCAGGGCAACATAGTGAGACCCACCTGAGCAACATAGCAAGACTCATAACTGTAAAACTTTTAACAATTTAGCCAGGCACTGGGGCTTGTGCCTGTAGTCCTAGCTACTCAGGAGACTGAGGCAGGAGGATCGCTTAGGCCCAGAAGGTTGAGGCTGGAGTGAGTTGTGTGATTTGCACCACTGCACTCCTGCCTAGGTGACAGAGCAAGACCCTGTCTCTAAAACGAGCAAACAAAAAAGTTCCTTCCCAGCAATGTCTAGACTAAGTGTTTAGACAAACAACTGGTCACCAGTTTCGAGCCAGGCAGACACATAAAACTAACCATCACACCAACTATAGTTGCAGTAACTTTTAAAACTACATATTTTTTATTTCAATAGCTTTTGGGGTACAGGTAATTTTTGCCTACATGGATGAATTGTTTAGTGGTGAGGTCTAAGGTTTTAGTGCAACTGTCACTTGAGTAGTGTACATTGTACCCAATATCTAATTATTTATCCCTCGCCTCCTTCCCACCCTCCCAGCTTCTGAGTCTCCAGTTTATATTTTACCAGTCTGTGTGCCTTTGTGTGCCCATCATTTAGCTCCCACTTATAAGTGAGAACCTATGGTATTTGATTTTCCCTTCCTGACTTACTTCACTTAAAATAATGGCTTCCAGCCCCATCACAAAGATATTATTTCATTCATTTTTATGGCTGAGTAGTATTCTATGCTGTATATATACCATATGTTCTTTATTTACTCATTGGTTGATGGGCACTTAGGTTGATTCCATATCTTGCATTTGTGATTTCTGCTGCAATAAACATACATGCAGGCATCCTTTTCATATAATGGCTTCTTTTCCTTTGGGTAGACGCCCAGTAGTGGGATTCCTGGATCAAATGGTAGGTCTACTTTTAGTTCTTGGAGAAATCTCCATACTATTTTCCACAGATGTTGTACTAACTTACATTCCCACCAGCAGTGTACAAGCATTCCCTTTTCGCCCATATCCACACCAACATTCATTGTTTTTTGACTTTTTAATAATGGCCATTCTTGCAAGGTAAGTTGATATTTCATTATGGCTTTAATTTGCATTTCTCTGATGATTGGTGATGTTGATCATTTTTTGTTTGTTGGTATGTTAAGCATGTTTCTTGGCCATTTCTATATCTTCTTTTGAGAAAAGTCTATTCATGAAATTTGCCCAGTTTTTGATGGAGTTATTTGAATTTCCTTTGCTCATTTGTTTGTGTAACTTTAAGAATCCAGGTAACTCCATTGCAGTGTCTCTTTAATCTGTCAGCCATTGGCCGGGCGCGGTGGCTCAAGCCTGTAATCCCAGCACTTTGGGAGGCCGAGACGGGCGGATCACGAGGTCAGGAGATCGAGACCATCCTGGCTAACACGGTGAAACCCCGTCTCTACTAAAAAAATACAAAAAACTAGCAGGGCGAGGTGGCGGCGCCTGTAGTCCCAGCTACTCGGGAGGCTGAGTCAGGAGAATGGCGTAAACCCGGGAGGCGGAGCTTGCAGTGAGCCGAGATCCGGCCACTACACTCCAGCCTGGGCCACAGAGCGAGACTCTGTCTCAAAAAAAAAAAAAAAAAGAAAAAAAAAAAAAGAAAAATCTGTCAGCCACAGTCATATATTTATTGAAGCAGACGCCTCTTCCTCCCATGAAGGGAGTTGTGCCTGTACCCTTCCCAATCAATCAGCTAAGAAAAACCTGTCAGAAGGGTACAGTAGGCTGTCTTACAGCCCACATTGTAGAGACAGGCCAGCCCTGTAGAATCACGTTGGTTTTCGAAAGGCACAAATGAAAAGATACATTGAGAAGCTTTGGAACACAAGATACATTGTATACTCCCTTTGCAGGGTCATATTCAGCCAGAGTCGGCCACATTACAGACATAGAAGATTTTCAGGGTCTTTGTGGAATTCTTGCTGGAAGTAACGGATGCATTGATTTTGAAGCTTCCTTTGTCTTGAATTGGGTCTATCAGGTAAACACACTGACCTATCTTCTTAGCAGCCAGTTGCTGGCGACATTTCCACAGCCTGTGTCCATCCAGGAGTTCAGTGAAAGCCTGGCCTTTCCTCCTGCTCTGAGCCCAGCTCTCTACCAGCCTCTTTGAACCCTTGCCTGGATGGTACCTACTTCTCTGCAAAGGCAAATCAACACAGAAGTGTCATGAATCTGTACTAGTCTATTAGTTTTAGTTTTCTAGGACTGCTGTAACCAATTATTACAAAATGGGTGGTTTAACAAAAACTTATATCCTTTCCCAGTCCTGGGGAACAGGAGTCTGAGAACAAGGTATGGGCAGGGTGGCATGCCCTCTGAAGGCTCTAGGAGAGGATCCTTCCTGCCTCTCCCAGGTCCTGGGGGTTCCAGGTGTTCCTAGGCTTGTGGCCGTATCACTTGTCTCTGCCTCTGTCTCCACGTGGCACATGGCATTTTCCTCTGTGTCCATGTCTCCTCTTCTGTCTCTTAGAAGGACACTGGTCATTGAATTAAGGCCACCCTAAGTCAGAATAATCTCATTTCCAGATCTGACTTTATTTACAAATCTACAAAGACTATTTTTCTAAATAAGGTCATATTCCATGTTCTGGGCTTTATGATATGGATTTATCTTTCTGGAGGCAACTGTTCAATCCGCTACAATTGTATCTAGTTCTTTCCAGAGATGCTAGGGCAGAACCCTTCCTGCCTCTCCCAGCTCCTGGGGGCTCTAAGCATCCCTGGGCTTGTGGCCACATCACTGTACTCTCTACCTCCATCTCCACATGGCCTTCTCCTCTGTGTCTGTGTCTTTTCTTTTCTCCCTCTTAGAAGGAATTTAAGATTACAGCTGCTGCTAGATTTCCCCTTATTGCTCTGGATAAGGAGTCCTTGGAATCTCCTGTAGTACGAAAGTTTTCATTTTACATTGCAGCCCCTTGCAAGGAGGGCTTAGGCCAATGTTTGTGCTAACTTCCCTTCTACGTCTCTGGATTCTGTCTCACCGGCTCCCTGTCATTTCCCCAAAGATGTCCTGTGCTTCCTTACCTCCACCCACCTCATCCCACTCTTCATCCCTGCAACATCTGTCCTTTTTTTTTTTTTTTTTTTTTTTGAGACAAGGTCTTGCTCTGTAGCCCAAGCTGGAGTGCAGTGGTGCGATCATAGCTCACTGCAGCCTTGATCTGGATCCAAGCGACACTCTCACCTCAGCCTCCAGAGCAGCTGGGACTATAGGCGCACACCACCATGCCTGGCGATGTTTTGTTATTTTTTTGTTGAGATGGGAGTGTCCTTATGTTGCCCGGGCTGGTGTCAAACTCCTGGGCTCCAGTGATTCTCCCACCTCGGCCTCACAAAGTGCTGGGATTGCAGGCGTGAGCCACCGCACCCAGGCAACCATTTAAAGGAATATTTTGACAACTTAACTAATACCCACAGATTGGATCTAATCATTTAAAAAACACAAACTTGGTTGTAGACTTTCTGTCCTTCTGAGGTCCCATGACTATGCAGTCTTAAACTCTTCTCACCAATCACAAAGGAGCATTCTGTTTAGGGCTACTTTTAGCTTTCCTTAGACCATCCCTTTATTCAATTAATGTTCGAAACATCATACAGTGGTGGGGAACAGCCACGCTATGGAGTGCGCAATGGTTGTTAAAAATTAAACAACCACTCACCCCTCCCTCCCCCAGTGACCTTTTCTTATCTAATCTTTTTCTTGGCACCGGTAAAGAGAACAGGCTTTCTTCACATAATCACTCCATGGTTTCTCAAGAGTACGTAAACCAACCGCCTAGCTGAGGGGGCCTAGGGTGACCGGGTCTTCCTGTCTTTTGTGCAGAGCTCCTGTTATGCAAAGGAGTTTGGGGAGATACCCCCCACCTCCCCGCAAAAGGTTTCCTATGGCTTTAAAATAAGAGGTACTTCAGGAACATTAACTGTTCACTTTCCATTTAAGATACGGTCTCCTGGAGATGTTGATGTGCCAGCTGGTCTCGTTGAGAGGCAGTTACTGATCTAGCAGGTGTTTATAGATTTTCCACCTGTCTTGTTCTTTTTTTAAAAAAAGACAACCTGCAACTAACTAACTTTGTCTCGTATGCTAATGAGACAGCTGTGAAAGAACACAAAATCAAAACGCTTCCCAGGATTCACAGCTCTATTGTTCCTTGGCTTTATGGTTTGGAAGGAAAGCTGATTTATGTAGGCAGAGAGTCTCTAGATAGGTCCTCAGCTGCCCTGTCCTGTTGTTGTTTTGGAATGCGAGCAGCACACACTCAGGTCTACTGTATGAAAAGGACACCCCGCGCTCTGAAATTCCGTCAGCTTCACAGCTCTCTCATGGATTCTCTCAGAGTGATGACTCCCCTTCCCTTTCTCCAGTGTCTGAACACTACGTGGTAAGGGACTTTCCACTCACAATATTAGTCTCAGCAGACAAAAGGTGCTTTCCTGGAGAAGAAAGCGGCAGTATCTTCCAGAGCCAATTGGAGTTTTCAATCGTTGGTGGAGTTACGGGTTTGAAGGCTCCAACTTTACTGGGTAGAGTCTCACGCCTCACGGTGCCCTTGCCCTGGGGCCCACTGGTTGTGTGTGGGTGCTTGTCCTCAAAACTGTAGCTGCCCAGTGCCCCTGGAGACCCACATTACCCAGCTTCACAATTAGGTGCTCTGCCAGCTCTGGAGCATGGAGAGGAATTGTCTGGTAAGAATGGGATGTTTTCCACTCTCTCCATCAAGAACTCGAAAGGCTGACTGACAGGTGCAAATGCAAATTGGGTCATCTAGGCTGAATTACAAGATGCCTGGTGGAAGTTATGAGACTTCAGGAGGAGTTAGGAGGGATGGAACACCTGGAATTCCTTGGGGGCCAGGAGAGCTGGGCCATCCTCAGAGATGTGTGCATACTGTAAATCCCATTTAAGGCAGGGCACTGGTATTGTGGGAAGCGCAGTTAGGGATTAGAGGTATTCCAGAAGTAAGATCAACAAAGCAGTCTGACACCCTTTGGGGTGTCAGATGTTATCACTTAGCTTGAGGACAGGGGAAAGAGGGTATACTGAGCTCTATTGCTCTCTATAAAATCTAACAGACATCAGCGAGTCCCAGAGGATGCGGAGCTACAGTGTCATCTCAGATCATTTCCAAAGGGAAGGATAGACGATCCCATAACTCATTATCTACAAGAGAGAATGAGATTCCACATGCAAGATAGAAATCCAAACCCTTTGCACCACCTTCATTGACTCAGATATGCAAATGGCCTTAGCCCATAGCCTCTAAGCCCAGAGCACACAGTGCATCCTGGTTGCTGATTGCGTGTATCCTGTTTGCTGATTGCGTACCTCCTGACGGGTTGTAACTGTGTGCTTTATGGGGGGCTAGTGTAAACATTCTCATTGCAAAGAGTCTTGTATGGATGAGTGGACACAGAGTGGCATTTGCCGGAGCTGAGCACCCCTGACTTCAGAGATCACATTTGGCAAAGTGATTTGTTGCTCTACTTGGCATTTGAAACATCCCAAATAGGTTTGTTTTATGGGGTTGGGGGATGAGGTGAAGAGAGTGGAGCTTTCTGTCTTTCCCCACTAAGCAGGAGGGTCCTCGTTTGGGCTTTAGGCCCCTTACCTTGTTTTCTGGGCAGAGGAATTCCCCCCAGGAATCCTTTGAAGGCCCTCCCAGTTTCAGAGCTCCCTTATTTTCATCTCACCACTTCAATGAGCTCATTCACAAAGGCTTTCCCATAGCCCAGGATATGATTTGGGCGGGCCTGCTTGGGTTTTGTGTGCCTCCGTGCCAGGAAGAGAACAAGCACAGGGCTCTGCTTGGCTATTGCCGGCATTCCTGGGCTAGTGCGTCACGGGGTCTCATGGTGACAGCATTCCACTAGAAACACGGAGTCACAGAACCCAATTTTGAAAGGAATCCTCTCTAAAAATCTTTCAGGATGGAGAAAACAGTGATTTCAGAGTTAACATTGCTCCTCAAAACAGTGTTTGTCAAGGAAGTTAGTAGCGACTTGTATGACACCCTATTTCTCCTGTGATTTTACTTTCCTAAATGTTGATTGCTCCAGGCTGTGGGGCTTTTTTTCTTCTATACCCAAGGCTACCTAGTAGAAGGGTTAAGTGCACAGATGTTTTTCCAGGCTATCTATGTGTTCATAAAGAGAAATGGGGAAAGGGCTCTAGCATTTCAAATGTAAAGTAACCTTTGTTAGGAAAATGGCTTATTCATTCTTTCATTCATTTATACAAAGGTAAGGTCTGGCTATGCTTAGCTACCCAGGGGAAATCAGAGGCAACTGGGTCCTCTAGGGATTTTTAGCAATATCTGTACACATTTTTTATTTGTCCTCACTGGGAGGTTGTTACTGGTATCTAGCAGGCAGAGGCCCAGCGATACTACAGGGCACATGACAGCTTCCCATCATAGGAAATATATCCTCCCAAATGTCAGTAGTGGTGTTACCAGCAAGGGGTCCCTATCCAGACCCCAAGAGAGGGTTCTTGGATCTCGCACAAAAAAGAATTTGACGTGAGTCCATAGAGTAAAGTGAAAGCAAGTTGATTAAGAAAGTAAAATAATAAAGAATGGTTACTCCATAGGTAGAGCAGTGGCTTGAGCTGCTAGACCAAAGATACTTATTGTTACTCCTTCATCATATGCTAAACAAGAGGTGGATTATTCATGAGTTTTCCAGGAAAGGGGTGGACTATTCTCGGAGCTGAGGGTTCCTCCCTTCTTCAGACCTTATAGTGTAAGTTCCAGATGTTGCCATGGCATTTGTAAACTGTCATGGCGCTGGTGGGAGTGTCATTTAGCATGTTAATATGTTATAATTAGCATATAATTAGCAGTGAGGATGACCAGAGGTCACTTTTGTTGCCATCTTGGTTTTGGTGAGTTTTGGCCAGCTTTTTTACTGCAAGCAGTTTTATCAGCAAGGTCTTTATGACTTGTATCTTCTGCGGTCCTCCTATCTCATCCTGTGACTAAGAATGCCTGGGAATGCAGTCCAGCAGGCCTCAGCCTTATTCTCCCCAGCCCCTATTCAAGATGGTGGAGTTGCTCTGGTTCAAACGCCTCTGACAGTGGGATGGTTGAGAAACTGGGGGGTAGACCAAGGGTGAGGCAGCAATCTCAACTTGTGGAAAACATTTTAGCACATGCCATTGTCATGTCTAAAGTCATTCAATTATAATGTCAAACTCACTGCAAAATATGCGTTATCCGAATATCTCTTATAGTTAGCTTTCTTTCTCTCTCTCTCTATTGTTCTCTCTCTAATTCTGCATTTTAAAATCATATATGTACTGACCAATACGGTGTTTGGCTGATCATTGGAAAGGCAATTGGAGAAACTTAGCAGCCCTGTTGAAGTCCTCGACATATGCCATCTCCGTGCAAATCACTACAGAGAAGAAATAGTAAAGTGTGGACTATGTATATTATATCTTTGAGCTAGTCCTCATCCTTACCCAAATCCCTAGTCTCAAAGCCTGACTCCACTTTCTTCTGCCAGCCAAGAAGCTTGTCATAAAAGCTGACGGGCATTTCATGCTCTTCCCCCACTTCTAGCAGATGGCCTTGTTGTGAGACATTTAATCCACCGACTGAATCAGTTACAGTAATACCAGTGGCTTCTGCACATCAGCCTCAAATAACAGTAGCTCAATGAACATAAATGGCATCAGAAAAATACAAGTAACTGAAGAAATTACAGGGGTTTATGTCCACTCTTCCTTCATTCAGAGAATGTTATTCTGTGGGCATTACTGAAAAGGGAGCTTTTGTTAATGGCTGATCTCAGAAACGAGATTTCTTCTACATTGTGGTTCTGCCAACTCCAACGTGAGACACCGAAGGACAAGTCGGGGATTTTTTTCCATTCCAACCAGCAAGGAACAGAAAAGAGCATGAAGGTTTGCATATCATAAGTAGCACCCAGCACACAGCAGCCCCACCCAACCCCACTGATGAGAACTGGGCTCCACAAAGACCACTGGCACATGGGAGGCTTGGAAGTGCATGTAGCCTTGTGTGCCTGGGATGAGGAAGACATAGGTTTGCTGAGCCAGCGTCTGATCTGCAAAGTGCTTCATCGTTTCTTCACCATGTGACCTCTGCAAGTGACTTAGCCTGCCTGAACCTCAGAATGCTCTTCCACATAATGAGACCTGCATGAGAGTAACTGTCAGGTCACATCTGGCTCCGGATCCTATAATTCTTTCTGTCTTCACTTTCATCCAGGCCCTTTACAGTCAACCAAGGACCATGGAGAGTTCCTTTGGCTGATTTTTGTTTCTCATAATCTGACTGTCTTCAATAACTGTATGAGGATTCTTCAGAGAAATACAATCAACAGGATAAACCTATCCTATTGATAGATATGTCTATTTATACAATTAATATAACTAATCTATATATAAAAGATGGCTAATATGAGGTGGAATACAGACATAGATCTCTCTCCAGAGAGCGGCGATTTTTATGGAG